>NC_080064.1:190644667-191244667 GCF_949987535.1 Balaenoptera acutorostrata
TTAAGCAACTGTCAGCTTAAAATAAACTGCTATAAATATATTGCCCGATATATATGACTATCATGGTAACCACAAACCAAAAACCTATAATAGATACACAAAAAATAAAGAGAAAGCAGCCCAAACATGACACTAAAGAAAATAATCAAACCAAGAGGGAATAGACTAGAGGAAGAAAGGAACACAGAACTAAAGAAAAAAAAATGAGAAAACAATTAACAAAATAGAAATAAGTATATACTTGTCAATAATTACTTTAAGTGTAAATGGATTAAATGCTCCACTCAAAAGACAGAGTGGCTAGATGGATAAAAATATGAGGTCCATCTATATGCTGCCTATAAGAGACTCAATTCAGATCTAAAGACACACACAAACTGAAAGTGTAGGGATGAAAAAAGATACTCCATTCAAGTGGAAACAAAAAGAAAGCTGGGCTAGTGATACTCATATCAAACAAAATATACTTTAAAACAAAGACTATAACAAAAGACAAAGAAATGATTTACATAATGATAAATGGATCATTCCAAGAAGAAAATATAACATTTGTAAATATTTGTATACTCAACATAGGAGTGCCTAAGTATATATTGGGAGAAACGGAGAAATTGACAGTGATAAGATACTAGTAGGAGACTTTAACACCCCACTTACATCAATGGATAGAACATCCAGACAGAAAATCAATAAAGAACAATTGGGATATTATACCAGTGGATTTAATAGATATATATGAACATTCCATCCAAAAACAGCAGAAGAGACATTCTTTTCAAGTGCACATGGAACATTTTCCAGGATAGGTCACATGTTAGGCCACAAAACAAGTCTCAGTACATTTAAGAAGATTGAAATCATATCAAACATCCTTTCTGACCACAATGATATAAAACTAGAAATAAATTACAGGAAGGAATCTGGAAAAAACACAAACATGTGGAGACTAAACAAACATGTGGAGACTTTTATGTTGTTAGAGAAATAAAAATGGAAATATAACTTTCCCAACCATATGAAAAAGAGCCAAAGCAATTCTGACAGAAATTTTCATAGCAAAAAAGGCCTACCTCAGACAACAGAATCTTAAGCAATCTAATTTTACACCTAAAGGAACTAGATAAAGAAGAATAAATAAAGCACAAAATAGAAAGAAGGAAATCATAAAGATTAGAGTGAAAATAAAATAGAGACTAAAAAAACAGTAGAAAAGAACAATGATGCTAAGAGCTGGTTCTTTGAAAAGATAAAATTGATAAACCAAACTCTCATAAGAGACTACTATGAACAATTATATGCCAACAAATTGAAGACCTAGAAGAAATGGATAAATTCCTAGAGACATACAATCTTCTAAGACTGAATCAGAAAGAAATAGAAAATCTGAACAGACAGATTACTAGTAATGAAATTGAATCAGTAATCAAAAAACTCCAAACAAAATTTCAGGACCAGACTGCTTCATAGCAGAATTCTACCAAACATTTAAAGAAGAGTTAATGCCTATCCTTCTCAAACTATTCCAAAAAAATGAAGAGGAAGGAATGCTTTCAAACATCGTATCAGGCCAGCATTATCCTGTTACCAAAACGAAACAAAGACACTACCAAAAAGGAAACTACAGGCCAATACGCTTGATGAAAACAATGAAACAATTCTCAGCAAAATATTAGCAAACCGAATTCAACAATACATTAAGAAGATTGAATATCAATCAAATTAGATTTATTCCTGGGGTGCAAGAGTTGTTCAATGTCCAAATTAATGTAATAGACCACATTAACAAAATGAAGGATAAAAATCACATGATCATCTCAACAGATGCAGAAAAGGCATTTGACTAAATTCAACATCGATTTATGCAGATAAAGGCCATAGATTATAAACCAATAGCTAATATCATACTCAAGGGCAAAGAGCTGGAAGCATTTTCTCTAAGAACAGGAACAAGACAAAGATGTCCACTATTGCCACTTTTATTCAACATACTATTGGAAGTTCCAGCCACAGCAATCAAATAATAGAAAGAAATAAAAGGCATCCAAATTGGAAGGGAAGAAGTAAAACTGTCACTATTTGCAGATGACACAATACTAAATGTAAAAAACCCTAAAGAATCCATCAACATACTATTAGAAATAATAAATGAATTCAGTAAAGTTGCAAGATACAAATTAATATACAGAAATCCATTACATTTCCATACACTAATAGCAAACTAACAGAAAGATAAATTAAGAAAACAGTTCCATCAAAAGGAAGAAGACATGGCATCAAAAGAATAAAATACCTAGGAATAAATTTAACCAAAAAGGTAAAATATCTGTACTCTGAAAATTATAAGATACTGATGAAAGAAATTGAAGACATCACACATAAATGGAAAGATATACCTTGCTCAGATTGAAAGAATTAATATTGTTAAAATGTTCATACCACCCAAAGCAATCTACAGACGCAATAAAATCGCTATCAAAATGCCAATGGCATTATTCACAGAGGTAGAACAAGTAATCCTAAAATTTATATGGAACCACCGAAGACCCCAAATAGCCAATGCAATCTTGAGAAAGAGCAAAGCTGGAGGTATCATGCTCCCTGATTTCAAACTATACTACAAAGCTGTAGTAATCAAAACAGACACGTATATCAATAGAACAGAATGGAAAGCCCAGAAATAAACCTACACTTACATGGACAATTAATTTACAGCAAAGGAACCAAGAGTATATGATGGGGAAAAGATAGTCTCTTACATATATGGTTTTGGGAAAACTGGATAACTACATGTAAAAAAAGAAAAGAAAAGAAACTAGACCATTTTCTTACACCATATACAAAAATAAACTCAAAATAAATACTTAAATATAAGACCTAAAACCTTAAAACTCTCAGAAGAAAATATAGGAAGTCCTCTGAAATTGCTCTTAGCAATATTTGTTTTTGATATGTCTCCTCAGGCAAGAACAACAAAAGCAAAAATAAGCAAATGGGGCTACATCAAACTAAAAGTTATTGCCCGTCAAAGGAAACCATCAACAAAACAAAAAGACAAACTACTGAATGGGACAAGATATTTGCAACTGATATATACAATAGGGGGTTAATATCCAAAATATATAAACTCAAGATCAAAAAAATTAACAACCCATTTTTAAAATGTGCAGAGTAACTGAATAGACATTTTTCCAAAGAAGACATACAGATGGCCAATAGGCACATGAAAAGATGCTCAGCATTACTAATCATCAGGGAAATGCAGATCAAAACCACAGAGAGATCACTTCACACCTGTCAGGATGGCTAGTATCAAAAAGACAAGAAATAACAAGTGTTGGTGAGGATGTGGAGAAAAGTGAACCCTCATTCACTGTTGGTGGGAATGTAAATTGGCACACCGCTATGGTGAGCAGTATGGAGGTTCCTCAGAAAATTTAAAATAAAACTACCATATGATCTGGCAACCCTACTTCTGGGTATTTATCCAAAGAAAATAAAAATACTAATTTTAAAAGATATATGCACCCCTATGTTCATTGTAGCATTATTAACAGCTAAGAAATGGAAGCAACCTAAATGTCTATTGATAGATGAACAGATAATGAAGATGTAGTTTATATACAAAATGGAATTTCATTCAACCATAGAAAAGAATGAAATTATGTCATTTGTGACAACATGGATAGATCTAGAGGGTATTCTGCTAAGTGAAATAAGTCATACAGATAACGACAAATACCATATGATTTCACTTATTTATATGTGGAATCTAAAAAGCAAAACAAACAAAACAGAAACAGACTCACACATACAGAGAGCAAACTGGTGGTTGCCAGAAAGGATGGGTCTGGGGAGGACAGGTGAATAGGTGAAGGGGATTAGGAGGTACACACTTCCAGTTATAAGGCATGGGGATGTAATACAGTCAATAATATTATAATAACTTTGTATGGTGGCAAATGGTGGCTAGATAATTGTGATCATTTCATAATGTATAAAAATATCAAATCACTATGTTGTACACCTGAAACTAAAATAATATTGTAAGTCAATTATACTTCAATTAAAGAATTAAAAACAAGAAATGCATCACAATTATATTTTCAGTAATTTGAATAAACTCACTTTTTTCTCAAAAAATAATTTGTGCGGTCATAGGTAGTTTGCCCTGTTGCTTTTGAAATAATATACACAGGATAAAATTTTGATCCTTAGGGATGAACTATTTTTCTTCTATTATATGATCCAGACTGCCATTCTCTCCCTCTATAATATCTTCTAAACTAAGTTCATTTAATTAGAACATAAACTGAATACAGTATGTATACCAATGTATTGGTACAAATACATCATTCATAGAAAATCAAGTAATGATAGAGCAAAGATAGAACATTGCAGTGCTATATACTTAGAAAATAAGTCATATTCACAAATAATATTTTATAACAATTGTTATTGACATTATATTCGTTCTGAAATTTATATTTTGTAGAATATTATTTCTTTTAGTGATCTAGTGATGCCATTTTATTAAGAACTTCAATTAGGATCCCTAATAATCTTCACATTTCCTGGATATAATTAGATGTCACAGGGTATAGATATATTCTCTTATTTTACCAGAATCCATGTTTAGTGTTTTTTTTTTTTTTAATGTCATTTGGTAACTCTTCCTAAGAATGTTTCTATGAAAATGTTAACTCTGAAGTAAATATTTATGTGAATTAAAAATAGTTATATTTGATGATCAGTAACTTCTGTTAACACTAAGAAAACCTATTGTGAACCAACTCATCTTCATTCTGAGAAGTATTTGTTTTAATAGACACATGCTATCCTGTGAACTTGAGTCAGCAATGGTACAAAAACCCTTGTCCCAAAAGAAAAATGCCATTATAAAAATAAAAAATAAAGCTTGTTCTGGCGGTACTTTGTTACATATTCATGCTCATGCAAAGAAAAGTAAACTTGAAGGTAGAAATTCATACAGGAAGAGATGAGTTCAATCAAGCATAAAATGAGAGTTTTGAAATTCCCAAAAGATGCCATGACATTACATTACTTAGAAATACTATTCACTGGGAAAGTAGGAAGTTTTTCAAAAGAGGGAGGTGTGTTCTGATTTTGTTTCATCTCAAACAGGAATTTTATAATATATGCTTTGATATACTAAAACCCATTTAAAATTTCTATTTCTATAAAATTGTGTAAATGTAAAATAGGTACCTTTCTAGTTAAGATAGGCATTTAAGCAAAAGGCAAAGGATTCTGAAACTTCTACTCATCACACCAGAAAAAAACATTAAATTCAGATTTATTCATTAGTTCCTTCTTTAAGAAAGATGTATTAAGCTCACACACTCTATGCCGAGACTCCCTGGCAGGCAAGGAAAATGCAAATGCACATGATGAATACAGTAAATATCTAACCTCAAAGATTTTGATATTTAGTAAAAAAAAAAAAAACAGAAAAAAAACAAACAACAACAACAAAAAAACCCAGCTGGGTATATAACCGAAAAGGAAACAGTAAAACCACTGAACACAGTGCTGGACGTGTCATTGGTATGGTTTGTTCTGAGAGGTGGGCCCTGGCCATCCAGAAAAGCTTACTCATGGAGCTGTGGCTTGAGAGGCTGAGCAGGACTTACTTGACAAGAGAACATACCTTACACAAAGTTACAGAGTCTAGGAAAAGCACGTGGTAAGAAGAGCCAGCACTTTGGCGCCGCTTAAGGGTGATCAGAGAATTGCAGAATGTGGGACCAAGATGTCTTTTATGGCACCTGAACAATCATGGCCTGTATAGACTGTGGACTGATAGAGCTCGTTTTTTATTCTGATGTCAAATATCAGGCAAAAAATCCAAATCCACTGTCATAATTTCATACAGTGTAGAAACTATGAAAATGACTGAAGGATTCTAAACCACTGAGTAAATTGGCTATTCAGACAGATCACTCTGGAAGCTACTGTGGAGGATTACTGAGCAAAGTAAAGCAAAAGGCAGAAGACTAGAGTTTGTTGGCATGTCCTAGAAATAGACTTCAGCCAAGACAGTGTTAAAGTTACTGTTACTACAACTGCAATGATTATTAATGCCTACATTTGAGTGTGTCCTGTACATGCTAGGCACTGTGTTAATCAGTTTGTATATTATCTCATTATAATGTGAAGGACAAACCTATTAAGATGATATTTACATCCCTAGTTTTAGTCCAGATTCTTGGCAAAGCAGACACCAAGAAGGGACCAAATGTGCAAGGACTTTTTTTTTTTCTTCCCCTTCCAAGAGAAATGCCTGTGTTGGAGAAATGGGGAGAGATCCAGAGAAAGATGGGAAAGTCTTCAGACCATGATGAAAGACTAACCTAGAGTTGAAGAGCAAAGGGCCTGAAGATTGGGTGGTAGTGATCTGTATGGCTGCGGATTCTCAAATAGCTCTGCCAAGGCTGTCAGCAAATGTTTGCATTTTATATTTAGTCATCTATCCATTTTTAGTTAATTGAAAGGTGTGATGTCTGGGTCTAGATTCTTTTCTTTTGTTTGCATATGGATGTCCAGTTGTTTTAGCACAATTTATTGAAAAAACCACCTTTGATCCATTGTATTGCCTTTGCTCCTTTGTCAAAGATCAGTTGACTATTTTTATGTGAATCTATTGAGAGGCTGTCTATTCTGTTCCAGTGAACTATATGTCTATTCTTTCACCAATACTTTCACCTTGATGACTGTAGCTTTGATGACTGTAGCTTTTTAGTAAGTCTTCAGGTAGGGTAGTGTCAGTTCTCTAACTTTGCTCTCTTTCAGTATTGTGTTGGATATTTTTGGTCTTCTGCCCCTAGATATAACTTTTAAAATAGTTTGTCAATATCCACACAATAATTTGCTTGAATTTTGTTTGGGATTGCATTGAATCTATAGATAAAATTGGGAATAACTGATATTTTGACAATATTAGTTCTTCTTATTTATAAACATGGAATAAAGAGTAGTTCTCAAGAGGTATGATAGATTCCAAAGTCCATAGGATGTGAAGTTGATTGAACTTGGTGAGTGATTTAATTGGCTGAGGGATGTTTTGTAATGAATATAGCATGGGATTCTTGCTTAACATGAATTGCGTACCTATGGCAGAGACAACTAATTCAGAAAAAGAAACTGGTTTTAGGCGTAGATCTTGAGAACATTTTTGGACATGCTGATTTCACAGTGCAGTGGGACATCCAACTGAAGATTTGAAGAACTCAGCTGTGTGCATGAGTCAGAAGTCTGGATGAGTGGCCTGTCCAGAAATTTAAAATGTATATTATTAGAACATTGTCCATTTATTGGCCCATCTGAAATCAGTGATATACAAATGCAAAATGACTTTATTTTTATCTAATTATTGCCTTTGACAAAGAAAAGAAGTAGCCACTCAGTTGTCAGCTGAGAGCTGACCTTGAGGAAACAGCTTGGTCACAGTGTTCTACAGAACAAAACCATTTCAGCAAACACCAGTATCAGACAAGGTCATTCTGTGACTGTGATAGAGTGAGGTAAAGGCAAGCCCCTCTGCAGTCATGGCTGAGCGCAGATAAATGCAACAATACCGTCTAGATCGCAAAAGAGCAAACACTCCCTTCTTTAGGCTAACACGAATGCCTACTTATCTACTATCAGTTTCAACGTTTGCTGTGCTCTGTATGCTGTGCCTCATAGTTAAAACAAATTTGATACCAATCCCAGAACAGTTCACTCTGAATGCCATTATCCAATCCAGAGCAAAACCATGGCGTTCCTGATGGGTGATGCATGTGCTGGGGGTACACACTGCAGTCTCAGGTTCTTGAATATCTTTGCTGACAAGTCCTGTTGTTGTGTGGGGTTTTAATAATATACCTAAATTACAGTTCCCTTTCCAAAGTGAACTCCTTAGTGGGCCAAAATGTAGGAACGTGTGTACTTTACTGGTGCTCCTTTTGTCCATCATAACATCATGTTTCTTATGTCGTTTACTTTCTCTACTCAAATGGGCAGCAAAGTAAGATTAGCTGAGCTGCTCTGGAAGAAGTGGGTATGGGATGTCCACCTTCCTTTCCTGCTCTCATCGCTGATATCTGTGTGTTTTTTGAGATGCCGAATTTCTGAGAATGGAGCTCCTTTCTTTGATATTAATGGTGATGGGAAAAAAATGTGCATTTTCACCATGTGGGAAAAGGAAGGGATAAATACAATAGAACCATGCCTTAACTCTTCTGTCCAATAGCCACTAGTCATATGTGGCTATTTACATTTAAATTAATTAAAATTAAATAAAATTAAACATTCAAGCTTCTTAATATTGCTAGCTACATTTCAAATGCTCAGTAGCCATGAGTGGCTGGTGGCTACTATATTGGACAGCTCACTTATAGCACATTTCCATCATCACAGAAAATTCTACTGGACAGACTTCCCTAGGGGAGACACATTCTGGTTGAATGGAATAGGATAGCAGAGCAATTTCATTGGTGTATTCATTTTTTTATTGCTTTGTAACAAATTACCACAGTGTAGGAGCTTGGATAAACACACTCTTATTAACCCACAGTTTCCAGGAGTCAGGAGTCTGGGCATGGCTTAGCTGGAGCCTCTCCTCAGGTCTTACAGGTTGCAGTCAGGACATTGATCAAGCTGTGTTCTCATTCCAAGCTCATTCAGGTGGTTGGAGGACTTCAGTTTCTTGCAGTTATGTGACTGAGGATCCCAATTCCTTCCCAGTTTGCAGCCAAGAACTGCTCCTAGGATGCACCTGTAGTTCCTTGCCCTGTGCTTCTATAGGCACTTTACAACATAGCCTTTGCATTCTTCAGGGCAGTAGGAGTAGCTTATCTGACTTTTTCTCTGTGATTTGCTAGAGAAAACATGCCACTTTTCAAGGGCTCACCTGATTAGGTAGACCCACCCAGAATAATCACCCTTTTCCCATGTAACATAATTATGTAAATTATATCACATAGTTACAGGTTCCACCCAAACTCAGTGGGGTTATACAGGGTGTTGATACCAGGAGAAAGGTATCTTAGACGCCAGCTTAGAATCCTGCCTACCACAATTAACATCTTCATTCTTAAATGGGTGTCTTGGCCCCAAAGCATTGCAACTTCTTTTACAATGTGAAATAGTTGACACAAGCTTTGATTCAGATTTAGAACTCGTTTATCAGATTTATAATGGAAAATGTCTCCTCAACATTTCTTAAGGCATGAAAGTGGTTGAGATCAAGCAGAGAGATGCCTAACATTAGAAGAGCGGAGGGAAAGAAAAATTCTAATGCCTAACATTAGAAGAGCAGAGGGAAAGAAAAATTAATCCAGGAGGTCAGCAAATGTTTAAGGCATTGGTGCAGGTCATGGAGTGAAGAAAGAATAGTCAGAGAATCTGAAGAGAAGTAGAGACAGTGTTACTCTGTTAGGTCAAGGAAGCCAAATGAATGAAAACTGTTAGGATAAAAACAAACAAACGAACAAAAGACACTTCACAACACAGTCACATGTAGTAGTTTGGATATTAAGGATAATCATTGGATTTGTCAATGAGTTCGATAGTAACAAGTGGAACAGAGTGATGGTGGCAAGATACATTAGAAATTATGGGAAAATAGGGGAAATTATGTACAATGTCTGTTTGAATGAGGATGTTACAGTAGACATAGAAAATAAGGTCGAAGTATCTTAATTTTGTTTCGTATTGTATTTTTGCTGCTTATTTCTGATATAGAAAGACGAGGTTGGTTACCCGTAGGCATTAGGAAAAGAAACAGGAAAACATATAAAAAGGTTTAAAAATCCATGAGACGGGACTTCCCTGGTGGTCCAGTGGATAAGCCTCCACACTCCCAATGCAGGGGGCTGGGGTTTGATCCCTGGTTGGGGAACTAGATCCCGCATGCATGCCGCAACTGAGAGTTCGCATGCCGCAAGTAAGAGTCCACATGTGGCAACTAAGACCTGGCACAGCCAAAATAAATAAATAAATAATAAATAATTAAATATTAAAAAAGAATCCATGAGAGAAAGGGGATAATTGATAGAATAGGAATCTGTAACAGAAAAGATAGTACTGGGGAGGAATACTCTTCCCTTCTTCCTTTCTAAGTTCTTTGGCTGACCTAATAAGTAAATTGACATAAGAGAGATCAACAGGGGAAAAAACAAATTTAATTTTGTATGAATGGGAGCTCATAAAATAGGAGACTCAAAGATGTGACCAAATCAGGCAGCTTTTATACCTTTTAGACAACAAAATAATAAAGTTGTCAAGAATTAACAAGACAAAGGGGTTTGGGATCGGGGTAGTAAATTAGTGAGGAAGTAACCAGGTTTGTTTATATAGCTTTCTTGGCCCTGGATTCCCTATCTCTGGTGATAAGAAAGCCTTCTACTCTCCAGGTGCAAGTGGGTGCGGGGTACCTTTCATGTGGGAGATTTATTTCCTCCTTTCAGAGGGACAAGGAATGGTCAGAATATCCTTCTTGCATTGGCTATTTCTTAAGTAATTTTGTTCAAAATTATTAATATGCCAAAGTGATATGTTTTGGGATGGCATATTTTGTTCTCCCTCAGTAGAATGAAGGATACATGTATAAATAAAACTCATCCAGGGATGCTTGAGAAGACATAAAGTTGGGTGTAGAAATACGAATAGATACATTGTACATCAGATGCTTTTAATTTTCTAAATGGAACATATTCAAAAGAACAATGTTATTTTTTGGGAGTAAGAGTTACAGTAGTTGAGTAGGAAACTTCCTTAACCTGATAAGGATTGGGAAAATGTATTGCAGTCATGAGATGATCAAAGCTGGAAAAAAAAAGAAAAAAGAAAAACAATAACAGTGGAATGCTGTATGAGACCGAAGCACAGTTGAAGTGGGGGATCAAGTATTTTATTGGCATCAGTTTGCATAATTATGTGACTTTCCACAGCAAAAGTTGATCACAGTATATATAAAAACAAGAGCCCAATTGTAACATTGAGAGAGGGTTTACACTTCGCTACTTTACCAAGGATTAAAGAGAGTTGGATTAGGGAGAAAGGTAGGTGCTTTGAAATAGAAATAACAAAGCAGAAGAAAAAGAGAAGCAAGGCCAGGACAGGTAGACTGAGAGAAAATACCAAGTTAGAAAGACTGTGGTTAGAAAGAGAAAGATTGGGCAAAAGTTGGATGGGAAGACATCAAAGCTAAAGACGTTATTTAATTTTGTTAGAGCAGTTAGTAAGGAATTTTATGTAAACAGTTTTGTTTATTGTATATGTAATCCTTAACAATTTTTTAATTTTTAATTAAATAGCAGTCTAGTTTCTTCCGTAATATGCCTATAAAACCTGAAGAATTACTAAAAATTCATTAAAATTTTCCCAGAAGAACTGAGATAATGTGCAATTATCTATTTCAGTATGGCCTTAAACATGCAGAAGCAATGAGACAAAACATGCAAAGATAATAGTGTTCCTTTGCCAAATAAATAGTAAAGAATGGGGAAAAGTGGCAGTTTTTGATGCCACAAAGTGTGATTTGGGGAGGAGGCACACAGGTCCATGCTGTCGGTTTCTTTTACTGGTGGTCAATCTGGAACCACTTTGTGAAAGATGGAGGCTGACAGCTTAACTAAATTATTATGCTTCTAAAATCACTGAATGCTGTCTTCTTTCTTGAAGGGGAGCAAAATATGCCACCCCAAAATATGGCATTTTGACATACTGATCATTTTGAATTAAAGTTACTTAGGTAATAGCAGGTAAAAGAAGACACTCTGACCCTTTTTTGTCCCCCTGAAAGCAGGAAATAAATCTCCCGTGTGAAGTTACCCTCCCTATCCCAGGAGGATAAATGACATCCTCCTTATAGACAGAGATAGGGAATTCAGGGCCAAGAAAGCTGAATGAACAAACCTTGTTACTTCTTCACTAATCTGCTATCCCATGCTCAAACCCCTTTGTTTTGTCAGTTCTTTACAAATTTATTGTTTCTTTGTCTGAAAGGTATAAAAGCTGCCTTCTTTGGTCACTTCTTTGAGTCTCCTATTTTATGAGCTCCTATTCCTGCAAAATTAAATTTGTTTGTTTCCTGTTGATCTTTTTTACGTCAATTTAATTATTAGGTCAGCCAAAAAACCTAGAAGGGAAGAAGAAAAAAATTTTCCTCCCCTACACTCTACACAGTTAATGTCTCTCAAACTTTATAAATTTTTACTCTATTTAGGATGATTATTACTGTTTTAATGGAAACTCGTAAAAATAATTTAGAAAATAAACACTGTGGTAAAAAAAACTATTAAAATATGTTAAAAATAACAAATTCTGAACCTAAGTTGACAGTATCACATCGAGAAAGCATATTTATTCATTGTCTTAAGAGAGACTTTTATGGAAATTTCTAATGAAAAGCAAAATGACTACATTTCATCTTGACTATGGGAGCTTCATAAATGATAGTTATTATGTATTTCAGTGAACAGGTGTCAAAGGACAACACCAACAAAGAAATTAAATGTAAGAAAATAAAAACAAATAATCTGATCTCTGGAATAATCTAAGAGTCTATTTCTGATATGAAAAGGAAGACTGTTCTTATTCAAAAGCACATTAGCTTAATTACGCATGTTTGTTTCCTTTTCTAAATCAAGACACACTTAACTTAATTTTGCATAATGAGGACATATTTTGTTTGCAATTATAGTAAACATCTATGTTTTTAAGCTTATGTCACTAATTTTAGAATAAAATAAGATTTTTTTCCAGTGTCTCCTATTTTATAAACACTTAATAAATCTTTGTTCAAAGTAAAATCCAAGTGACGGATTTATATTACATTCAATGGAATGCATAGTGTTGACTTTTAAAATATGAAAAAAATATATGTGTGTATATATATATATTCCTTCTATATATTCCTTCTTTCCTGCATTTATTTATTTGGTGATAACAGAAAAAATGTTCAAGTACGGAATTAACACAGCAAAAAATGGAAACATATCTGGCACAAGATTCCACTTTGTAACACAGTTGCTAAAGGATTTTTGCTTAGAAGAAAAGCATCCTAGTATATTTTAATTTATTTCCTTTGAATGGCATTTGTGATATTGTGATTTATAATAAGAAATACCGTTGTTTTTTGTCCCCTTTTCTGGCACAGAGCTCCTAAACCCTTGCAACTTCCTAAGTGCTGAGAATAGCAAAGGTATCCTCTGCTATGTTAATGAGGTGACTTTTGGACCCCACCTAAAGATGGGGGCTGGTTGCCAGCAGAACCAATTAGCAGAACCAATTAGCAGAACCAATTAGGTAATTAGAGAGTTGGAACTTTCAGTCCCACCCCCTGATTTCTGAGATGGGGAGAGGGGCAAGAAGTTGAATCAATCACCCATGGCCAATGAGTTCATCAATCATGCCTATGTAGTGAAGTCTCCATAAAAGCTCAAAAGGACAGGGTTTGGACAGCTTCCTGGTTGGTGGAGGTGTTGGGAGAGTGGCACACCTGGATGTCATGGATATTCTGCACTCTTTCCAACACTTTGTGCCCTGTGCATTACTTCCATCTGAGTTATATCCTTTTATAATAAGTGGGTGTTCAGTAAATAAAATGTTTCTCTGAGTTATGAGTTGCAAATTAATCAAACCCAGAGAGGAGATCATGGGAACCTCTGATTAATAGCCAGTCAGTCACAAGTATAGGTAACAATCTAGGCTTGTGACTGACATCTGAAGTGGGAGGAGGGCAGTTTTGAAGGAATGGATCTTTAACCTATGGACTCTCATCCTATCACTGGGTGGATAGTGTCAGAATTGAGTTAAATTCTTGGATACTCTGTTCCAGAATCGTTTGTTGGTGTGGGGGAAAACCCTGCCCCACATTGGAAATTGGGTCCAGTAACCTGATTTAACATTTTATTATGAAGTGACTAAACTAAAAAGAAATTAATGCATGCACAATATAAAAAAGCAAACGGTATCAAAGTTTGACAGTTTAGTAAAAAAAAAAACAAACTATATTGCCTTATTCTAAATCTCTAGTTCAATTCAAAAGACATTTATTTGTATCCATTTTTTATTTTGCTTCTCTTAGTAGCACCTTAAAAGGAAATACCAAGCTTATCCTTCTCTTATACTTTTTAGACAGATTCTTCTGAGTCTCCTCTGTGAAAGGTGAAAATTGTTCTCACATCTCAACTCCCTTCATCTCAGTACCAAATAATTCATGCAAATCCTTTTACTGGTTGTCATTAAGACTTTAAATATTATTCCCAAATCTGCATTTCTTGATACATCAATTTTTAAAGCATTTTAACTATACTAAATAAGGAAAATAGTGCCTCTCGACTGTTTCTTTCCACTCATTACTTCCAATTTCCTAATTCTGTCATCTGTATCTTTATTATTATTATATAAATTTCAGGTGTACAATATTATAGATCAACATCTCCGAAAATTACAGAGTGATCACCACCACAAGTGTAGTTACCATCCATCACCATACATTTGACCCCCTTCATCCATTTTGCCCACACCTAAACACCATCCCCTCTGGTAACTACTAATCTGTTTTCTGTATCTATGTTTTTATTTGTTTGTTCATTTTGTTTGTTTATTTGTTTAGATTTCACATACAGTGTTAACCTTTCTCTGTCTGACTTACTGATATTTCACTTAGCAAACCTTGGAGGTCCATCCATGTTAGATAATTTCATTGATCCTTTTAATTTTTTTAGTCTATTTTATCTATTTCTGGTCTAATATTTCTTTTTTCTTCCCTTCTGTTAATTTTGGACTTTGTTCTTTTTCTAGTTTCTTTAAGTGTCAGGTTAGATTGTTTACTTGAGATTTTTCTTGTGTCTTGAGATAAGCCTGTGTTGATATAAACTTCCCTCTCAGAACAACTTTTGCTGCATCCTGTAGATTTTGGTATGTTGCATTTCTGTTCTCATTTGTTTTTAGGTATTTTTTTATTTCTCCTTTGACTTCTTTGATGACCCGTTGAATATTCAATAGCATATTATTTAATGTCTTTGTTTTTGCTGTGTTCTCATTTTTTTCCTGTGACTGATTTCTAGTTTTATACCATGGTGACTGGAGAAGATGCTTGATATGATTTCAGTCTTCTTGAAATTATTGAGACTTTTTTTGCAACCTAACATATAATCTATCATGGAGAATGTTCAAAGTGTGCTTGAGAAGAATGTGTATTCATCTGCTTTTGGATGGAGTATTCTGCATATATCTATCAAGTTCATTCAGTATAATGTTCTGTTTGTGGCCATTGGTTCTTTATTGATGTTCTGTCTGGATGATCTGTCCATTGATGTAATTGGGGTGTTAAAGTCCCCTACTATTATTGCACCACCTTATATCTTGGTACTCCTATGCTGGATGCATACACATTTATAAATATTGTATCTTTTTGCTGGTTTGACCCCTTTATCATTAGGTAATGCGCTTCTTTCTTTTACTACGGTCATTATTTTTCAAGCCTATTTTGTCTGTTAAGAGTATAGCTACTCCAACTTTCTATTTCTATTTGCATGAAATATCTTTCTCCATCCCATTACCTTCAGTCTCCTTAAGTCCTTACTTCTGAAATGAGTCTCTTGTAAGCAGCATATAGTTGGGTCTTGTTTTCTTATCCATTCAGCCACGCTATGTCTTTTTTTTTTTTTTTTTTTTTTTAAAGAATTTTCTTATTTATTTATTTATTTATTTATTTATTTTTGGCTGTGTTGGGTCTTCGGTTCGTGCGAGGGCTTTCTCCAGTTGCGGCAAGCGGGGGCCACTCTTCATCGCGGTGCGGGGACCGCTCTTCATCGCGGTGCGCGGGCCTTTCTCTATCGCGGCCCCTCCCGTCGCGGGGCACAGGCTCCAGACGCGCAGGCTCAGCAATTGTGGCTCACGGGCCCAGCCGCTCCGCGGCATGTGGGATCTTCCCAGACCAGGGCTCGAACCCGTGTCCCCTGCATTAGCAGGCAGATTCTCAACCACTGCGCCACCAGGGAAGCCCCACGCTATGTCTTTTGATTGAAGCATTTAGTCCATTTTACATTTAATGTAATTTTTTATACTTAGGTGCTTATTGCCACTTTGATAATTGTTTTCTGGCTGTTTTGTGGTTCTTCTCTGTTCCTTTATTCTTCTCATTCTCTCTTCTCTTGTGTTTTGGTAGTTTTCTTTAGTGTTATGTTTAGGTTCCTTTCTCTTTTTTGTGTGTGTATAATTATTATAAAGTATTTTCTTGTGGTTACTGTGAGATTTACATATGACATCCTATGTAAATAGCAGTCTATTTTAAGTTAATAGCAACTTAAATTTGGATACACTCCAAAGCTTTATCTTTTTAATGCCCCCCCCCACATTTTATACTTTCAATTACACATTTTACATCTTTTTATTTTAAGTATCCCTTAACTAATTGTTGTGATTTCAGTCAGTCTTACATTTGTCTTTTAACTTTCATGCTTGCTTTATAAATGATTGATCTACTACCTTTAGTACATATTTATCTTTTCCAATGAAATTTTTTGCTTTTGTATGTTTCCTTATTGTTAATTAATGCCATTTATTTTCAGCTTAAAGAAGTCTCTTTAAGATTTCTTGTAGGGCCAGTTAATGGTGTCCAACTCCTTTAGCTTTTGCTTATCTCAGAAACTTAATCTTTCCTTCAATGCTGAATGATAACCCTGCTGGTGGTAGAGAATTCTTGGTTGGAGGTTTTCTTCCTCAGCATTTTGAATATGTTATTCTATTCCTTTCTGGCCTGTAAGGCTTCTACTGAAAAAAATTACTGATAGCTGTATGGGGTTTCCTTTGGTGGTAAGTTGATTTTCTCTTCCTGCTTTTAGGATTCTCTTTTTATCCTTAACTTTTACCATTTTTAAGTATAATGTGTCTTGGTGTGTGTCTCTTAAGTTTGTTTTATTTGGAACTCTCTGAGCTTCCTGCACCTGGATACCTGTTTCCTTCCCCAGATTAGGCAAATTTTTAGCCATTATTTTTTTCAAATAATTTTTCTGGCCCTGTCTCTCTTTATTCTCCATCTGGGAATATTATTCCTATAAGGCAAATGTTATTCCACTTGGTGTTGTTTCAAAGGTCCAGTAAGATATCTTCACTTTTTATTTCATTTTTCTTCATTTTGCTGCTCTGCCTGGTGAGTTCAGTTGCTTTGTCCTCCAGCTCATTTATTCATTCTTCTACTTTATCCATTCTGCTGTTGAACCCCTCTAGTGTATTTTTCAGTTAAGTTTTAGCTTCTGTTTGGTATTTTCTTACATTTTCTATACCTTTGTTGAAGTTCTCACTGTGTCCATTCTTATCCTGAGTTCAGTGAGAATTTTTATGACTCTTTGAACTCTTTATCTGGTAGATTGCTTATCTACATTTCATTTAGTTCTTTTTCTGAAGCTTTGTCTTGTTCTTTCAATTGGAACATATTCCTTTGCCTCCTTACTTTGCCTGATTCTCTGTGTTTGTTCCTATGTATTAGGTAAATCAGCTACCTCTCCAAGAACTGAAGGAGTGGCCTTATTTAGGAGATACCCTGTGGGACTTAAAAGTACAATCCTTCATGGCCACCAGAGCCAGGAACTCAAAGTGTATCCACTGTGTGGGCTGTGTGCCCTCCTACCGTGGTGTGCCCATGGCTGCTGCTGTGGTGCGCTAGTGGGCAGAGCTGGCCCTGGAATGGCTGCAGGGCTATGCCATGGCAACTGCATGGTGCTGGTGGGTGGACCTGACAGAGGTGGTCACTGGGTGCTGGTATGTAGGGTTATCCCCAGCTGACTGTGAGGCCTGGCTGAAGCACGGGGGTGGGTAGGGCTCTCAGTGGGTAGTGCCACTGATGCTAAAAGGTTAACCGGAGATTTCCAAAATGGCACCCGCCAGCACTGACATTAGCAAAGTAGACTGAAATAGCAAAAAATGGCTCCTGTCAGTGTCTTATTCTATGGGGAGGGTCTCAACTTGTTCTTGCCTCTTTGACAGATGCTTCAAGATTAGCAAGTGTTCCCCTTTCAACAATGGTTTATGTGCTTTTCAATCTGGCATTTTTGTGCTGGTTTTGGGCTCATGTGAGTCCATGCACAAGCCCTTTAAGAAGAGCTTTTCTGTTTCCTGTAGTTCTACAGTTTTCGGGACATATTGCCTGTTGGTTTTCAAAGCCAGGTGTTTTGGGTGCTTGCCTCTCCTGTTTGGGATCTAAGAGTTGTGTGCCTGATGTGAAGCTCAAATCACTTGCTCCTCAGCAAAAATAACTGTACCTTTGTGATCCTTCCCAATTATGGATCACCAGATCTGGGGTGTGGTTTTGTCTTCAATGAGATTATATCACTGTTTCTCCTACACATCTCAATGCTATTCTTTTACCTTTTTTTTTTTTTTTTTTTGTGGAGACTGTTGATCCAGTTTTCAGATCCCTTTCAGAAGGAATTATTCTATATGTAGTTGTAGAGTTGTTGTGTCCATGGGAAGAGTTGAGTTCAGAATCTTCCTCCTCCATCATCTTGAACCCTTGGGCTATATCCTTACTTTTGAATTCATGAAGTTTAGATTTTTTAAAAAATATGTTGTGTACTATCGCCTATGCTTCTGTGATATCTGTTGGCTGCACCAAAAATCTAAATAGTGTTAATAATGTAAAATACTTCTGAGAGTAGATCCAGATTTATTTGACCCATACAGAAAATACATTCTAATATCACTAAGCGTGTGTTTCAGTGGAAAAAAAATTCTCATACAGAATGAAGTGGTCTTTGAGCATAGGGCACTTTTATGCATCAGGGCAATAAAAGAGATATAATCATCACACTGAATTTGACACCAGACTCTCTGACTTCAGTCTATCTGTACCCTTTAATACAACAGAAACTAAATGAAATAGAAGCTGAACAAATATTTGTAAGCTAAAATTAAACATTATTGAAGGAAAGTGTCACAATGATTTGAGAACCTTTAAGGCGTAGTGGTTTGTGATTCAAGGTAAGAGTGTAAAAAAAGTGACCTTTACATTTATTCTGCATTACAGCACAGTGAGCTACTGGGGGGACAACTGTCCCATTCTGTCATTGGGAGATGCTATATCAAGCTTAGCTTTCCATAGGAGCAGCAATTTCTTCCCACTTTCTAAGGTGGAATTCCAATTTTCCAAGGGCTTCATAGTTTCATGTATTGGGCAACAGGCTTTCTCAGACAATTATTGTAAACAGTTACTATCCAAATCCAGTGAGCAATTGTCATGCTATTTTACTCTTAAAAGTTGTTCTTATGCTATAAAGCAATAGAAAGTGCTATGGTCTGAGTGTTTTTGTCCCCCCTCTCCCCAGTATTCAGATGTTGAAATCCTAACACCCAAAGTGATGGTGTTAGGAGATGGAGCCTTTGGGAGGTAATTGGGTTATAAAGATGGAACCCTCACAAATAGAGTTAGTGTCCTTATAAAATGAATTCCACAGGGCTCCCTAGCTCCTCCCACCATGTGAGAACACAGTGAGAAGTTAGCTGTCTGCAAGCCAGCAGAGGGTTCTCACAAGGACCCCACCATACTGGCACCCTTATCTTGGCCTTCCAGCTTCCAGAACTGAGATAAATAAATTTTTGTTGTTTCTAAACTATGTAGTCTGTAGTATTTCATTACAGCAGTTTAAATGAACTAAGACAGAGAGTGAAGGTCTTTCCCTGGAAAGCAAACTCCTGTGTGTCCAACAGAGCTGGTTCTGATAGAACTCTCCATGGAAGCAGTCAGTGTCCTTTTCTCGCTTCCCTGGTATGAGAGTGGCCCCCCTAAGCCTGTTCTTCTGTGATCCATGATGTGTCATGTTGTGGAAGACATATCAGGATCTGGGACGCACAGCATATGCTGTGCAATGGAGACTATGCAGTAAACGTCTGGCATAGCAGCCTCTGCAGGTAGACTGCTGGGTGTGAATTCTGGCTACACCACTTAGCTGAGTTTCTTACTTTGCCATGCTTCAAGTCCCTCATCTGTAAGTGAGAATAATAATAAACCTACTTCATAGCACTGTTCTAATGATTAAATATGTTAGTAGACACAATGTACTTATTAGAATAGTATTTTTGTGAAAAATTTGTATTAATTAACCATCACTGTGGTTTGTGGTTGTTTTTATGCTTTATATTATTATTGCATCAATAATGAGTCTTTTTATTTTATTTGAGCAACTGTTTGAATTTTGTGAAATATTTTTCAATGATTTCTTTCCTTTTGATCAAAATAACGTATTATAAGTATACTCATCAAGACTTTTCATCTAGATCAAATCAGTATATAAACTTACATTCACTTGGTTTCTTCTGAAGGACATGGAAGAATAGTTGGGGTTTCATTAAAGATCATATACTACTCCCAGACACTGTAGCAATGTTTAAGAAGTATAAAAATATTTGTAGCATTTGTTTATTTATTTACTCCCTTTTGCATAAAACCAGATAGGAGTTACTCCTTGGTTACATTTTAAAATTTCAGGTTCTCTAGTTTCTTAAGATAAGTGATGTTAAAATCCAGCAGGTAAGTATGTTTTCTGGCTTTTCCCAATTGATTTCTAAGCACCTAGTTTTTAAATCTGAGTGTAATTTTTCATATAAGTCAATTTTTCACTCTCTTCAGGCCCTAAAGTCAATATTTTTCTTTAAAATAGCTATAGCTTTTTTCATTTTATGAATTTTTATATCATAATATTTAAATAGTATCATTAACACTTTTGAAAAATATACAAAATAATATTAATAAGGATGCAATATCACCAATTAGAAAGAGCTACAATTAACATTTTGGTAGATTTAATTTCTATCTGACTCATAAACATGGGTAAACCACATGAAAACTATATTGGATATACAACCTTGATCTGCTTTTATCAAGTAGTATTTTAACCTGAGTGATTTATTTCTCTAGTTCATTAAGAAGAAGGTTTTCAATAACTATTTATAAAGATTAAATTTCATTCCATTGCATGTACATTTCCTTACTCTTTTATTTTTTAACATCTTTATTGCAGTATAATTGCTTTACAATGGTGCATTAGTTTCTGCTGTTTAACAAAGTGAATCAGCTATACATATACATATATCCCCATATCCCCTCCCACTTGTGACGCCCACCTACCCTCCCAATCCCACCCCTCTAGGTGGTCCCAAAGCACGGAGCTGATCTCCCTGTGCTATGTGGCTGCTTCCCACTAGCTATCTGTTTTATGTTTGGTAGTGTATATATGTCCATGCCACTCTCTCACTGTTTCCCAGCTTACCCTTCCTCCTCCCCGTATCCTCAAGTCCATTCTCTAGTATGTCTACGTCTTTATTTCCATCTTGCCCCTAGGTTCTTCATGACCATTTTGTTTGTTTGTTTGTTTGTTTTTTTAGATTCCATATATATGTGTTAGCATACAGTATTTGTTTTTCTCTTTCTAACTTACTCCACTCTGTATGACAGACTCTAGGTCCGTCCACCTCACTACAAATAACTCAATTTCGTTTCTTTTTATGGCTGAGTAATATTCCATTGTATATATGTGCCACACCTTCTTTATCCATTCATCTGTCGATGGACACTTCGGTTGCTTCCATGTCCTGGCAATTGTAAATAGAGCTGCAATGAACATTGTGGTACATGACTCTTTTTGAATTATGGTTTTCTCAGGGTATACGCCCAGCAATGGGATTGCTAGGTCGTATGGTAGTTATATTTTAGTTTTGTAAGGAAACTCCATACTATTCTCCATAGTGACTGTATCAGTTTACATTCCCACCAACAGTGCAAGAGGGTTCCCTTTTCTCCACACCCTCTCCAGCATTTATTGTTTGTAGGTTTTTTGATAATGGCCATTCTGAGTGGTGTGAGGTGATACCTCATTGTAGTTTTGATTTGCATTTCTCTAATGATTAGTGATGTTGACCATCCTTTCATGTGTTTGTTGGCAATCTGTATATCTTCTTTGGAGAAATGTCTATTTAAGTCTTCTGTCCATTTTTGGATTGGGTTGTTTGTTTTTTTTGATATTGAGCTGCATGAGTTATTTGTAAACTTTGGAGATTAATCCTTTGTCAGTTGCTTCATTTGCAAATATTTTCTCCCATTCTGAGGGTTGTCTTTTTGTCTTGTTTATGGTTTCCTTTGCTATACAAAAGCTTTTAAGTTTCATTAGGTCCCATTTGTTTATTTTTGTTTTTATTTCCATTTTTCTAGGAGGTGGGTCAAAAAGGATCTTGCTGTGATTTATGTCATAGAGTGTTCTGCCTATGTTTTCCTCTAAGAGTTTGATAGTGTCTGGCCTTACATTTAGCTCTTTAATCCATTTTGACTTTATTGTTGTGTATGGTGTTAGGGAGTGTTCTAATTTCATTCTTTTACCTGTAGCTGTCCAGTTTTCCCAGCACCAATCATTGAAGTGGTTGTCTTTTCTCCACTCTATGTTCTTGCCTCCTCTATCAAAGATAGGGTGACCATAAGTGCATGGGTTTATCTCTGGGCTTTCTATCCTGTTCCATTGATCTATATTTCTGTTTTTCTACCAGTACCATACTGTCTTGATTACTGTAGCTTTGTAGAATAGTCTGAGGTCAGGGAGCCTGATTCCTCCAGCTCCGTTTTTCTTTCTCAAGATTGCTTTGATTATTCGGGGTCTTTTGTGTTTCCATACAAATTGTGAAATTTTTTGTTCTAGTTCTCTGAAAAATGCCACTGGTAGTTTGATAGGAATTGCATTGAATCTGTAGATTGCTTTGGGTAGTATAGTCATTTTCACAATGTTGATTCTTCCAATCCAAGAACATGGTAGACCTCTCCATCTGTTAGTATCATGTTTAATTTCTTTCATCAATGTCTTATAGTTTTCTGCCTACAGGTCTTTTGTCTCCTTAGGTAGGTTCATTCCTAGGTATTTTATTCTTTTTGTTGCAATGGTAAATGGGAGTGTTTCCTTAATTTCTCTTTCGGATTTTTCAACATTAGTGTATAGGAATGCAAGAGGTTTCTGTGCATGAATTTTGTATCCTGCTACTTTACCAAATTTATTGATTAGCTCTAGTAGTTTTCTGGTAGTATCTTTAGGATTCTCTATTTCTAGTATCTGTCATCTGCAAACACTGGCAGTTTTACTTCTTCTTTTCTGATTTGGATTCCTTTTATTTCTTTTTCTTCTCTGATTGCTGTGGCTAACATTTCCTAAACTATGTTGAATAATGGTGGTGAGAGTGGGCCACCTTGTCTTATTCCTGATCTTAGTGGAAATTTCAACATTGAGAACGATGATGGCTGTGGGTTTTTCATATATGGCCTTTATTATGTTGAGATGAGTTCCCTCTATGCCAACTTTCTGGAGAATTTTTATCATAAATGGCTGTTGAATTTTGTCAAAGGTTTTTTTGCCTCTACTGAGATGATCATATGGTTTTTCTCCTTCAGTTTGTTAATATGTTTTATCACATTGACTGATTTGTGTATATTGAAGAATCTTTGCATTCCTGAGATAAACCCCAGTTGATCATAGTGTATGATCCTTTTAATGTGCTGTTGGATTCTGTTTGCTGGTATTTTTTTTAGGATATTTGCATCTATGTTCATCAGTGATATTGGCCTGTAGTTTTCTTTCTTTGTGACATGTTTGTCTGGTTTTATTATCAGGTTGATGGTGGCCTCGTAGAATCAGTTTGGGAATGTTCCTTCCTCTGCTATATTTTAGCAGAGTTTGAGAAGAATAGGTGTTAACTGTTCTGTAAATGTTTGATAGAATTTGCCTGTGAAACCATCTGGTCCGGGGCTTTTGTTTGTTGGAAGATTTTAAATCACAGTTTCAATTTCAGTGCTTGTGATTGGTCTGTTTATATTTTCTATTTCTTCCTGGTTCAGTCTCAGAAGGTTGTGCTTTTTTACGAATTTGTCCATTTATTTCAGGTTGTCCATTTTACTGGCATATAGTTGCTTGTAGTAATCTCTTGTGATCCTTTGTGTTTCAGCTTTCTGTTACTTCTCCTTTTCTGTTTCTAATTCTGTTGATTTGAGTCTTTTTCCTTTTTTTCTTGATGAGTCTGGCTAATGGTTTATTAATTTGTTTATCTTCTCAAAGAACTAGCTTTTAGTTTTATTGATCTTTGCTCTTGTTTTCTTCATTTCATTTTCTTCTGTTTCTGATCTGATCTTTATGATTACTTTGCTTCTTCAAACTTCGGGGTTTTCTTGTTCTTCTTTCTCTAATTGCTTTAGGTGTAAGGTTAGGTTGTTTATTTGAGATTGTTCTTCTTTCTTGAGGTAGAACTGTATTGCTATAAACTTGCCTCTTAGAACTGCTTTTGCTTCATCCCATATGTTTTGGGTCATTGTGTTTTCATTGTCATTTGTTTCTAGTTATTTTTTATTTCCTCTTTGATTTCTTCTGTGATCTCTTCGTTATTTAGTAGCTTCCTTAGCCTCCATATGTTTGCATTTTTTACTGTTTTTTTTCCTGTAATTGATATCTAGTCTCATAGCATTGTGGTTGGAAAAGATACTTGATATGATTTCAGTTTTCTTAAATCTCCCAAGGCTTAATTTGTGACCCAAGATATGATCTATCCTGGAAAATGTCCCATGAGCACTTGAGAAGAAAGTGTATTTTGTTGTTTTTGGATAGAATGTCCTATAAATATCAATTAAGTCCATCTTGTTTAATGTGTCATTTAAAGCTTGTGTTTCCTTATTTATTTTCATTTTGGATGATCTGTCCATTGGTGAAAGTGGGGTGTTAAAGTCCCCTACTATAATTGTGTTACTCTCGATTTCCCCGATTATGGCTGTTAGCATTTGCCTTATGTATTGGGGTGCTCCTGTGTTGGGGACATAAGTATTTACAATTGTTATATCTTCTTCTTGGATTGATCCCTTCATCATTATGTAGTGTCCTTCTTTGTCTCTTATAATAGTCTTTGTTTTAAAGTCTATTTTGTCTAATATGAGAATTGCTACTCCAGCTTTCTTTTGATTTCCATTTGCATGGAATATCTTTTTCCAACCTCTCACTTTCAGTCTGTATGTGTCCCTAGGTTTGAAGTGGGTCTCTTGTAGACCGCATATATACGGGTCTTGTTTTTGTATCCATTCAGCCAGTCTATGTCTTTTGGTTGGAGCATTTAATTCATTTACATTGAAGGTAATTATTGATATGTATGTTCCTATTACCATTTTCTGAATTGTTTTGGGTTTGTTATTGTAGGTCTTTTCCTTCTCTTGTGTTTCCTACCTAGAGAAGTTCCTTTAGCATTTTTTGTAGAGCTGGTTTGGTGGTGCTGAATTCTGTTAGCTTTTGCTTGTCTGTAAAGGTTTTAATTTCTCTGTCAAATCTGAAAGAGATCCTTGCTGTGTAGAGTAATCTTAGCTGTAGGTTTTTCCCTTTCATCACTTTAAATATGTCCTGCCATTCCCTTCTGGCTTGCAGAGTTTCTGCTGAAAGGTCAGCTGTTAACCTTATGGTGATTCCCTTGTATGTTATTTGTTGCTTTTCCCTTGCTGCTTTTAATATTTTTTCTTTGTATTTAGTTTTTGATAGTTTGATTATTATGTGTCTTGGCACGTTTCTCCTTGGATTTATCCTATATGGGACTCTCTGCGCTTCCTGGACTTGATTGACTCTTTCCTTTCCCATATTAGTGAAGTTTTCAACTATAATCTCTTCAAATATTTTCTCAGTCCCTTTCTTTTTCTCTTCTTCTGGGACCCCTATAATTCGAATGTTTGTGCATTTAATGTTGTCCCAGAGGTCTCTGAGACTCTCCTCAATTCTTTTCATTCTTTTTTATTTATTCTGCTCTGTGGTAGTTATTTCCACTATTTTATCTTCCAGATCACTTATCTGTTTTTCTGCCTCAGTTTTTCTGCTATTGATTCCTTCTAGAGAATTTTTCATTTCATTTATTGTGTGTTTATCATTGTTTGTTTACTCTTTAGTTTTTCTAGGTCTCTGTTAAATGTTTCTTATATTTTCTCCATTCTATTTCCAAGATTTTGGATCATCTTTACCATCATTACTCTCAATTCTTTTTCAGGTAGACTGCGTATTTCCTCTTCATTTGTTTGGTCTTTTGGGTTTTTACTTTGCTCCTTCATCTGCTCTATATTTCTCTGTGTTCTCATTTTGCTTAACATACTGTGTTTGAGTTCTCCTTTTTGCAGGCTTCCAGGTCATATTTCCTGTTGTTTTTTGTGTCTGCCCCCAGTGGGTAAGTTTGGTTCCTTGGGTTGTGTAGGCTTCCTGGTGGAGGGCAATGGTGCCTGTATTCTGGTGGATGAGGCTAGATCTTGTCTCTCTGGTGGGCAGGACTGTGTCCAGTGGTGTGTTTTGGGGTGTCTGTGACCTCATTATGATTTTAGGCAGCCTCTCTGCTAATGGCTGGGGTTGTGTTCCTGTCTTGCTAGCTGTTTGGCAATGGGTGTCCAGCACTGGAGCTTGTTGGTCATTGAGTGGAGCTGGGTCTTAGCATTGAGACAGAGATCTCTGGGAGAGCTCTTGCCAATTGATATTATGTATAGCCACGAGGTCTCTGGTGGTCCAATGTTCTAAACTTGGCTCTCCCCGCTCAGGGGCTCTGTACGGACACCGGGCTGGAACACCAAGACCCTGTCAGCCACATGGCTCAGAAGAAAAGGGAGAAAAAAAAAAGAAAGAAAGAAAGAGAAAATACAATACAATAAAAGTTATTAAAAAAATTATTAAAATAAAAAAATTTAAAAATTAAAAAGTAATAATAAAAAAAAGAAGAGAGCAACCAAAGCAGTAAACAAATGCACCAATGATAACAAGTGCTAAAAAATATACTAAAGTAAACATAAAAATTAGAAACTAGTCAGTCACATACAGCAAACCGCAAGTCTACAGTTGCTCCCAAAGTCCACCACCTCAATTTTGGGATGATCCTTTGTCTGTTCAGGTATTCCACAGATGCAGGGTATGTCAAGTTGTTTATGGAGATTTAATCTTTTGCTCCTTAGGCTTCATGGAGAGATTTCCCTTTCTCTTCTTTTTTCGCACAGCTCCTGGTTTCAGGCTTTGGGTTTGGCCCTGCCTCTGCATGTAGGTCACCCTCTGGCATCTGTTCTTCTCCCAGACAGGAGGGGCTTAAAGGAGCGGCTGATTAGGGGGCTCCGGCTCACTCAGGCCGGGGGGAGGGAGGGGAACAGAACGCAGGGAGAGCCTGCAGGCGGCGGAGGCCGGAGTGATGTTGCAACAGCCTGAGGCATGCCGTGTGTTCTCCTGGGGAAGTTGTCCCTGGATCACGGGACCCTGGCAGTGGCGGGCTGCACAGGCTCCCAGGAGGGGAGTTGTGGATAGTGACCTGTGCTTGTACACAGGCTTCTTGGTGGCTGCAGCAGCAGCCTTAACGTTTCTTGCCCGTCTCTGGTGTCTGCGCTGATAGCCGTGGCTGGCGCCCGTCTCTGAAGCTCATTTAGGCAGTGTTCTGAATCCCCTCTCCTTGCGCACCTGGAAACAATGGTCTCTTGCCTCTTATGCAGTTCCAGACTCTTACTCTTTTATTATATATGTAGGCAGTTTCCTAAACTTTGAAATTAGAAACCATACATATTGGCATAACAGGAAAGTCAATAGATTGCATGTCAGTGATCAGATCCGTACATGTGTTAATTACATAAAGTTTATTTAGCTTGGCAATGGGCACATAAAATTATTCAGAATATCCCAAGAGAGCAAGGAAAGAATGTTATGCACTCAGCATTAGCTTAGAAGAATTCCCTGATTTATTTATCCCTATGGAATGTATTGGTCCTTTTGCACATGGTCAGTCTTGTTGAATGTAAGGAGAACAATCAGAGCTCCTCACCCACCCTATATAAGCCTCACTTTTGAGGGATACTCACAGGTACATACTTTAGTAAATAATATATTCAACTGACTGTGAGTCATTAGTATATAACACATTCAGCTTACCAGGATATATCTCTCTCTACTACGCTTTCTACCTGGTTTTAAGACCCTTCATTGCCATTGTGAAATTCATGGTCATCCTTTACAAACCCTATTATTTTCAAAATTAGAATTTTCTATTATTAAACATTATATAATATTTCATATATTGCATATATGAATAATAGTAATAACATTCATTTATCTTATTCACATTGAGAAATAATGCATGAGAACAACCCCCTCTCTTCCACCATCAAGATATTTTGGTGTTTCCTCTTATTTTGCACTTCTATGCACATTTACTGTATAAATTTTAGCTAAAAAGTATATAGCTTAGTTTTACATGCTTTAGTGAATATCAGTACCTTTAATAACCTGTAATAGTTCTCAAACCTTTATTTATTCACTGACATTTTTCAGTCTTTGCCACAATTTTAGATAAAAGTTTGAAACATACAATTTATCTCAATTTTCTCTCAAATTTTATCTATCTCTATACATTTGCCTTTTACATGTTCATAGAATTTCCATGACATTCTCCTGTTGGTGGCACTTTATATTGATAGCCAAAATTAAGGAAAATCAGGCAGTTACTAATAAAGTTCATATGGTAGATGGGAAAAGGGAGAATTCAAGAAGCTCTATAACTTACCCAAGCCTCACAGCTAGTAAATGACACAGTTGGGACTTGTGCTTAGACTTCTCTGCTTAAAATCTCTTGTACTTAACCAGTATTCTGCTGCCTCTTAGTATATTATGGTTATTTATGTATTACTCTATAGCTTTCTATGTCTTTTGAGAAGGACTGACAATTTAGACAACTTTATATGCCCTTGTTGCACAGTGACTGCTTTGAATAGGTGCTTCATAAATGTTGCTTATTTCACCTATTAATCATGTAAATGAATGGCCTTTTCTTGCTTTATTGTTCAAAGGCTAAAGAGACTTAATAGTACTATTAATCAGAATAGGATAGTCAAGTCACTCAAAAGAGTCCAGCTTTCCTGCCAATAGACATAGAATGTATTCTCTGATTTGAATTGACAGATACTATACATCTTACAAAAGTCTAAGTATTTGGATGGATGAAAAACTATACAGTCATTTTTAAGACACTTTTACAAATTTTTGGTATACAGTATAAGAATCAGTCTTTAAAAATAACAAGAAAGAATTTATCAACATGAAAAAAAGAACAAAAATCTTCTATATAGATACAGGCCATGAGCTATTTCTGTGGTTAAAATATCAGTTCAGAATGCAGGAAAACCACATGTAGAATCTGGACTGAAATTATTTGACCCAAAAGCCAAACAAGGAGTAATTTAAAACTCTACCTTCCAGTGCAGGCGCTAATCAAAGAAAGAGAGAATACCAAGAAAGCATTTAGCGTCTTTACTGAGAAAGGTAACTGACAATAGGAAGAAGCCCAGCTGTCTGAGATGAAGGATGAATAGTATCATGTAAAAGTAGATGGATAGCTAGGGAAATATTTACACAAGTAATTCTAACCAATACATAATGTTAAAATATATATTTTATGTAGTGTCAACATGAAGAACAGAACAGCTGGTTATTTTACCAGTTATAGGTTTATTCAGGAATAGCAGAGAATTGCAATTCAGGACAAGCAAGCTATGGTGACTCACAGGCAAAGGAGAGGGACTTGCTTTTATTAGGTTTTAGGAGGAAATTAAGGTTGTTCCGAACAAAAGTTCATTGGAGAAGAACAAGAGTTCAAGGTTGTGACAGTTTCTCATTGGTTATGCTTGGGGGTTAGAGCATTGCCACTGAGAGAGGGAGGGATTCTGCTTTTTCTTCAAAGCAGGAGATAGAATTCCCATGTGATTAGTGTCTTCCCTTGCCTAGATAGTTCTTATCTTCCTTCTTCCGGCTGGTTATGCAGGCTACATGAGTGGTACATGTGTGAGCCCTTTCACAGCGCTTCCTGACTCCATCTTAAGTGAAGTTTTCTTTATTTTCACAACACCTCTTCCTTCACTTACAGAGGAGTTGTGTCCCAATAAACCCTTCGTAAATTGAAAATATAGTAAGTCTAAAATACATTTAATACACCTAAACTACCAACATCATACTTAGCCTAGCTGATCTTAAACAAGCTCAGAACACTTACGTTAGCCTACAGTTGAGTAAAATCATCTAACACAAAGCCTGTTTTTATAATAAAGTGTTGAGTATCTCATGTCATTTATTGAATGCTGTACTGAGCGTGAAAAACAGAGTCATCGTATGGGTATAGGATGGTTGTAAATGTGTCGGCTGTTCACCCTTGTGATCACCTGGATGACAGGGAGCTGTAGCTGCCACTGCCCAGCATCACGAGAGAGTATCATGTGGCATAGTGCTAGCCCCGGGGGAGGACGAAAATTCACAATTCAAAGCATATCACTTTCACATCATCATAAAGTAAAAAAATTGTCGAACCATCATCAGTCAGAGACCATCTGTATATAATTTAATTTCATGTGTACAATTTTACTGAAAATGTGGAAGGGCATTATGAAATTAAAAATTACTGTCATGAAATATTCTTTGTAAATAATTATAATTATAAAAATACAAACGTTAGAGAGATTACATAACTTGCCCAATTTACCAAACTCTTAAATTATGGATCAAGGATTTGAACTCTGAAGTTTGACACTAAAGCCTGGACTCATACTTAAATGTACTCTTCCTATATAACCATTTTTCCATTAGGTCAAATTTATAATTTTGTACTTTTCTAGAAAACTAACTCTAGTGTGCCTAGATTAGCTCCCAAGCTATAGATGTTTTACCAGAAAGTAATTAATACACCTCATTTGAATTATTATGTATCTTCAGTCTTAATTCAGTGGCAGAAACCATCACAAGGATGACTTACCAACTCAATTTCCTGCAGTATAATTATGGTACATAGTAAGTCTGCAACAGGTACAAGAAAATAATCTTACAATGCTCTAAGTATACCTAGAAAGCAACTCTGCTTTTATTCTGAGAGAAGGAAATTATTGCTTTTGTTTCTTTTTTATACAGCATATATCTTACATATTTGTTAAATGAATCCACAAACACCGCACTTGTTAGGTGAAGAGATATCTAAATATTTAAATTTGTAAATTTATTTTGTAATATAATTTGGATATTTGTCAGATAAACTTAATGCATATTTCCTGGTGAGTGAGAAGAAAATTATAAAAAAGAGAAGAAAATAAAACAGAAGGTGGGAATTAAGAGAGATGAAAAAATCAAGTTCTGTGTAATCTGAATGCACATCCTAGTTTATTGTGAGCTACTAAATGGGACCCAAAGTGAAACTAATTAAGAGGTACAAACACTTGGACTGCTGCTACTTGAAGCAGCATATATGGGAGAATCTGAGTCCCTTTTCCTAATATCTGGTTTGTTAGCAGCAGCTGTCATAGCTGTACAAGCACCAAGACATTCTTTCATTATGTAGGTGTGTTTAATTAAACAAGGAGGCCATTTGACTGAGGCTACCTTAATACCTTAGCCACGTACATAAGCAACCCCAAACCTGTAAGTGCCTCAAAGTTAAGAATCAAAACCTGAGGACAACCAGTCACAAACAACCAGCTAGTCTCTTCCAAATAATGCAAACACTTAAGCTGTAGCCAATTAAACAATTTCCTGGGTTTGCTTTCTCCACGTCTTTCCCCAGGTCTGGCCGGTGGAGTGTTCTTAACCAATTCCAGTTTGGCGCTGCCTGAATCAAATTGATTTTTTTCTCAAATGAACTCTTAAAAAATTAATATTCCTCAGTTTATCTCTTAACGGTTGCTTCTGGCCACTGGAACAGATACAAAGTTAGACTGTGGCCAGTCCTATAATAAAAGTATTGGCATCTTTGTGAGTATAAACAGCCATGGTTTCAACAGTGCTTACGTATGCTATACTCAGACATGAGCTGTTCCTGAATTAGAGAACAAGTACTCTTGGCTATTAGATTTCCTTATTCTGAATAAATGTTGCTTTGAGGATGTGAAATCAGAAAGGGAATTAATCTAAAAGCAAGAACTCTGCCCCTGACATGGAACCCTGATACTAACCATGACGTTAACCCTAATTAAATGTATAAATAAATCCGTAGAGAAAACTTTACACCAAATCCTAAACAAAATTCCAATATCACTCCCTAAATGTAAAGGTATAAATGCTTCAGAGTTTGATATCCCTTTTGTCACATGGCCCTGAGTATAGAGTTGTAGAATATGCAGTGAAAACATGTCAGGGAGAACTGGAAAATCAGTGTTTTAATAAGCAATATCTATTGATAACAATATTTTCTTTGTGATAAAAATGAACAATTTAGTGGTAATGTGGAAACCTAGAGAGATTTGTGTATACACACACACGATGTTTCGATGAATTAATTTAAAACCATTAATTATTACTGAAGATACCACTACCACAAATTGTGGAGTACATGTTGGAGAAGTTTAATAACTAATTATAACAATATTATTTAATCTCCTGGGTAATTGGAAAAAAATATAATAGACCCTTGAGCTGAATTCGTTTTGAAGTATCTTAACTCCATAAAGGGAAGATCAACATTATCTCTATTAATAGTTACAAAAAATAAAACAGGGAAGTCAAGTTAGTTGCCTGAATTTGACTGACTAAAGTGAAGCAAAGGCCCCTATGCAGGTCAGGAACTGGATAGTCACATGGAGAACAATGAAAGCTATTGACTAATTCAAGATATATTCACAGAGAAATCTTGCTTCAATACAGGGAAGCCAAGGAGTTCATCAGTGTGGTTCCCATTTTTTAAGATTGGTCTATATCAGTGGGTCTCAAGTTTTAGTGTGCATTAGAATGACTTGCAAGGGTAATTAAAACACAGAATTCTGGGCCTTACCTCCAGAGTTTCTGATTCAGTAGATTCAGGATGGACCCTAGAATAGGACAGTTCTAACTTCCCAGGTGATGTTTATGCTACTGGTCCAAGGACTACACTCTTAGAAGCACTGGACTAAATCATTATTTTCAAATTTATAGGAGCATAAGAATTCCTGTAGATCTTATTAACATCCTTACCCCATGGCATGGTTGCTCCCCTGTACAGTGTCATTCGTTGAGTTTGGGTGACTCCAGCAATTTGTGTTCTTTCTCCAAACACCCTACATGATTCTTATGATGAAGTAGGACTGTGAGACACAAGTCTGAATACCTGGGGTGAGCAGGAGGAGCATAAAGAATGGTTGGCTCTGTTGGCCAAGCCCTGTATGTCTAGAGCCCCCAAACTCAAGTGGTAGGACTCTTGTGGTGCCATTTCTTGTACAAATTGACCATCCTCATTTTCTTCATAGAATTGCATTTCTGTCACGGATTATTATTTTAAATGCTTAAATAAAAATTACTTAGGAATTCGGTCCTTGGACACTCAGCAATCAAAACAACTTCTGTAATTCTTACTCATCTTGAAGACAGAAGTTTTGTGTTTTGGAAGAGGATGATTGAGTTTGATGTTTTTAATTAGAAATGTCTTCAATCAATAAACTGGAATTTGTATCATGAGGAAACATATTTTTTGGTGCAGTTTCAATTCCAAGAGACTTTTTAGAAAAGGATTAGCTGCAATTGTTGTAATGGTTTTCATGATTCACACGTCTTTACGGAGGTAGAGCACCTTTGTAAAACATTGCAATGCAATGTTATTTTAAATTTTTATTGGAGTACAGTTGATTTACAATGTTGTGTTAATGTCTACTGTACAGCAAAGTGAATCAGTTACTCATATACGTATATCCACTCTTTTTAGATTTTTTTCCCACATAGGTCATTACAGAATCACTCTCAATATCAAGATTCTTGTATATTTTTCTGCTTCTGATTTGGATTGAAATAATATGTAGTAAAAAAGAATCACTTAGGAAGTAATTCAATGTTTAAAACGTAAAATGGTACTTATATATTAGGTAACTTGAAGGTATATTTTATTTCTTCTTGATATGTGAGAACTGAATTCCAGTTGAAGAAGAAATTACTGCCCCAGCACCCTCACAAAAATGCAGTAAGATGGAGGGTTTAAAATTGACTTTTAGAAGATGTGTGGTTGACAAGCTGAAAAGAATAATGTGACGTGTCATTCAGTATTCCCTCTATCAAAAATCTGACACTATTATACATTATGTCTATTTCCTCTTAGAAGAACTGCTGAACTTAAAGTTTCTAACAGCTAGTATGGAACTCTTATATTTCTAGTCATTCCTGCACTTCATAACTAGCAGTTCCTGAGGCAATATCGAAGTGGACAAATGGTACATCTAATCAGATATGACTGTAATACAATGTAGCACACGAAAAGCTAAGTGTGTTTTCTGTGTAAATTCATTATTTCCACAGTTCCTACGAGAATAAGCATTTCTGATATAATACCATTTTTCTGAGACAAGTGTTTAGTTTTCTGAAAAAATTCTTCCTGATTTTCAGGACTGTCATTAGAGTCAGCAAACAGTTTCATATAATGGTGACTATGCCTTTGAAGTAAAATAGCAGAATTGTGGAACTAGGGAAAGAAAATCTGAATAGCCCATCAATTCAACCATATAACCTAGAGCACTTTAAATGCAAGGCGAACTCTACTCAATACTCTGTAATGACCTATATGGGAAAAGAATCTAAAAAGAGTGGATATATGTATATGTACAACTGATTCACTTTGCTATACAGTAGACACTAACACAACATTGTAAATCAACTGTACGACAATAAAAATTAAAAGAAAAACAAGGCATTTTATAGACGTGCACATTTTAAGTGGTGGAATCTTATTGATATTTTAAAATGGATAGAAACATGGTTAAATGGCTTATCTGTCAGATTAATTAATCTGAGCATGGGATCTCTATAAGAACAAAATAATGCCAAAAAATAAAGGAGTTAAATGTTCAGATGAATAATGTTACTAGGGCCACTTAAAGATAATTCTTGATTTGCTGAATCTTTTTATACACATGTACTGAAACATACAACATTTTTGTCACCTGTACAAACAGTGTTTAATGAATACTACGCATACCTTTAAAAATGCCTCATTATGACCATTTTGTAGAAATGTTGGCCATGTTTCTGGACATGCGATACAAGTTCTTGTGTAGTCTTGGATTAAGTGAGAAAATGATTGAATGGACATCTAATACTATAGTTATTGGCATTAGACACTGGGCAAAATATACGAGGCAATTTATATTCAGGTAACACAGGACTGCAAACCCTCAGAGAAGAGAAACACACAGGGTGAGGCAATTTCCCTGCTCTCTGCCTAAGGAGGGCAGAGGTGGAATCTGAGCAGGGCATGGTGGTCCTGCTGAGCTGAGGAAGCAGAGAACAGAATTTGGGATGGTTTGCAGTTTGGGATTTTTTAGGACATATCAGCAGCAAAGAATTAGGAAATTTTGGATAGTGTCTATTAACAGCATGTGTAACAGATGTTTTCGGAAATTTGCAATGGAAAATTGTGGTATGTAATCATCTTCCTAGATAAATTACTGTTCAACCTCAGGCCCCAGAGTTAAACAATACGTTTCTCTATTGTTCCCTAGGGAGCAGCTTCCCCCTCTGCGTTAGTGGAAATTGGTATTTGCTTTGAATCCCTCTCTGCCTTCTCCCACTATCCTGCCTAGTAATCCTATCTCCAGGACAGATAAACAAAGCTTGAGGTTACTATGTTTATGTATCTCTAAATATGTGTTACTTTTATTATTGTTATTATTATCATTACCATCAATTTTATCCTATTTGTTCATAATTCTATTTCTCCTTCTTGTCTTTGAACTGAACGAAGAGTGATGATCTGTAAACTTCTGGATATTTTAAATTGCATGATCAGCTACTGTCTACCAAACCTAAACCCCCAAACCTATCTTAACCCTAAGAAATACGTCTAATGGCACAAACTATTATCTGGGTAATACGACAAAATAGCATGCCTAAGTAAAGAATCCCAAGATTTTACACTTCTTATTTATAACTGTTTTATTCACTACCTTTTACTGATGCTAATACACTCCATGAATATTTTCTGTATGAATGAATCATGAACACCAGACCTAACATACGTGCTTTCCTCTTGTATTTTGTCTCTTTCTTGTTTTATCTTTATATTTTTCACTATCTACTGCTTGTGCTGTAGTTTTAAGATACAGTTTACTTCCCTAACAGGTCTAGATGATTTCTCTAGGTGATGGGTAGGGAGGTTGGCAACGATCAGCCTTGCAAACCCATTCAATCCAAGAGGAAAATAGTCCTGGTTGGGACCATGAGATGTGGATGGAATCAGAAAGTGACAATTGCTAATACAGAGCCTCTCAGTGGTATGAACATGCTACACATCCCCAGCAAGTCACACTCAGTCATCCTCTGCCACTTTGCTTACTGTTCTGACAGCTACTTTCTCACATCTACTGTCAAAGGTCCCCAGGGCCATATTGGAAATCTCATTTAGCTCTTGAGTCCTAAGTGTTGCAGTATTAAAATTGAAAAAAAATACACTTATAGATATTTTTACAAGAGGAATCAGAAGGTTGATCAATTCTGGAATGCTTTATAATTATGTAGTTATTACAGCTGCTGTTGAAATAGAGATGCCACAAATCAATAGAGCAAATGTTATTTAGTCTGAACCACTTTCATGAGAAGTACAAGGTATCTTTAACTCATGAAAATTAGTTGTAAATAGCCTGGCACAAATTAGAACTAATTTTCCATTAAAACTCTTTAACATTTCATCTGTTTTGAAGCAGGACTCTGACCATTTACATTGAAAATAGCACATTCTATAAAACAAACGAAACTTTGGAGAGTTTTCCCCAGAATTTTGGCCTTATTTTTTTAAGTCCTACACTCATTCTGCTCCTGATTTCTTTACTGAGACACATAGAGCTATGAAAAGAGTTAGTGGTATGAGTAAAATGACTTGGGTCATCTTTGTATTTTGGTCAGTATTATTGGCTGTTGTGGGTTAAAGATGTAGAATTTAGGTTAGATACGGAGTTAGATCACGAGGACTTAATACATTTTATTAATTAGAATATGCTTAGCCAGAGACAGAGCTTGGAATTTGGTGATGAGGGCCCAACCAGTGACCCATAATCTAGACTCTGAAGGATTATTGGGTATGACTTTGAATCACCCAGGTAAGTAGCCCATGAAAAGGGAAATACAAAGAGAAGTGTCAGCAAACAATGCATTAGAAACCTGAGCACTGCTATGAAGTTATTCTAATGGCAGGGCCTTAGAAGGCAGAAACAAAAGGGAATAAAAGAGACAAAAAAAGGAGTGGGAATCCTCCCACATCCTCTGGCTCATGTGGTCCCTTTACAATCTTCTGGCTAGAAAGAGGAGGCTATCTTTCAGAGTTTTTACTGTGTTCACCCACAGTTCAGTTCCGGGACTCAGCCCCACCCTCATGTAAACACAGGGAGAAAAAAGCAAAAAAAAAAAAATTGCGACGTTCAACCACTTATTGGTCATAATGTTTAGATTGCACTTTCCTCTGTGACCCACCTGCCGTTGTTAACTTATCTTTGTCTTCTGGCAGTTGCTCTTTGTGTTTTGTCCTGAGTTGCTAGCTGTAATCAGCAGGGGACACCTGCTATAGGGATCTCACTCCATCTTGCCTGGCAAGGCTGCCAACCCCAAGATTGACATAGAAAATACAGGAAGATTTGTATAGAGTAGCAATAACAACTAGAACATGCATACATTTGGGTTGGACGGCACAGGGAAAACTTTATGGGGAAGAGTAAGATTGAATTTCTAATGAATGTCTTATACAAAGGTAAACTGCAGATGAAATAAGATCTAAATGTGATCTACAAAACTGCAAATAGTTTGGACAAAGTGGTGGATATCATTGTATCATGAGGTAGAAAAGTACTTCTATATACCTGAAAAGCACAAAATATAAACGAACAGCCAAAAACAAACAAACAAACCAAAGATGACAGTAAGAAGCAGTTTGCTTTTATCTGGTAAGGCCAGTAACAGTGTCCTGCTTCTGGGGCATATCAGTTCTCTACTCTATTTCATGATGTAGTAAACAGAGAACTTAATTGCATTTCGCTTCCACAAGACAACATACTTGCCCATTGCACTGGTAACGTTATGCTGATGGGACCTAGTGAGCAAGAACTAGCAGCTACTATAGATTTATTGGTAAGACATTTGCATGTAAGACACAAATTCAGAGGCCTTCTTTCTTCAGAAAAAATGTCTAGGGATATAGAGGTGTAGGGCACGTAGAGATATCCCTCCTAAGGTGAAGGATAAATTGTTGCGTCTGGCCCTTCTAGTTTTCATTTCTCTTTTTTTCTCACCTTCCTGTGGATTATTTGAACATTTTGGAGGGGGAGGCTCCATCTGCCTTTATTTATTATTATTATTATTACATGTATCTTTTTGTATATTCTTTATCAAGGTCGCTTTGGGTGTTACATCATACATATATAACATAATACATATACTTTTCCTTTATTTTTTTTTTTGAAATATAGTTGATTTTCAATGTTGTGTTAGTTTCAGGTGTACAGCAAAATGATTCAGTTATACATACATATAAATCTAGTTTTTTCAGATTCGTTTCCCTTGTAGGTTATAAAATATTGACTACAGTTCCCCATGCTATGCAGTAGGTCTTTGTTGTTTATCTATTTTATATATATATAGTAGTGTGTATATGTTAATCCCAAGCTCCTAATTTATCCCTCCCCCCTCTCCCCTTTGGTAACCATAAGTTTGTTTTCTATGTCTGTGATCTATTTCTGTTTTGTATATAACTTCATTTGTATCATTTTTTTTCAGATTCCACATATAAGTGATATATGATATTTGTCTTTCTACGTATACTTCTAACAGATGTTGGTAATAACATTCGCCACTTGGAGTGAAATGTGGAAACCTTATTTCCATTTAGGTACCTTTACTTTTCTCACTTTTAAATATCATTGTCTTGAGTTATCAGATGGTATTAGACATCTTTATTTCCATTATCAAATATGATTATAAAACTCATGAGAAGGATAGTCTATTATATGTACTCATCTTTCTATTCTTTCCATTGTCCCTTTTTCCTTCTTCATGATCTAAACTAACTTTTTATTATATCCTTTCAATTTAAAGGACTTCCTTTGACCAGTCTTCAGGGGTAGGTCTGCTGATGATAAATTCTTTTAGTTTTTCTTCACTTGAGAATGTTTTTATTCCCCATTCATTACTGATGTGTAGCAATTGAAAAATACGGTGCCACTTTCTTCTGGCTTCGATGGTTACAGATGAGAAATTTGCTGTCATTTCAATCGGCATTTTTCTATGGGTAATGTGGTCTTTCTGGCTGCTTTTAAAGATTTTTTTCTTTGTTTTCATTTTTTAAAAGTATAATTGTAATGTATCTTGGTGTGAATTGGTTGATCACATTTGTAGTTTGTTTATCTTTTGGGGACTGTAGGTTTCTGTTTTTTGCCTAATTTGGGAAGTTTTCTGCTATTACTTTTAAAAATATTCTTTCAGCGCCTCTCTTTTTCCTTTCCTTTTTGGATTCTAACATACAAATGGATCTTTTGTTATTGTTCCACTGGACCCTGAGGCTCTGTTCATTTTTCTCTTTTTCAGTCTATTTTCTGTTTTTCAGATTGGGTGAACTCTATTTCTCTGTCCCCAGTTCAGTGATTTTTATCCTCTTGTTATCTCCACTCTAATAAAAACTCATGAGATTTTAATTTTTGCTCTGTATTTTTCATATCTATAATTTCCATTTGTTCTTTTCTATAACTTTATTTCTTTACTGAGTATTTCTAATTTTTCATTTGATTAGGAGAGTGTGCTATGGAATGTTGAAGGGATTTTATGAGGACTGTTTTAAAATTGTGGTCAAATAATTTCAACATCTGATTCAACCTGGGATTGGTGTTAGTTGATTTCTTTTTCTCATTGCAGTTGTGATATTATTGATTACTGGTGTGATAGGTCATTGTTTGCTGTTTCTTGGACATTTTTGTCTATTATGTTAGGAGACTCTGGGTCCTGTTTAAATCTTTTATTTTAGCTAGTGGTCACGCTGTTTAGAGTTAACATGTGGGTATTGGCCTACTTTGGTGTGGTGTGTTTCCAATGACAGCTTGATTTTCATAGCCCTTTGTCCTGCTCGGCTTATCTGGTGCTGCTGTTGTTTCCATGGGACTTTGCTGGTACTGCCCTGCAGATCAGAAAGCATGTCTCCTGGCCAGGTTGCTTGGTCTCTCTAGGTAGCAGAGGGGTCACCCTATCAGTGCCCTCCTGCTGCCCCATGTCCCTGAGCAGGTGAAGGGACCCTCAGGCCCGTGAGGACAGAGAGGCTGCCTGGATCATGCTGTTCGTTGCGGTTGGGTCCTTTCTGCCTGTTCAGCTCACTTGTCAGGTATGTCTGAACAGGCCAGGAGGTTCTTCAGCATCTAGGACAAATACCCTTCCAGGATGAGGCCACTTACGTGACTGGATCCCTTTTTCTTGTTCCACAAACCCTCCCCAATATCTCTGAGTGAGAAGGAGAGTCTTGGCCTGGAAGAACATTCTTACTGACTGGACAGCTTGCTGTATCTGGGTCTCTCTTGTAGGTGCTGCCTACACACCTTAGAGTCTCTTGGCCGAAAAGGGGAGTCCCAGGCCTGGCAGCTAAAGAGAATGATTCCCTTGGCCACTTATTTTTGGGTTCCCAGTAGACTCTCTCTTCCCAGTAGGTTTGGGTTTTTCTGAGGTTTTCAGAAAAATCCCCATTCAAGCTGACAGAGAAATAAGCTTTCCTAGCTGCCTTCTGTCACTAGGTGGTGAGTTGGGATAAGGGAGGTCTGAGCGGTCTCTGTTTGTTGAGCGGATAACACACTGCCAGGTCACTGTGGTGGTTCGCCAGTCCTCAGGTTCTAAACAGGCTTGCTTTCTTCTTGTCACCTTTAAGAATTCTCCCTTGGTTTTATCTTGTGTCATTTCTAGAGTTTATAATTGTGATTAGCAGAATAGAGCAGGGGGAAAAAAAGGTCTACATCATTTTTTCCAGAACAGACATCTCTGGGTTAACTATTATCATTAAAAATTATGTTTATTATTCCTAGTTCATTCTTGTGGGATTTCAGTTGATCTCTGCCCATCTTTTTAAAATATATATAATGTTTGCTCAGTATCTTTATATATGAATTCTGTGTTTAGTGTCTAGTTTACCTCATCTCATTTGTCATTCGCAATGTGTTATATCGTCATTTTACAATGAAGAAAAATTCAGATTCAGATATGTGACTTTCTCAGTTACACTTAGCCAGCAAACAGAAGAGCAAGGGTTAAAATTCTAATGGGACTGAGTCCTGATCCCACTCTCAGCCTCTTTCATGAGTCAAGAATTGGGTATTTCTTTCCTTAACATATAAAGTAATTAAGTCTCCTTTTTGTTTTTTAAATAAAATCTTTGATGGCACTACTCTTGTCCATACCCCACAGACAGTGTTAAGTACAGCATACACTTTGTTAGGGCAGTAATTTTAGTAGTATTAGTGTTTTTGCTTATGACAGTGGCATGCCCATTTTTGACTATAGCAAGGCTAAGCTAGTTACCAGAGGGACTCACACATGTATCTTCTGGTGTGTGTTTAACAATACAGACTACCCCGGGCATCTGTGTATCTCAATGAGTATGTGTTATAAAAGCAGGGATTTATTTGCTTATCTCAGAGAACGATTTTTCATGACTGTATTTTTGTGCTTTTTTCCTTTATAGAGTCTTGCTTATTATTGTTCAAGTTTAAACCAGTTTCTAAAATATACCTGTATACACCCAGGAACTCCTGCCACCTGGTGTTCATTAAAAATAGCATAGAGATCCCCCTATACACACTCATTATTTCAGGCTATAAGTTCATCATTATACACTTCAGCGGTCCCCAATCTTTTTGGCACCAGCAAGACAATTTTTCCACAGATGGGGGGTGGGGGGGGTGGTATGGTTCAGGAGGTAATGGGAGCAATGGGGGGGGGATGGTTCAGGCGGTAATGGGAGCAATGGGGGGGATGGTTCAGGCGGTAGTGGGAGCGATGGGGGGGGATTGTTCAGGCAGTAATGCGAGCGATCGGAGCGGCTATAAATACAGATGAAGCTTCGCTCCCTCACCCTCCGCTCACCTCCTGCTGTGCGACCCCGTTCCTAACAGGCTGTGGACCGGTATCCGGGGGTTGAGGACTCCTGCTGAAGCTGATATCTATTGGAAGGAACTGTGCTCCTGAAGGACCCTTAGTATTTAGAGAAAGCAGCATAAAAAATGTTCTGTTTTTTCTTCTCTACATCTAGAAAATATGCAAGACTTGTTATGAACTAAAAAATAATCATTTAATACCATTAATAAAAAACATTTTTAGGAACTCTACTCCTAGCCAAGAAAGAAAAATAGGGACCAGACTTACCCTTCTGATAAATCTTTAAATTTAAAAAGATTTATCCTTTTTAAAAAATTAAAAAGTAAATATATGACGAAATGGTTTTCAAGCCATTGAACATTAGGCGATATAGAAGAGTGATCCTTAAATACAGGAAACAAACAATGTGAAGTGAACAACTCCCCAGCTTTACTGCCTTCAGAGATTTTCCAGACTATGGTGCAGGGAGCAGGGGCTCAGGCAGGGCTCGGCTGACTCTCTGAGTTGAAGTGATGTTGCTGAGTTTAGAAAAGCCATGGCAGATAAAGTTCACAGGGCAAAGAAGTGGAAAGAAGAGGGATTCAGAGGGAGAACTGCAGATATCTGCAGAAGGCCCCCTTGGGTACCGAGTAGAATACTGATGAGCTCACACATGTGAAGACACTGCCTGAGAGCAGGAAAAGAGCCACATGAAAGGATCAAAAGAACTAGTACTCAGTACTCGCACAAGGCCAAAAACCGAGCCTGTTTTCAGCATAAATTGTGGAGCGGTGGGTAAGGCACACAAAAAGATCTTGTCTAGCTGTTGAGGATACTTAGACCTGGACTAAATGCTGCCCTAGAGCTGCCTGAGAAATCTTCAAAACAAGACATGATAACTGTTGAACAACTCCTCATTGTTCAATGGATATAAGGTTTCATTCATTCCAGATGAATAAGTTGTATAGATCTGCCCCACCACACAGGGCCTAGAGTTACCAATACAGTGTTGTGCATGTCAAAATTCGTTAAGAGGATGGATCTCATGGTAAGTGTTCATATCACCAAAACCCCCAAAAAAACACAACAACAAACCAAAGATACACAGAAACTCTGGTAAGTTTCTTTTACTATATGCAAAGTGGCATAACATCATTTAGAAATAGATAGAAATTAGCTAATGATGTATACTAGAAACTCTGAAACAACCTCTAAAATAAAATTTATTAGAGTGTTATAGCTAACAAGCCCAGAAAAGATATAAAATATAAAAGATATAAAATAGAATAATAGTACTGGATTAATCCAAACGAGGCAAAAAAGAAAGAGAAATGTAACAAAGACCAGATGGGACAAATGTAAATAAATTGCAAATGAAAAATTTATACACAAACGTAAATAATAGTCATAGTAAATGGTATGAACAAACTAATTCAAAGGTAAAGATGGTCAGATTGCATACAAAGCTAAGAACTAAAAATATGCTGCCTTTAAGGTATTCATTTTAAACACGAAGTCACACAAAATTTAAAAATAAAAAAAATAACAGATATACCTTTCTAACACTAATCAAAACGAACCTGAGGTAGCAATTTTAATAGCAGATAAAGTAGATTTCAGAGCAATAAATACACCAGTTAAAGTTTGTTTTATAATGACAAAGGGAACACTTCATAAAGAGGTCATAACAATCCTAACCCTAGTATTATTATATACTTAATAGCAGAGCTTCAAAATACAGGGCGCAAACAATGATAAATCTCTAGTAAGAAACAGATAAATCCACAAATATAGTTAGATATTTTAATAGCACATCTCTCAGTATTTGACAGACTGAAAATCTGACTAATATTTGACAGACTGAAAATAACTAAGGATATAGAAGGCTTAATAGCACTGTAATGGATTTAAATCCAAATATATCCCGTCCAACAAGAGAAGAATACGAGTTCTTTTGAAAGGCACGTCAAATATTTAAAAGAATTGTTCTTTCCATATTCTGGACAATAAAACATGTTTAATACATTTCTAAGGGAGTTATACAAAATGTATTCACTGAATATAAAGGAATCAAATTAGAAATCAATTTTGAAAATTTCCAAATATTTGATTATCAAATAACTCAATTTTAAATAACCTAGGCATTGAGGAAGAAATCAAAAGTCAATTAGATTTTTAACTGGACAAAAGTGAAAACACAACATATCCAAATTTGTGGTATGCTGCTGAAACAGTACTTAGGAGATGATTTAAAATACTAAACACCTATATAAAAACAGAAGAAAGGTCTCAAACCAAAAACCACAACTTTCATTAAAAAAAAAAAGAAGAGCATATGCAGCAGATGAAAGTCAAAGAGAGGAGAAAAAGACAATAATAGAAGTGAGCATAAAAATAAATAAACAAAAACCAGAAAAATAATAGCAAAAATCATAGTAATCAAAAGTTGGTTCTTTTAAAAGATCAATAACAGTGACAAAATTTAACCAGACTGATTAGAAGAAAAAGAAAGAAGACACACATGACAAACACCAAGAATGAGAAGGTTACATCACTACTGATTCTACAGAGATTAAAATATTAATAAAGGATGACATATCATTAAAAATTTTATGGCAATAAGGACAACAATGTAGAAAATGGACAAACCTAAAAGCCATTCCTAAGAAAAACTCTCAGCAAATAGAAATGTAAGGAAACTTTCTCAACTTGAAAAGAGCATCTGTGAAAAACTTACTGCTAATATCATATGTAATGATAAAGACTAAGTACCCTGAAGATTAGAATAAAAGAAAGATGTCCACTCTCATTACTTCTATTCAATATTGAAGCAGATGGTCTAGTCAGTGCAATAAGAAAAGATGAAAATAAAAACATTCTGACTAGAAAGAATTCAAAGTCTTTATTTACAGAATATATCATCATCTAAGTAGAAAATTCAAAAGAATCTACAGAAAAAGCTACTAGAACTAATAGAAAAGTAAGGTTTCTAGATTCAAGAGCAATTTACGAAGAATCAATCCTACTCCTATGTACATCAGTAATCACCCTCAAAATAAAATTTAAAAGATACCAGTTACAATAGAACAAAAAGAAGGTAAGATTTTAAATTTTATTTGGAAATTCAGAGATTCTAATACAGGCAAAACAACTTTGAAAACAAAGAAAAAACTTGAGGGATTTCCAGTATCTGATTTTAGTTTTACTTTTTATTGAAGTATAGTGATTTACGATGTTGTACCAATCTCTGCTGTATAGCAAAGTGACTCAGTTATACCCATATATATGTTCATTTGTTAATATTATTTTCCATTATGGTTCAGCCCAGGAGATTGGATATAGTTCACTGTGCTCTACAGTAGGACCTTGTTGTTTATCCATTCTAAATGCAATAGTTTGCATCTGCTAATCCCAAACTCCCAATCCATCCCTCTCCCTTCCCCCCTCCCCCTTGGCAACCACAAGTCTGATCTCTATGTCTGTGAGTCTGTTTCTGTTTTGTAGATAGGTTCATTTGTGCCATATTTTAGATTCCACATATAAGTGATATCATATGGTGTTTGTCTTTCTCTTTCTGACTTATTTCACTTAGTGTGATAGTCTCTAGTTGCATCCATGTTGCTGCAAATGGCCTTATTTTGTTCTTTACAGTATTGATTTTAAGACTTATAAAACTCCTTTAAAACAACAATGAGATAACACTGCACACCTATTAGAACTACTAAACTCCAAAAAAAGTACACTACTGACTGATGGAGCATGAGGAAAAATGGGAACTCTTCTTCACTGCTGGTGAAATGCATAAACAGCTACTTTGAAAGATATGTTTTTTCCAAAGTTGAATAAGGCTCACCTGAGGATCCAACATCATGCCTCCAGTATTTAAACAACTGCTTTTAAGAACTGTGTCCAAATGCATACGAGGATGTAATTAAGCATACCAGCTCTATTCATAATGACTATAAACTTAAAGAAACCAGGATGTCCTTCAGTAGAAGAATGCATAAGCAAATTGGGGTACATCCATTTCAAGGGGAGCAGCATTAAAAAAACCCTCTATATTCCATGTCAATGTGATATTGGATAAAGATAGTTAAATATATTAATATATTAATGAACGATACTAAACAATTCAGAGATATGTGTATGGAGATATATATATACATGCACATATATGTATATGTACACATGTGTATATATACACATATATGTGTATATGGAGACAGAGAGAAAGTACATAGAGGAAGAAGACATAGGAAGAAGAATCTTTTGACACAAAAGGTGCTGAGACATTTGTATATCAATATGCAAAAAAAGGAAGAAAGGAAGAGACTTAAATGCATATCTTGAACAGTATACATTAAAAAAAACTCAAAATGTATCATCAACATGAACATAAACTTAACATTTTTTAAATTTCTAAAAATATTAGACAAAATCTGTGTCCTTTGTACATGTCAAAGTATGATTTATTAAAAAGAATTATAGGGACTTGCCTGGCAGTCCAGTGGTTAAGACCCTGAGAGCTTCCACTGCAGGGGGCAGGAGTTCGATCCCTGGTTGGGGAATTAAGATCCCACATGCCACATGGCATGGCCAAAAAAAAAAAAAAAAAAAAAATTATAAGTTGAACTTAAAGTTAAGAATATCTGTTTTTTCAAAAGATATCATTAAGCAAATTTTAAAACATTTTGAAAATCATTTATCTAATAAAGGACTTCTATTAAAATATATAGAGAATTCTCAAACCTGATAATAGAAAAGCAAACATATCAATAAAAATGAGCAAAAATATTTCAACAGATCCTTCACCCAAAAGAAAAATATACAGATGGCAAACAAGTCCATGAAAGGTGTTCAAAATTATTAGTTGTTAGGAAAATATAAATTTAAACTGCAATATTATACTACTACATACATATTAGAATGGTAAAAACAAACAAACAAAGAAAACTGATCATACCAAGTGTTTGCAATGATATGGAGAACTGAAACTCTCATATATTATGGGTACAAGTATTAAATCATACAAGTTTTTCCACTTGGGAAAAAAGTTTCGAAGTTTTTAAAAATATGTGTTTAAATGTTAAACATAGAACTACCATTATTTTTGTATTTCTAGGTGTTTATCCAAGCAAATTAAAGCATATGTCCCAATACAAAGACTTGTGCATGAATGTTCAAAGCATCTTTATTTGCAATAGCTAAAACCTGGAAACCACTGAAATGTCATAAAAATATGAATGGATCAAGAAATCATAGTATAGAAAAAAACTCCCCAGGAGGAGGGAGAAGATGGCGGAAGAGTAAGACGCGGAGATCACCTTCCTTCCCACAGATACATTAGAAATACATCTACACGTGGAACTGCTCCTACAGAACACCCACTGAACGCTGGCAGAAAACGTCCGACCTCCAAAAAGGCAAGAAACTCCCCCCGTACTTGGGTAGGGCAAAAGAAAAAAGAAATAACAGAGACAAAAGAATAGGGACGGCACCTGCACCAGTGGGAGGGAGCCGTGAAGGAGGAAAGGTTTCCACGCACTAGGAGCCCCTTCGCGGGCGGAGACTGCGGGTGGCGGAGGGGGGAAGCTTCGGAGCCACGGAGGAGAGCGCAGCCACAGGGGTGCGGAGGGCAAAGCGGAGAGGTTCCCGCACGGAGGAGCGGCGCCGAGCAGCACTCACCAGCCCGAGAGGCTTGTCTGCTTCCCCTCCGGGGCGGGCGGGGCTGGGAGCTGAGGCTCGGGCTTCTTTGGAGGTCGGATCCCAGGGAGAGGACTGGGGTTGGCTGCGTGAACACAGCCTGAAGGGGCTAGTGCACCACAGCTAGCCGGGAGGGAGTCCGGGGGAAAAGTCTGCAGCTGCCGAAGAGGCAAGAGACTTTTTCTTGCCTCTTAGTTTCGCTGCGCGCAAGGAGAGGGGATTCAGAGCGCCGCCTAAACGAACTCCAGAGAAGGGCGCGAGCCGCGGCTATCAGCGCGGACCCCAGAGACGGGCGTGAGACGCTGGGGCTGCTGCTGCCGCCTCCAAAAAGCCTGTGTGTGAGCACAGGTCACTCTCCACACCGCCACTCCCGGTAGCCTGTGCAGCCCGCCACTGCCAGGGTCCCGGGATCCAGGGACAACATCCCCGGGAGAACGCACTGCGCGCCTCGGGCTGGTACAACGTCACGCCGGCCTTGGCCGCCGCAGGCTCGCCCCGCCTCCTCTGTACCCCTCCCTCCCCGCGGCCTGGGTGAGCCAGAGCCCCCGAAGCAGCTGCTCCTTTAACCCCGTCCTGTCTGGGCGGGGAACAGACACCCTCAGGCGACCTACACGCAGAGGCGGGTCCAAATCCAAAGCTGAACCCCAGGAGCTGAACGAACAGGGAAGAGAAGGGGAAATCTCTCCCAGCAGCCTCAGAAGCAGCGGATTAAAACTCCACAAACAACGTGATCTGCCTGCATCTGTTGAATACCTGAATAGACAACAAATCATCCCAAATTCAGGAGGTGGACTTTGGGAGCAGGAGATATTAATTCTTCCCCTTTTTCTTTTTTTTTGTGAGTGTATATGTATATGCTTCTGGGTGAGATTTTGTCTGTATAGCTTTGCTTTACAATAGCTTTATTTTACTTCACTATATTATAGCCTCTTTCTTTCTTTCTATTTTTTCTCCCTTTTACTCTGAGCTGTGTGGACTAAAGGCTCTTGGTGCTCCAGCCAGGCATCAGGGCCGTGCCTCTGAGGTGGGAGAGCCAACTTCAGAACACTGGTCCACAAGAGACCTCCCAGCTCCACGTAATACCAAACGGCAAAAATCTCCCAGAGATCTCCATCTCAACATCAAGACCCAGCTTCACCCAACGACCAGCAAGCTACAGTGCTGGACACCCTATGCCAAACAACTAGCTAGACAGGAACACAACCCCATCCATTAGCAGAGAGGCTGCCTAAAATCATAATAAGGCCACAGACACCCCAAAATACACCACCAGACGTGGACGTGCCCACCAGAAAGACAAGATCCAGCCTCATCCACCAGAACTCAGGCACTAGTTCCCTCCACCAGGAAGCCTACACAACCCACTGAACCAACCTTAGCCACTGGGGACAGATACCAAAAACAACGGGAACTATGAACCTGCAGCCTGTGAAAAGGAGACCCCAAACACAGTAAGATAGGCAAAATGAGACGACAGAAAAACACACAGCAGATGAAGGAGCAGGCTCAAAACACACTGGACTTAACAAATGAAGAGGAAATAGGTAGTCTACCTGAAAAAGAATTCAGAATAATGATAGTAAGGATGATCCAAAATCTTGGAAATAGAATAGACAAAATGCAAGAAACATTTAACAAGGATGTAGAAGAACTAAAGAGGAACCAAGCAATGATGAAGAACACAATAAATGAAATTAAAAATACTCTAGATGGGATCAATAGTAGAATAACTGAGGCAGAAGAAAGGATAAGTGACCTGGAAGATAAAATGGTGGAAATAACTACTACAGAGCAGGATAAAGAAAAAAGAATGAAAAGAACTGAGGACAGTCTCAGGGACCTCTGGGACAACATTAAACGCTCCAACATTCGAATTATAGGGGTACCAGAGGAAGAAGAGAAAAAGAAAGGGACTGAGAAAATTTTTGAAGAGATTATAGTTGAAAACTTCCCTAATATGGGAAAGGAAATAGTTAATCAAGTCCTGGAAGCACAGAGAGTCCCATACAGGATAAACCCAAGGAGGAACACGCCAAGACACATATTAATCAAACTGTCAAAAATTAAATATAAGGAAAACATATTAAAGGCAGCAAGGGAAAAAAAACAAATAACACACAAGGGAATCCCCATAAGGTTAACATCTGATCTATCAGCAGAAACTCTGCAAGCCAGAAGGGAGTGGCAGGATATACTTAAAGTGATGAAGGAGAAAAACCTACAACCAAGATTACTCTACCCAGCAAGGATCTCATTCAGATTCGATGGAGAAATTAAAACCTTTACAGACAAGCAAAAGCTGAGAGAGTTCAGCACCACCAAACCAGCTTTACAACAAATGCTAAAGGAACTTCTCTAGGCAAGAAACACAAGAGAAGGAAAACACCTACAATAACAAACCCAATACATTTAAGAAAATGGGAATAGGAACATACATATCGATAATTACCTTGAATGTAAATGGATTAAATGCTCCCACCAAAAGACACAGGCTGGCTGAATGGATACAAAAACAAGACCCATATATATGCTGTCTACAAGAGACCCACTTCAGACCTAGAGACACATACAGATTGAAAGTGAGGGGATGGAAAAAGATATTCCATGCAAATGGAAATCAAAAGAAAGCTGGAGTAGCAATTCTCCTATCAGACAAAATAGACTTTAAAATAAAGACTATTACAAGAGACAAAGAAGGACACTATATAATGATCAAGGGATTGATCCAAGAGGAACGTATAACAATTGTAAATATTTATGCACCCAACATAGGAGCACCTCAATACATAAGGCAAATACTAACAGCCATAAAAGGGGAAATTGACAGCAACACAATCATAGTAGGGGACTTTAACACCCCACTTTCACCAATGGACAGATCATCCAAAATGAAAATAAATAAGGAAACACAAGCTTTAAACGATACATTAAACAATATGGACTTAATTGATATTTATAGGACATTCCACCCAAAAACAACAGAATACACATTTTTCTCAAGTGCTCATGGAACATTCTCCAGGATAGATCATATCTTGGGTCACAAATCAAGCCTTGGTAAATTTAAGAAAATTGAAATCGTATCAAGTATCTTTTCTGACCACAACGCTATGAGACTAGATATCAATTACAGGAAAAGATCTGTAAAAAATACAAACACATGGAGGCTACACAATACATTACTTAATAACGAAGTGATTACTGAAGAAATCAAAGGGGAAATCAAAAAATACCTAGAAACAAATGACAACGGAGACACGATGACCCAAAACCTATGGGACGCAGCAAAAGCAGTGCTAAGAGGGAAGTTTATAGCAATACAAGCCTACCTCAAGAAACAGGAAACATCTCGAATAAACAACCTAACCTTGCACCTAAAGCAATTAGAGAAAGAAGAACAAAAAACCCCCAAAGCCAGCAGAAGGAAAGAAATTATAAAGATCAGGTCAGAAATAAATGAAAAAGAAATGAAGGAAATAATAGCAAAAATCAATGAAACTAAAAGCTGGTTCTTTGAGAAGATAAACAAAATTGATAAACCATTAGCCAGACTCATCAAGAAAAAAAGGGAGAAGACCCAGATCAATAGAATTAGAAATGAAAAAGGAGAAGTAACCACTGACACTGCAGAAATACAAACGATCATGAGAGATTACTACAAGCAACTCTATGCCAATAAAATGGACAACCTGGAAGAAATGGACAGATTCTTAGAAATGCACAAACTGCCGAGACTGAACCAGGAAGAAATAGAAAATATGAACAGACCAATCACAAGCACTGAAATTGAAACTGTGATTAAAAACCTTCCAACAAACAAAAGCCCAGGACCAGATGGCTTCACAGGTGAATTCTATCAAACATTTAGAGAAGAGCTAACACCTATCCTTCTCAAACTCTTCCAAAATATTGCAGAGGGAGGAACACTCCCCAACTCATTCTACGAGGCCACCATCACCCTGATACCAAAACCAGACAAAGATGTCACAAAGAAAGAAAACTACAGGCCAATATCACTGAGGAACATAGATGCAAAAATCCTCAACAAAATACTAGCAAACAGAATCCAACAGCACATTAAAAGGATCATACACCATGATCAAGTGGGGTGTATCCCAGGAATGCAAGGATTCTTCAATATACGCAAATCAATCAATGTGATACACCATATTAACAAATTGAAGGAGAAAAACCATATGATCATCTCAATAGATGCAGAGAAAGCTTTTGACAAAATTCAACACCCATTTATGATAAAAGCCCTGCAGAAAGTAGGCATAGAGGGAACTTTCCTCAACATAATAAAGGCCATATATGACAAACCCACAGCCAACATTGTCCTCAATGGTGAAAAACTGAAACCATTTCCACTAAGATCAGGAACAAGACAAGGTTGCCCACTCTCACCACTATTATTCAACATAGTTCTGGAAGTCCTAGCCACAGCAATCAGAGAAGACAAAGAAATAAAAGGAATCCAAATTGGAAAAGAAGAAGTAAAGCTGTCACTCTTTGCAGATGACATGATACTATACATAGAGAATCCTAAAGATGCTACCAGAAAACTCCTAGAGCTAATCAATGAATTTGGTAAAGTAGCAGGATACAAAATTAATGCACAGAAATCTCTTGCATTTCTATACACTAATGACGAAAATTCTGAAAGTGAAATTAAGAAAACACTCCCATTTACCATTGCAACAAAAAGAATAAAATATCTAGGAATAAACCTACCTAAGGAGACAAAAGACCTGTATGCAGAAAATTATAAGACACTGATGAAAGAAATTAAAGATGATACAAATAGATGGAGAGATATACCATGTTCCTGGATTGGAAGAATCAACATTGTGAAAATGACTCTACTTCCCAAAGCAATCTACAGATTCAATGCAATCCCTATCAAACTACCACTGGCATTTTTCACAGAACTAGAACAAAAAATTTCACAATTTGTATGGAAACACAAAAGACCCCGAATAGCCAAAGCCATCTTGAGAACGAAAAATGGAGCTGGGGGAATCAGGCTCCCTGACTTCAGACTATATTACAAAGCTTCAGTAATCAAGACAGTTTGGTACTGGCACAAAAACAGAAATATAGATCAATGGAACAGGGTAGAAAGCCCAGAGATAAACCCACACACATATGGTCAACTTATCTTTGATAAAGGAGGCAAGCATATACAGTGGAGAAAAGACAGCCTCTTCAATAAGTGGTGCTGGGAAAATTGGACAAGAACATGTAAAAGTATGAAATTAGAACACTCCCTGACACCATGCTCAAAAATAAACTCAAAATGGATTAAAGACCTAAGTGTAAGGGCGGACACTATCAAACTCTTAGAGGAAAACATAGGCAGAACACTCTATGACATACATCACAGCAAGATTCTTTTTGACCCAGCTCCCAGAGAAATGGAAATAAGAACACAAACAAATGGGACCTAATGAAACTTAAAAGCTTTTGCACAGCAAAGGAAACCATAAACAAGACCAAAAGACAACCCTCAGAATGGGAGAAAATAGTTGCAAATGAAGCAACTGACAAAGGATTAATCTCCAAGATTTACAAGCAGCTCATGCAGCTCAATAACAAAAAAACGAACAACCCAATCCAAAAATGGGCAGAAGATCTAAATAGACATTTCTCCAAAGAAGATATACAGATGGCCTACAGACACATGAAAGAATGCTCAACATCATTAATCATTAGAGAAATGCAAATCAAAACTACAATGAGATATCATCTCACACCGGTCAGAATGGCCATCATGAAAAAATCTAGAAACAATAAATGCTGGAGAGGGTGAGGAGGAAAGGGAACCCTCTTGCACTGCTGGTGGGAATGTAAATTGATACAGCCACTATGGAGAACAGTATGGAGGTTCCTTAAAAAACTACAAATAGAACTACCATACGACCCAGCAATCCCACTACTGGGCATATACCCTGAGAAAACCATAGGTCAAAAAGAGTCATGTACCAAAATGTTCATTGCAGCTCTATTTACAATAGCCAGGACATGGAAGCAACCTAAATGTCCATCGACAGATGAATGGATAAAGAAGATGTGGCACATATATACAATGGAATATTACTCAGCCATAAAAAGAAATGAAATGGAGGTATTTGTAATGAGGTGGATGGAGTTAGAGTCTGTCATACAGAGTGAAGTAAGTCAGAAAGAGAAAAACAAATACAGTATGCTAACACATATATACGGAATCTAAGGGAAAAAAAAAAAAAAAAAAGGCCATGAAGAACCTAATGGCAAGACGGGACTAAAGACACAGACCTACTAGAGAATGGACTTGAGGATATGGGGAGGGGGTGGGGTGAGATGTGACAGGGTAAGAGAGTGTCATGGACATATATACACTACCAAATGTAAAATAGATAACTAGTGGGAAGCAGCCGCACAGCACAGGGAGATCAGCTCGGTGCTTTGTGACCACCTAGAGGGGTGGGATGGGGAGGGTGGGAGGGAGGGAGATGCAAGAGGGAAGAGAAATGGGAACATATTGTATATGTATAACTGATTCACTTTGTTATAAAGCAGAAGCTAACACACTATTGTAAGGCAATTATACTTCAATAAAGATGTTTAAAAAAAAAAAAGGAAATCATATTATAGCAATACAATGGAATACTACTTAGCAATAAAAATTAATTATTAATACATAACACAACATGGATGAATCTTAATTATTGTGACTGAAAGAATACAGACAAAATTATAGTCTATGACTGTATTCATAGAAAATTCTAGAAAATTCAAGCAAATATATAGTGAGAAAATACAGAGTAGTGGTTTCCTGGGCACAGAGGATGGGTGAAGAAGGGCAGAAGTTCATTCAGGCAAGAGGAAACTTTCAGGGGTAATGGCTATGTACAGTAAGGCATCATGCTTTCATGGGTATATATGCCAAAGGTCATCAAGTTGAACACTTTAAATAAGTGCAGTTTATTTTTGCAGGTCATAAAAGGATTTTTGTTCACTTTCAAAAGAAAAATATGGAACCATGTTTTCCCACATATGTCACATGTACTACCTCAAGAAAGTTAAATATTATTTGTAAAGTAATCACAATCACATTCTTAAATTTACAAAGCTTCAAAGTCTTAATCACCAGCATCTGTGTACAGGTATATAGGTAGATAATGTAGCTGATGTGATGCGTTTAGTAAATCCTGTGAGCACTGTTAACAATTACACTCCTCAAGCTGATAGAACATTCATGTTTGATGTTTAAATAATTTCATTATCAGGATGAATAATAGGATTGACTTTGACAACTTTCTTAATTACTGATTTTGACAGGAAGCCAACACTAATTAGAATTTCATTTTTTTTAAAGAAAATGAATACACTGTAATCAGCCGAACATCCCTCAGTTAAATCAGAGCTTTAATATTGCCCAAGTTGTCATTTTAATTCCTGCATAGTACATGTAGAAAAATAAGTATTTATGCTAATTTTAAAATATTACTTTATAAACAGACTAATGCATATGTGAATTTTTGGTAGTCTACTGCAATTTCTGCCACATGTGACAGAGACATAAAAGGTATGTTTAGCACTTCAGTTATATTTAAGAAATACAAGTTTCTAAAGATTAACCTTTTCTAATTATTCTAGAAATAAAAATGTTATACTCTCCTATGGGAATGAGAACATTACAATAACAACAATACCCAGAAGCTTTTGTTGAGGTTCCTCAAGTTTGACCTTTGGGACACAGGTTGACAATGTCTGATTTGCACCCCTCACTCAACTATCTGGTAGACCATAGGGTTTCTAGTTCTCTTGGAATTGTTGAGTCTTGTCTGTTTTTGGAGGAACTGCCTGGGACAAGTCATTCCAGTCTGTTCTCTTTACCCAGGCTAACAACTAGGTGGCATTTCTACCCCATGAAATGACTGAGGTTGGAAGTAGTCCCACCTGGGGGTTCCCAACAACAGTGAATAACCTTTTCTTTCCAGGAGTACCTCGTATCTCATTGGGATCGTGTTTCTTTTATGGAAAACCAGGCGTCAACTTTTATTTCCCCCAAAAACAGTGCCTTGCACCTTAGAGTTAGTCATAAGAGTCCTCCAAGTGTTTAGTCTCATGAAAGACATCAAGGGCAGGCTCTGTTGGCTGAATTGCCCTACCTGTTGTCCAAGGTGAGGTCTGGGCAATTTTAAATACAAACTGCTGTACCTGAATTCATACCTTGGTCCTGCTGACGTGCAGAAAGGTCAATACAGACACTTAGGGAGAATACCACCTGGGTTTCTAAGCCAGACACTGATGGTTTGTAGGGTTTACTCAGCTGGGAATGAGTGATACCAGGCTGAAGTCAGTAGTACAAGTTGTCATCATTTTGCTGTTAGGGTCCTTGATTGTGGCTTTCGTTAAATGCTGCATAAGACTTTTCAAATCGATTTGGTTTCAGCCTGTCAGTCAAATCATAATCAGAATGGCTGACAGATGGTATGTACCCATATGAGAAAATTCACCAGTAGTAAAGTGGTATAGAAATTAGGTTCAGGTATTGTTGGGAGATAATTCTCCATGAGTCTCTTTCATTTCTGAAAGATGTATATTAAGTTGTGTTGTTCGGACTAACTTTTTAAGGATGTTTGTACAATAACCAGCATTGGAAGATAGAGAGAGTATCTTCCTCCAAGGCAGAAGGCACATGGGTTTGCTGAGCTGTATCTTTATTAGAGAATGTACCTTCCATGACGATAGTTAGGCAGGTTGGCAAGCACCCCAATCCGAAAGATTGGAGCTTTTGAAGCCTGAGGTTCTTCAGATGCAGTGCAAAACCACTGCACTCAGAACCTGCACCTAGGCCTCCTCCTATTGCCTGGTGGGTGTGTCAGCCCCAAGGAACCCATGGTAACAGGAAGCTCATGTTGTCTACTGCAACTTGAGTGATGAAGTCCTTTGTCTCTAATGTCCCTCGCCAGCATCTATGCCAATAAGTTAGGATAATTACTTATTTTGTAAGCAATGTAAAAATCTCAGACATTTCATAGTTCTTGACATCCTTCCAACATTTTGTAACTAAAGCATTTATTCCTGAGGACCAGTTTGGTGATTCCTTGCACAAAGAGACAAAAATGATTGGGCAGCAGTTGTCGTTTGTTATGTTTATTTGCACATTTGCTGGGTTACTCCGTTAAAGCCTCACTCCTCAGGGATCCAGAGACTTTATATTGGCAAAGACAAAAATCCTTGAAATGTTTGGGCATCGCCATTTCCTGAGTACAAAGTCATTCTAGCGAAATAGCCATTGTGAATAGGAATGAGGGAATCATTAGAGGGTATATTTGCCCTGACTTTGTATGGTCCTTCTCTCTGGGAATCTGGCCACTTCTTTAGTCAATCAATTCAAGGGATGAAAACTGGTTCAAGTCTGAACTGGCATAACGTTTGTGACTTTAAACTGGATGGGGCACTAATTGTGCAGCCTCTTGTCTTCTGTATAGGTTAAGCAATTCCTTGGTTAGTTATTTATCTATCTTATCTCAAGGGAATCCATGTTGTCTTACACATCCCCAGAGATCTCTAAGGGTTATTCATTCACCTGTCTGCCACTCAGGTGTTGCTGTTCTTTACAATAACATTGCAGACAGTTTGTCCCTGATGGTTAAGCACCATCATCATTGCCTCCTTTATGTCATGCCCCTTGCTGTCTGGATGGTCAGATCTGTAATAGCGTCTCCCACCATCAGCTCTGACCTACCGAGAACATCCACCACTTTGCTTCTCAATAATGCCAGATTCACTCTCATCCACGTGTCTTTAAGGCACTCCTGTGAATCATAGCCAGTTGGTAGGTTCTTGAAGTTGCATGTTTATGTATATCCTCTATAACATGCCAAGTTTTGTAAGTCTTTTGAATATTTCTTCAACTTGCATTAATGTTTGGCAAATATTCTACTTTACTTAGTGTGGACCATCACTTTCTCTAAGCTTCCCAGAGATTTCCTTCTATAATACCACTGCCTTCTGGCATCCTTGCCAGGGTGTTTATTCCCTTGTTATAGGAGATTGCTCCCGTGTTTATCATGTTTACCAGCTTTATGTTCTGCCCTTTTTGTTCCAGCTCCTGATCGATTCTCTCCCACCTGCTGCCAGCACACGTGGACTAAGTCCTACAGATCATTGAAAATACAGTATTGTTTCTCCCTTAGCTGACATAGCCCTTTCTTCATCAGGTTATGTAGTGACAAAACTGGCTGTGGATTTTATGGCCAGGAGGGGAGGCATGTTGTTGGACAGACAGAGGAGTGGGCCACTTCTGAAGGTCCCGTGAGTGAAGGAAGCCTGGGATTTCAAGATTTTCAAGTGCATTTACCCCAGTTTATTAATCTCATACCTCAGGGCCCTAGTCGTCCCAAATCAGAACTCTGAAATTGGCATAGCAGACTTGCTGGGTTTGAGAATTCCGTCTTATCTTCAGCTCCATGGCTGTCAAGGTGGATTTGTGATAGTGTGCGCCACTCTGTTAGTCCGGAAATAGAAAATCCAGCCCAAAGTGTGGACAAAGTGTGGGAGCTGTATCCATATACCAGCGGGAACCGGAGGAGATGGTGTCTGAGTTTAGGTTCCTGAGGAGAGCCTGGTAATCAAAGTCTAAGATCAAACAGAATTATAGCAGATAAATTTGGTTCCTCTCCAGATTTTGTAGATGTCAAATTTAGGGAGGTAGAGGGGGTGGTTATTCAGATCTAACCAATGATTGAAAGAGGAAGGAGAAACTTCGATGTTCCTGAGGGGGTCCAGTAAGCTAGTCAGACAGTAAACAACACATTCTAGTAACTTTGTTCCAAAATGAAGAGACAGATAAATCTAGAGCACAGGCAAGTTACCAGATATTGGACCCACAAGAACAAAGCAGACACTCTTGCCTTTGCTTCTGGCCCCACCCCTCTCCTCTTCTCCCTTTATTGCCTGCAGAACCCTTCCCTTCTCTGAGCTCCTTTGTTTCTGAGGATAACATTGTGCTCACAAGGTACGTAGGAGTAAAGGAAGAGGCTAGGGTGTTATGCAGAAAGTGTGGCTGAAGCAGAATGGGCAGTAAGAGATTTCAGACCACTACTTCTCATGCCTGTTCTTCTGCCGGTGCAAAGTTCTTGCATGCAGATGACATCTCACTGGCTCAGGGAGAGGGGTAGATTAGGCGGCTAGTGGTAGCTGCACACTTTGGAACAAATGTGGTGGAGGTAAAATAGAGGAAGGGCTAGTAATCATTCATAGAATAACAGGGAAAAATCTATCCCAGGAGCAAGGAGAATGATGAGTATCTGAATATAATGAATCTTTATATTGAAACATATTCTCAGTAAAAGAAAGTATAATATATATAGCCACAGAAAAAGAGATGTGAGAGAAGGCAGGAGCCTCTAAAAAAACAATAGCTTAATTTATTGTTCATTTATTGGCCTATTTAAGAAAATTAAATGGAATCAAGCCATTATTTGATCAAGAATAAGATGCGGATAACAGCGCTTTAAGGTAAAAGAGATGTATGTTTAAACAATATTAGCAATTAAAATAAACAGAATGTTCATATTAAAGCCAGTAGAGTTAAAAGTATATTTCCTTTATTCCTTTATTGACTTTCCCTCAGGAAAAAACTAAAAGCCATAAAGTCAGTAATTGTATGAACATTTCCTTTTAATGTTATAAGGGCTGTTGAATTCTTAGCAACTGGATTACCTTTTTGAAACACAGAGTGTAATATCGACATAAATGTGATTGTATTCTTCCTTTCTGAATATACATAAACTAACCCCATATTATTAATTTAGGTGATTATTCTCATAAAGCAATTTCCTTTAAACTTATTTTTTTTTAACTGAAGCATTTCCTAATAACAGTATCTAGTATAGTTTAAAAAAAGAATGTATAAGACTTTAGAGAAAATTATCAACTTTCAGAAAGAAGTCTGACTCTATTATTTTCTTTGGATAGATAATGTCTAACTACAGAAGGAAAACAGAAATTTTGTATATCTCATGTTGGAAGAACACAGAAACTGACTCAAAAGGATATATGTCATGGAAACATCATCAATAATAAATGTTTAATAAAGGCCTCTTTATAGAACCTGTTGTTGGTGAAGGAAATACAAATATACAAACCTTCTCTAGAGGGAATTAATGTAAAGTTGTTAGTAGGTAGCATCTGCTCAGTGTCAAGAGCAAGGTGACCCGTGTGGCTGAAATATGGCCATGCTGAAAAGAGTCTTGTGGCTAGATATGTAGGGCATTTTGAAACATAGTAAAGATTTCTGGTTTTGTGTGAGGTGTGAGCGTTGGAGGATTATAAGCAGTGAAGAGATACCATCAGATCTGTGTTTTGAAATGATTACTCAGATTGATGTATGGAAAATAAATTGCAGGGGGAATGCACTGTAAATTACAACAAAGTATACCAATATGGGGGCTACGGCATAGTCAGATAAGTGACAGTGGTGGCTTGGATTAAGACAACTATGGAATTGTCAATAAATGATCAGACTTGGTATATATTCTGAAAACAGATGACAGCATCTTCTGTATTTATCTGGGATGAGGAAGAATAGTCAGGATGCTTCCAAAGTCTTTGGCCTGAGCAGCTGCAGGAATAGGATTGACATAATGAAATAAAGATTTGGGGGTGGAGCAGGTTGAGCATGGGATGTCAGAATTTCTGTTTTAGATGTGACTGCTTAGTGGAAGAATATATAATCTACAGTTTGAGGAGATATTGGAACTCGAAAAAAATTGTGAAGTCATCCCGATATATATGTCATTAGAGGTTATAGGATTAGTCTAGTGATAGAATTATCATTGATTCCAGTCATATCATAGTATAGTAGTGAAGAGAAGAATTTCTAGGACTGAGCCTTAAGACACTCTATATTGAAAATATTGAAAGGTTGGTCTGGAAGAGGGGAAGAACCAGCAGAAAGACCAAGAGGAGGAGGCCACAAGGAACCCAATATAAACCCTGTGACTCTTCATTAAATACTTTATCCTTTTCCTTCACACCTTTTTCACAGTGTGAATTACTTATTTTTTTAGCTGTTTATGTTATTAGTGTCTATATTAGAATGCACACTCTTCGGTTGTAGGGAGTGTGTTTCTTTTGCTCACCACTTTCTATCTAATCCCTGCCACAGTGTCTAGCACACCTAGATGCTAAAAACATTATTTCATGATTAAATAAAATAATTACTTTGTAATGTTAAACATGAAATATTCTTTAAATGCTTGATTTGAATAGTAACAAGTATTTGACTTTATATCTGAGGATTCTATTGAATTTTCTTTCTGTGAATATACCTTTACTTATATTCAACTATTTGGTCACATTTTCATTGTTTTCCTGTTTTTACACTGTTTAATATTTATAATTTTATTAACTAGTAAACATATTTATTAATATAAATATTAAATTTTATTTGAAATTATAATTTTATGTATATTTACTACTTTCCATAGACTTTATTTCTTGGTGATTTGTGTTTTTTCATTTTTAAAATGTATACAAAAAACTGTTATATACCAACAGTCTATAAATATTCTCTCTCCTTCATACATTTTTAATCATTTTATTTTAAATTTATCTCTTTAACGTATCTGGAGTACACCCTGAAGGTACTTGTGATGTAAGAGGAAAATATACTTTTTTTCCTGTCAAAAAATAACCTTAGCACCTTTTATTTAATACATCTTCCTTCCAAGATATGCGTAAGACATTATTTTAAAATTTTAATCTAGTAAAACATACTTGTAGAAAAATACCTAAGTCATAATTGTACACACAGTTCCATGATTTTTCACACAGTGAAAATATCCATATGCTCAAGACCCAATTTTAACAAAACTCTGTCTAAAGATGCATCATGTTTCCAATTGCCTCATGTTTTCTTTTTATTTTTTTTTAATATTGAAAATGTCATTCTAAAATGTAGACAGATTTGCATGTGACCTAAAATGCGTTGGCAGAATCTGAGAAACAAGTCTTACACAAGCCCCAGCCATTTCTCTCCTCCAAGGTAAAGCTGCCGTCCTTACCCATACCAACAGAGTTCTGAATTTTTAAATGAGTGAAATAAGACACCATGCGTTCATACATCCAGATTTTTTTTTCTGTTCTCAATATTATGTTTGTGAGATCCATCCCTGTCATTGTAGGCCAACAGTTCATTCATTTTCATTGCTTAGTCTATGGTAATCTACTGTATTATGCGTCGTATTTTATGCATCTATTCTTCTGTTAGCATCCAGATATTTATTAAAGTTCAATATTTATGATGTTATTAAAAGTTAAGTCTTCCATGGGACATGTATGTGTATTTCCGTTATGTGTGTGCCCACAAGTGGAATAACTGGGTCTTCTGCTTAACTTCAGTAGACACACCAAATAATTTTCCAAAGATGTTGTACCAGTTTAAAATTTCACCATCAGAGCACACGAGTTCTAGTTGCTGTGTATTTTCAACAAATATTCTACCTTTTTATCCATTTTGGTTGGTTTGATCAATATTTTGCTATGGTTTTTATTTACATTTCCCTAGTGACTAATGAAGTTGAACACCTTTCCATGTGTTTATCTGTTATTTGAATATTCTCTGTCTTGAAATGCTTGTTCAAATCTTTTACCTATTTTTCCACTAAGTTGTTTGTCTTTTTTTATTAGTATGTAGGGAAGATATATAAGTATACATATTGTCTCCTTTTTTGGGTGTATATATATATATATATATATATATATATATTACAAATATCTTTTTTTAAAAAGATATATTACACCCTGTGGCTTCCCTTTTTCACTGACTTATGGTGATTATCTATCTATCTATCTACCTATTTTAATGCAGTCTAGTTTATCAATCGACTTGCTTTCTTTTAGAGTTAGTAATATTTGTATCTTAATTAAAATATTTATTTATTCCTAAAGTCATGTATTCTTCTCTATGTTCTTTTATAAGCTTTATTATCTTGACTTTTATATGTAGATTTATCATCCATCTAAAGTTGATATTGTGTTTGGTGTGAGGAAATAGTCAGGATCTTTTCCCTTTTCTTCCCATCTCCACCCCACTATATATATACATATATATATATATATATATATATATATATATATATATATATATATATGTGTATATATATATATATATGTAGATGGATATATATATATATGTAGATGGATATATATATATATATATCCATCCATCCAAGTGACCTTGCACCATTTATTAAAAAGACGATTTTTCCCCTGTGTTGATGAAGTGGTACCATCTTGTAACTCAATTGCAGGTCTGTCTCTGGATTATCTACTCTCTTCCCATGTTCTCTTTATCCTTATGCCAGTAGCACAACTTTTTTTTTTTTAAATTAATTAATTAATTTATTTATTTATTTTTGGCTGTGTTGGGTCTTCGTTTCTGTGCGAGGGCTTTCTCTAGTTGTGGCAAGCGGGGGCCACTCTTCATCATGGCGCACGGGCCTCTCACTGTCACGGCCTCTCTTGTCGCGGAGCACAGGCTCCAGATGCGCAGGCTCAGCAATTGTGGCTCACGGGCCTAGTTGCTCCGCAGCATGTGGGATCTTCCCAGACCAGGGCTCGAACCCGTGTACCCTGCATTAGCAGGCAGATTCTCAACCACTGCGCCACCAGGGAAGCCCAGCACAACTTTTTTGTTTGTTTTGTTTTTCTAATTTTTGGCTGCATTGGTCTTCATTGCTGTGCGTGGGCTTTTCTCTGGTTGCGGCAAGCAGGGGCTACTCTTCGTTGTGGTGCGCAGGCTCCTCATCGCGGTGGCTTCTCTTGTTGCAGAGCACAGGCTCTAGGCACATGGGTTTCAATAGTTGCATCATGCAGGCTCAGTAGTTGCGGCATGCAGGCCCTAGAGCGCACAGGCTTCAGTAGTTCCAGCGTGTGGGCTCAGTAGTTGTGGTGCGCGGACTTGGTTGCTCCGTGGCATGTGGGATCTTCCTGGACCAGGGATCGAACCTGTGTCCCCTGCATTGGCAGGCATATTCTTAACCACTGCGCCACCAGGGAAGTCCTATCACAACGTTTTAAGCAGTGTGACTTTATAATCAATTTTGATACCTGATAGTATAAATCCTCCAACTTGATTCTTTAATATTGTTTTGGTCATTTTAGGTTACTTACATTGCCATATGCATTTTGAAATCAGCATTTTGATTTAAAAATGCTGCACTTTTGATAGGAATTGTGCTGAACCTGCACATAAAGTTTGAGGTAAATTGACACCTTTACAATATTGAGTCTTCTAATTTGTCTCATGGCATATCCCTTCATTTAGGTCACCTTTGATTTCTATTGAGTTCAGTAATTTTAGGTATAGAAGCATTACACATCTTCTTTTTATTTTTTTAATATTTTATATTATAATCTACTGTAATTGTATTTCTTTACTGCAAATATTTACTCAGTTTTTGTGTATCCAAAAATGCCTTTATTTCACCTTCATTTTGAAAAATATTTTAATGAGTATACCTTTTTTGATTGGCTGTTATGTTAGCATTTTAGGATGAACTTCTAAAACCCATCTACTGCATTCTTAAGTTTTGTTATTGTATTTTCTAGTTCTAGAAATACTGTTTGACTTTTTTTTCTGGATTCCAATTCCTTGGAGAAATGCTCTAAATTTTTACCGAGTTTCTCAATTTTTTATTTCCTTGAACTTATTAATTATAGCACTTTTAAAGTCTTTTACTAGTAACTTCACCATGTGGAACATCTGTGGGTAAATTTCTATTGCTAGCTTTTGTTGTTACCTTTGAGTTGTTCCTTTAATTTGCTTCGCAATTTTTAAAATTAAAAACCAGACATTGTGACTGAAAGTTATAAAGGCTCTGGATGATATCAATGCCTCCAGAAGGAGGCACCCTTTTCTTTACCAAATGGATCAAGTGGGGATTGAGCTGACTTCAGCCTGATTTCCAGCTTTAGATAGTCTCTGTTTACTTCTGGTTGAACTCTGCTTCTGTGGCCCTCAGCAGTTTCAGCTGATATGTTTATGAATTTATGAGAGATCCACCAACATGGCAAGATATCTCAAATCCTTGTCTTCTCAGCACCTCAGGGCTTCAAAACACTATGGTAATTTTTAGAAAATACCTGCCTAGCTTTGCAGTCTCGTTCCCCTATTCTGCTTGAGAATTCAGCAAAAAGTTTGGTAAAAAAATCCAGTACAGTTTTGAGCTCAGTTCTCCATCTTTCTCTTCACTGGATCCTCAGCCCTCAAGGTTCTGATGTTTTTCTCTCCACTATGTAAAACTGTCAATGCTGTGCTAAGCGCTGCCTTTAGCAGCTACCCTCTACCCCACCCACACCCAGAACCTCAGACTTGCCTGGAAATCAGCAAATGTCCTGCAGGATGAAATTACTGCCACATGTTGGCCTCCTTTCTGAGAGGTTCCTGTGTCTGTGATTTTTTTTTTTTTTTCCCTGCTAAAGTCCTGTTGCCTCAATAGTTTGCCAGGGTCTTCAAACAGTGTTTGTGTATTTTATGTGAATTTCCTAGCTGTGCTTAGTTGAAGACTTGTTCTCTTTAAGGGGCTCAGTCTCACCAGTGATACACAGTTGACCCTTGAGCAACATGGTTTTGAACTGCTAGGGTCCACTTATATGCAGGTTTTTTTCAGTAGTAAATACTAGAGTACTGCATGATCCATGGTTGGTGGAATCTGCATGGACGCAGAACTGCAGATACAGAGGGCCGACTGCAGAGTCATACTCTGATTTTGGACTGCCCTTAACCCGCGTGCTGTTCAAGGGTTAACTGTACTCTGAAATATCAACAACAAGTGTAGAGACCCTACAGATGTTGGTCTGACAACATGGATACACACACAAACACTCTGAACATACATACAATTACTGAAATGAGTGCTGTTGGTTTTTAATCTAGAGGTAGTATTATTTTTAATTTTAACTTTGTTGGATAATATGTTCCTGTAGTTTCCCAAATTTTTAACAATGAAAATGGAAAACTATCCTCAGCAGAAGGAAACTTAAATAGCAAAGAAGTATGCTTATTGTGAGATATGTATTGGCACTATGGAAATTAGATGCCACAATATATTTATTTGGAGTTTAAAACTTATTCTTTTATAATGCAGTGACAAAAATGTATTTAGTGATGACAAAACATTTTGTTTTAATCTATCAAAAATAGCTTTAAATATTATATAGCATTTTGCGGTAGTGACTACATTGCAAGGTGTTTTTTTTTTCCATAAATAAGCATTTTATTATTAACTAGAGTAAGCATGGCCTTCTAAAGATCATGCTGGTTATCTTTCATTTTCCTGGGGTGTGCGGGGAAGGACTCTGAGCCCTGGTATTTTTAGCTAATAGATTTTTTACTGTGAACAGTTGAATTACTTACAAGATTGCTTTTTTTAATAATGCATGTGTTTAAACCCTGTGGTAACATTTTCAGAAGATAATTATTTGGTAAAGGAATGGGTTTAAAAGTATGTAAGAATGTTGTGAATCCTTATGTTCTTAATCACTATAAGTGATTGTCTAAAGAGCTTCCAGTATAAATATGCTTTGTTGATTTATGTTCATTGGTTGTGGTTATTTTAACTCAAATTGACAATTATATATTATCTATATGTATATATTGTACATTCATGTTTGTATATATAAATTGGACACATGCATTTTATAAACAATACGTATATGCATTATAGCCATTTCAGTTTAAATGTAAGAAAGATCAACATCAAGCAATATGTCTTTAGAATATTTATATGAAAGGTAGCAGCAGAAGAATTATATTGATTATTTTAAAACTGTCTTTGTTTATAGGGAAGAAATACTGTTTGTATTCTGTACTAAAATGTCTTTAGAAGTTTCCTAAATTTGATGAAAGAACATACAATTAAATAATATGATTTAGCTTGTTTTAAACTATTTGGTTTATAAACATTGTTACCAGGGTAGTGATTCCATGTAATGAAAACATCCTTTGACTGAATCAGATTTGGGACACTAAAGAGTTCAGTTAATAATAATTTATGCAGTGGATGAAAAACAGAAGTAACCTTTGCTTATTAGGAGGTCTTTATTTTTTTCTTCAGATGAGAGAGTAGCTTTAATGGATTCCTGAAATGCATAATAGTTAGAGAAGCGAATTGTGTCATAATAAATAAAGGAGGATTCTGGTACATTTCATTTTTAAAGGTGCAGGTATTTCTCTTTTTTTTAATATTTTATTTTTTATTGACATATAGTTGACTTACAATGATTCAGGTGTACAGCACAGGTATTTCTGGATAGAGAATTTTCAGGAGAAAGGTATCTGGCAATGGGTAATTTTGGAAGATGTTATTACATTATTAGCATAATTAAATTATTAACATAGTTTAATTTTTGCCATTAGGTTAAAGTTGAACAGGGTAATGGTTAAGAGTCTAACATTAGGAGTGAGTTTGCCTTGGCTTATATTCCAGCTCTACCATTAACTAGCTGCATGATTTTGAAAAAGTTACTGTGTTTCAGTTTCCTCATCTTAACAATTGAGGAAATAATAGTAATTATTATTGAGGAATAATAATAGCAATTGGGGAATAATAATAATTAACAAAAGGATTAGTGTTGGAATTAAATTATTGTACATGAGGTGCTTTGAGCAGTACTATGTAAGTTTTAGCTGTTATTATCTTTCAGATCAAATATTGAAATAGTTTCTGAAGAGCACAGGTGATATATTCACATTTTCATTTTATTTAGAAGAAATAAACTTTCTTCAATTTATTTTAACAGTAAGTTTCAACATTTTGAAAAGGTGCTGGAAACGTTTTTAACAGCCCACTGGCTCAGAGTGTTTGCCTTTTTAAATATTAAGAATGAATCATATTGTTGAGAATTTATTTTTCTTTTCCTAATTAATATTTTATATGAGGTGTTTCTCTATTATGGGAGTTGATATCTTAAGCATAGGATATAAATCGAATAGCTATTCCCATTTTTTTTTTTTTTTTACAATGAGAAGTTCTAATAGGCTCCTATAACCTTTAGATCTGTATCTATCAATCTTTGAGCATTTCCTTATTTCTTTCATAGCAAGATATTCTAGACTAATTTTATACTCTCCCGGTTCCACCCCTGCGCTTATTAAATTCTCTAAGAATCTCTGTTTCCTGTAAACAGAGCATGGTATTTGGAAATCAAGCTCTGAGTACTAGCATTTTCACTGCTGGTGGACTGTCATTGTTTCTATGCACTATTAGCAGACAGGTATTTATATCTATTTCTCTATCTGTTCATCCATTCATCTACCTACCTATATGTATGCATGTATTAAAAACCATAGATACATATTAAAATCTTCCAATTCCAATCCAATTAGCACAAGGTTCTTCTAGCATTTCTTTTTTTATATATCTTTAATTCCCTTGTCCAACAGTGAGAAACATGTTTCTCATTATTTATAAAAATTTCTTATGTGCTTAATCTGAGAATACAAATGAAATATATGATTCAGATTCACTAATCCATCACTGTGAAATTTTTTTTTCTTTTTGGCTACATGGCGTGTGGGATCTTAGTTCCCCAACCAGGGATGGAACCCATGCCACCTGCAGTGGAAGCTCAGAGTCCTAACCACTGGACCACCAGGGAATTCCCATTCCCTGTGGAAGCCAAACCTACTGGCAAGAGTTCAGATGAGTTTACAGTTCTCTGATTTTTCGAAGAACAAGCACTTTTCAAGTCTCTGTGTGACATTTCCTGATGATTTGTTGGCCAAAGCAAGGCAAATTCATTGCAAATAGGAAGGATATTTCACAACTGCACTTAATACAGAGAAGTGTGATGCATTGTGGAGTGGTATTACTGTAACAGTCCTTCACAGTGTTCCACTGGACCCAACGACTCACAACCCTTCACATCCAACATACACTCACTCACTGCTAAGATCCCCAAAGTCTTATCTAATGATGTCATCAGGCTCAAAATCCAAAATTTGTGAGCACACTGCCTGGATGTAGATGAAGCTCTTCTGATGTACCTACTCTTCATTCATAGACCTCTGAATTAAAAATAAATAGCAACAGGGAATTCCCTGGTGGTCCAGTGGTTAGGACTCTGCGCTTCCACTGAAGGGGGCCTGGGTTCCATCCCTGGTTGGGGAACTAAGATCCCACCTGCCGCGAGGCATGGTCAAAAAAAAAATTAAAAAAACAAAATGAAATAAAAATAAACAACACAAATTATGCAGCCCACACACCCTCATATAATGGTCACACTCTGTGGTAGACAATTCTAAATGCCCCTAAGCTTCCCCCTCCGATGTACGTGCCCTGAACAATCTCCTCTCTTTGATTGTGGGTGGGACCAGTGAATATGATGGGATATCTTTCTTACAATTAGGTAACCTATCAGTTCGCTTACGGTTAATCAAAAGAGTGATTCTACTGAGTGGGCCTGACCTAACCAGGTGAGCTTTTTTTTTTTTTTTTAACTTTGGGTTTATTTATTTATTTATTTATTTATGGCTGTGTTGGGTCTTCGTTTCTGTGTGAGGGCTTTCTCTAGTTGCGGCGAGCAGGGGCCACTCTTCATTGCGGTGCGCGGGCCTCTCACTATCGCGGCCTCTCTTGTTGCGGAGCACAGGCTCCAGACGCGCAGGCTCAGTAGTTGTGGCTCACGGGCCTAGTTGCTCCGCAGCATGTGGGATCTTCCCAGACCAGGCCTCGAACCCGTGTCCCCTGCATTGGCAGGCAGATTCTCAACCACTGCACCACCAGGGAAGCCCCAGGTGAGCATTTTAAAAGAAGGTGAACGTCAGAGGTTCGTGCTCCTGTTGGCCTAAAAGGGAAGCAAACTACCAGTGTGTAAAGAGAACCGTGTGGCAGGGGATGATGGGTGCTCTTTAGAAGCTGAGGTCCTTCATCCTGCAGCCACAAGAAGCTGAATTCTGCTAACAAGGATCCTGGAAAAGGTACTTGAGTCTCAGAAGAGGTCCCAGCCCTGGCTAACACCTTGAATTTAAGCGAGTGAGACCCTGAGCAGAGGACTCAGCAAATGGAACCCAGGTTCCTAACGCACAGAGACAATGAGACAATAAATTGTGTTATTTTAGGCAGTGAGTTTGTGGTAATTTATAGTGTAGCAATAGAAAACTAATGCATAGGCCCATTTAATGTAAGAGAGTATAATAACTGGTCCAGAGAATTTCTGAAATCCAGACACATGTTCGTATTCTAGGGGCAAGGAATGGTCTCTGCCGAGGCCCCAGCTTTCCTCCCTAGAAGCAGCTCCTTAGCCTGACTGTCTCTGTAGTTCTTGGCTCCACCCTTTAGATTGCCCTTCCTTAAAAACATACAACAAATGAAGAAATATAACAAAACATAAACAAACTCACAGATATGGAGAACAAACTAGCAGTTACCAGTGGGAGAGGGAAGGGGGGAAGGGCAAGGTAAGGGTAGGGGATTAAGAGGTACAAACTACTGTGTGTAAAATAAACAAGTTACAAGGATATATTGTACAGCACAGGAAATACAGCCAATATTTGATATCTATAAATCGAGTATAATCTATAAAAATATCAAATCACTGTGTCGTACACCTGAAACTAATATTGTAAATCAAGTATACTGCAATTAACAAAAACAAAAACCACAAACAAAAAAGAATTAGTCCATGTTTTCAGCAAAGCATCCCTTCTGCAGTATGTGTTTCAAAAGTAGGGCCAAGAGGCCTCATTTAATTTTGAATCCTCTCAGTTCCTTCTTCTCCATCCAGGCTGTCAGTGTTTTTAATAGTACACTTATTTAAATAACTTCGTGAGTTTCCTAGGATGTTTTGGAGACTTTACTTCATGCCCCCAAAGTCACATTCATTTCACGATAGACTTCTCTCTCCTTTTGGGGTGTCAGGCTACTATGTAGCAACGTTTATATGGTTTTTTAATCCATCTTTGTCACGCTGAACAGATCTTTAGGCATGGCCTTAAATCTTTCTGACATCTAAAGTAAAGGCCTTACTACCACACCGTTGCTTTGATCTTTCCCTTGAGGCCACTTACTGCTTTAAGAATTTTTTGCCAAATAGAGAGACTGAAAATGTAAAAGCTTTATTTTCCGAAGCAGCAAGTCACCTCTCCTCTATTTTTCCTCCAGATCACCCTCGCCAAATGAATGGTTCCTTTTTGTCTCTCCTCTTTGTCCTCATAACTTAGCAAACTCAGCTAAGAAAAAGCCAGATACTTTCAAAAACTGCCAGGACATGTCCTTAGCCAGATCCAACAATTCATTAGATACAGATACTGTCTTTCAAGGTTCTTTCATGTGGGCCAATTATTCTACCTCAGCATACATGGGTCCTCAACCTCTCAGCCCTCCAGCAGCTTTTTCCTTGCCGCATTTACAGAGAAGTAGCAGTTTGTTTGCAATTCTTCCAGCCTGACATCAGGCCTCCTCCTGGTTTTTCCTCCTTTGTTATCTGTCTCCTTACATTCCTTCCAGCCTGTACCTGCTGACTGGCCAAAGACAGACATATCATTTTAGGATTTTGCTAGGCAACACTCCATTTCAAGGTAATATTTCTATCTCAGATGTTTATCTGTAATTGCATACACACACACACCCCCCAAAAATTATTGGCTTAAAACACTAACATTATCTTCTCATGATTCTGTGGCTCAGAAATTTGGCCTGGACTCAAGTGGATGTTTCTACTTTGGTTCTTGATGGAAGATTCTCATTTGCTTGAGGCCACATGGCCTCACTGCACGCTAGGTAGTTAATGCTAGCTGTCGTCTGAGCCACGTGTCTACAGCTTATTCGCCTGGGCTTCACATGCTGGAAGTGTGATTAGAGGGTAAACCCCAAAGCAAAAGAATTTTTTAATGTCTTTACTTGTGTTACGTTTTTTTTTTTTTTTTTGTCCTACTGGCCAAAGCAAGTCATATGGCCAAACCTAGACTCAATTTGAAGGTGACTACAGAGAGCATAAATACGGCCGATACAGGAAGCTTCACTGGGGGTCATGATTCCGACAGCTTTCACAGTCCGTTATTAGGAATATCCTGTGATTCTAAGACCATGACTTGGAAAGTCTATCACCCCTAATGTTACCATTATGTAAGACTCTTGGTACCATGCTTGGGTTTGCTAAGTGTATTTTTTAGTGTTCATTGGACCATCTGGTTACCCTCATGGAGGTCACTTCTATTACAAAATTATTCTCCTTAAGTCCCACCAGATCTGGTCTGAATTTTTTCCTGACATTCTATTAGTCTACATTAATGAGGTGCAGCAATTATCTCATTTGATTCCACTTGAGTTTCTAGAGGTACTCTCTGTCCTTTGTATAGCGTTCTCCTCACACCTTGCCCTGATATTTGATATATATTTATATATAAAAATATATGTATAACACCTATAATATATATTATATATTCTGTTACCCTCAGGTACAAAGTGCTTTCTCCTCTAAAACAGAGATACTGAATATTTTGAGTTACAATGATGACTATAAGTAATCTTTTTTTCTCACATAAGTCATATTCTAATTAAAAAGGAAGATTTCTGAACAACTTAATCGTTTTTTAATGCTAATTAATTTATTTTATTTATTTAATTATTTTTGGCTATGTCGGGTCTTAGTTGTAACATGCAGGATCTTCGTTGTGGTGTGTGGGCTTCTCTCTAGTTGTGGCATACAGGCTTCAGAGCATGTGGGCTCAGTATTTCGCAGCACTTGGGCTCTCTAGTTGTAGTGCATGGGCTTAGTTGCCCCACGGCATGTGGGATCTTAGTTCCCTAACCAGGGATCAAACCCGCATCCCCTGCATTGGAAGGCAGATTCTTTACCACTGGACTGCCAGGGAAGTCCCTGAACAACTTAATCTTATATTAACCCTAATTTGACTTAAGAACACATGATTTTGAAGAAGTAAGCCTACAAGAATTCTTTTCTTTTTCTGTCATGATTTCTTAATAAAAAATTATTGTGAGCTAGTGGCATGGTTATAAGAATGATTTTAATTTAAATCATTCCTGTCAGTTCATGGCCTCAATGTATTTCAAACTGACTCAGAATAAAGAAACCACTTTTATTTTCGATACTGTAGACATTAGAGCATGATCCCTGAATTCTACTAGCAATACCTCCTTCATACTGGGTGAGGGTGAGAGTTTGAATGGGTAGAGATGAAGAGGAGACAAAATAGAGAAAGAAAATCCTAGTGACTTTTTTTTTTTAATTTTAATACACATACTTTTATAATTATTTATTTTATTTTATTTTTGGATGTGTTGGGTCTTCGTTTCTGTGCGAGAGCTTTCTCTAGTTGCGGCAAGCAGGGGCCACTCTTCATCGTGGTGCGCGGGCCTCTCACTGTCACGGCCTCTCTTGTTGTGGAGCACAGACTCCAGACGCGCAGGCTCAGTAGTTGTGGCTCACGGACCTAGTTGCTCCGCGGCATGTGAGATCTTCCCAGACCAGGGCTCGAACCCGTGTCCCCTGCATTGGCAGGCAGATTCTCAACCACTGCACCACCAGGGAAGCCCCCTAGTGACTTTTGAGTCGTTTCTTTTGGTCAAGTCTAAGTGTTACTATTGGTTTTTTTTTTTTTTTTTCTGGATACATTTACTAATAATTACTTTATTTGTATAATTATTTAGGAATATTTTTCCTGTCACTTGCAACTAACACTATTCTTGATTAATATAAAACCTAATTAAGGTGTTGATTCTCCTAGGGAGGTTATTGCAAGAAAAATTCAATTATAGCCACATACAACCAAAAATTAATGACATTTTTTCTTTGTGGTGTGTAAAAGTTGAATGTTTACATATAGTATGTTCAATCGCAATTCATATCTTTCTATAAAAACCACCACTCTGTCATCTTCCACATCATCTATCTTTTCTTTAGTCTCCTTAATATTAGTCATTAATCCTGCATATGAGTGTTTGTCACTTACTTTAATTTAGACACTATGCTTTGTGATGTGGAACAATCACTGACAAAGTATATTGCCTTCCCTCAAAGAGTTTTTGTCCGCTTTAGGAAGAGAGACAAACAGTCAATTTAAATACAGACCAATGAAAGTTAATGGGGGGACTTTCTGGCATGATGGAAATCTTCTGTATCTTAATTGGGCAGTGCAGGTGTGTACATTTGTCAAAACTCATAGAAATTTACAAATAAATTTGAAGCATTTTATTTCACATAAATGATGCTTCAAAACAAAATTTATTGTGATGAGGGGCAATCATAGGAGTAAATAACAAAGAAACATGCATTTTTGTGTTTGTACACCTTTGCACCAATATCATCTTATCTTCACTTTGTACCCATCCTACTCTATTCCAGTTTGCCTTGTGATTTTATTTTTCTTTCTCTATTTTCCTCCTTTTATGTTTCTTCCTATGGCCTCAAGAAATTCTAGCTACAGACTTAGACTTGATCAAATATTCTTCTAGTGAGTCGTGAGCCTGCTGAGTGTCACAGAAAAGGTTTCTTAGTTAATTACACAGTATTCCTGACTGCAAGGAAAAAATGAAGTAAGAAAAGGAAAACTAAAAAAAAATGTAAAATGGGAAACGTTTTGGAAAATATTACAGGAAAAGATTGATAAGAGTGAGCAGTTAATAGAGATTCTGAGGTAATAAGAGTCAGAAAAACTATTCAGCTTAAACACACACACACACATATATACACACACTCATTTTTACGTGTTTAGACTTCAGCTTAGGCTTTCAGCATTTTTGGTTTTGAGCTGTTTAATAGATAATTATTTTCTCAAATTTTTCTTGATCTTTCATTTACTAAAGGAAACATATAATTCAGAGGAAAATAAAATAACTCCAGGTGAGAACTAGAGAATTTGAACACCATCTGGAAGAATGACTCAAGCAAAGACCTCCACCTGCACTTTACTATCTGTGTTCCACGCACTTTGATGTGAGCTAGAGTCTCTCACCAGGAAGTAATTTATAAGCAGAAAAATGAAATCAACACAGCTCTAGGGGACCATCTTCCTTTATTTATCCACTATGCATGATTATTTTTTTTAACATCTTTATAGAGTATAATTGCTTTACAATGGTGTGTTAGTTTCTGCTTTATAAAAAAGTGAATCAGTTATACATATACATATGTCCCCATATCTCTTCCCTCTTGCATCTCCCTCCCTCCCACCCTCCCTATCCCACCCCTCTAGGTGGTCACAAAGCACCGAGCTGGTCTCCCTGTGCTATGAGGCTGCTTCCCACTAGCTATCTATTTTAAGTTTGGTAGTGTATATATGTCCATGCCACTCTCTCACTTTGTCCCAGCTTACCTTTCCCCCTCCCCGTATCCTCAAGTCCATTCTCTAGTAGGTTTGCATCTTTATTCCCCTCTTGCCCCTAGGTTCTTCTGACCATTTTTTTCCTTTTTTTAGATTCCATATATATGTGTTAGCATATGGTATTTGTTTTTCTCTTTCTGACTTACTTCACTCTGTATGACAGACTCTAGGTCCATCGACCTCACTACAAGTAACTCAGTTTCATTCCTTTTTATGGCTGAGTAATATTCCATTGTATATATGTGCCACATCTTCTTTATCCATTCATCTGTCGATGGACACTTAGGTTGCTTCCATGTCCTGGCAATTGTAAATAGAGCTGCAATGAACATTTTGGTACATGACTCTTTTTGAATTATGGTTTTCTCAGGGTATATGCCCAGTAGTGGGATTGCTGGGTCATATGGTAGCTCTATTTTTAGTTTTTTAAGGAACCTCCATATTGTTCTCCATAGTGGCTGTATCAATTTACATTCCCACCAACAGTACAAGACCGTTCCCTTTTCTTCACACCTTCTCCAGCATTTATTGTTTGTATATTTTTTGATGATGGCCATTCTGACCAGTGTAAGATGATATCTCATTGTAGTTGTGATTTGCATTTCTCTAATGATTAATGATGTTGAGCATTCTGTCATATGTTTATTGGCAATCTCTATATATCTTTGGAGAAATGTCTATTTAGGGCTTCTGCCCATTTTTGGATTGGGTTGTTTGTTTTTTTGATATTGAGCTGCATGAGTTGCTTGTATGTTTTGCGGATTAATCCTTTGTCAGGTGCTTCATTTGCAAATATTTTCTCCCATTCTGAGGGTTGTCTTTTCGTCTTGTTTATGGTTTCCTTCACTGTGCAAAAGCTTTTAAGTTTCATTAGGTCATATCTGTTTATTTTTGTTTTTATTTCCATTTCTCTAGGAGCTGGGTCAAAAAGGATCTTGCTGTGATTTATGTCATAGAGTGTTCTGCCTATGTTTTCCTCTAAGAGTTTGATGGTATCTGGCCTTACATTTAGGTCTTTAATCCATTTTGAGTTTATTTTTGTGTATGGTGTTAGGGAGTGTTCTAATTTCATTCTTTTACATGTAGCTGTCCAGTTTTCCCAGCACCACTTACTGAAGAGGCTATCTTTTCTCCACTGTATATTCTTGCCTCCTTTATCAAAGATAAGGTGACCGTATGTGTGTGGGTTTATCTCTGGGCTTTGTATCCTGTTCCATTGATCTATATTTCTGTTTTTGTGCCAGTACCATACTGTCTTGATTACTGTAGCTTTGTAGTATAGTCTGAAGTCTGGGAGACTGATTCCTCCAGCTCCATTTTTCTTTCTCAAGATGGCTTTGGCTATTCTGGGTCTTTTGTGTTTCCATACAAATTGTGAAATTTTTTGTTCTACTTCTGTGAAAGATGCCAGTGGTAGTTTGATAGGGATTGCATTGAATCTGTAGATTGCTATGGGTAGTAGAGTCATTTTCAAATGTTGATTCTTCCAATCCAAGAACATGGTATATCTCTCCACCTTTTGGATCATCTTTAATTTCTTTCATCTGTGTCTTATAATTGTCTGCATACAGGTCTTTTGTCTCCTTAGGTAGGTTTATTCCTAGATATTTTCTTCTTTTTGTTGCAATGGTAAATGGGAGTGTTTTCTTAATTTCACTTTCAGATTTTTCATCATAAGTGTATAGGAATGCAAGAGATTTCTGTGGATTAATTTTGTATCCTGCTACTTTACCAAATTCATTGATTAGCTCTAGTAGTTTTCTGGTAGTATCTTTAGGATTCTCTATGTATAGTATCATGTCATCTGCAAACAGTGACAGCTTTCCTTCTTCTTTTCCAATTTGGATTCCTTTTATCTATTTTTCTTCTCTGATTGCTGTGACTAAAACTTCCAAAACTATTTTGAATAATGGTGGTGAGAGTGGGCAGCCTTCTCTTGTTCCTGATCTTAGTGGAAATGGTTTCAGGTTTTCACCACTGAGGATGTTGGCTGTGGGTTTATCATATATGGCCTTTATTATGTTGAGGAAAGTTCCCTCTATGCCTACTTTCTGGAGGGTTTATCATTAACAGGTGATGAATTTTGTTGAAAGCTTTCTCTGCATCTGCTGAGATGATCATATGGTTTTTCTCCTTCAGTTTGTTAATATGGTGTATCACGATGATTGATTTGTGTATATTGAGGAATCCTTGCATTCTTGGGATAAACCCCACTTGATGAGAGCGTATGATCATTTTAATGTGCTGTTGGATTCTGTTTGCTAGTATTTTGTTGAGGATTTTTGCATCTGTGTTCATCAGTGATATTGGCCTGTAGTTTTCTTTCTTTGTGACATCTTTGTCTGGTTTTGGTATCAGAGTGATAGTAGCCTCGTAGAATGAGTTTGGGAGTGTTCCTCCCTCTGCTATATTTTGGAAGAGTTTGAGAAGAATAGGTGTTAGCTCTTCTCTAAATGTTTGATAGAATTCACCTGTGAAGCCATCTGGTCCTGGGCTTTTGTTTGTTGGAAGATTATTAATCACAGTTTCAATTTCAGTGCTTGTGATTGGTCTGTTCATATTTTCTATTTCTTCCTGGTTCAGTCTGCGAAGGTTGTACATTTCTAAGAATTTGTCCATTTCTTCCAGATTGTCCATTTTATTGGCATAGAGTTGCTTGTATTGATCTCTCATGATCCTTTGTATTTCTGCAATGTCAGTTGTTACTGCTGCTTTTTCATTTCTAATTCTATTGATTTGAGTCTTCTCCGTTTGTTTCTTGATAGGTCTGGCTAATGGTTTATCAACTTTATCTTCTCAAAGAACCAGCTTTTAGTTTTATTGATCTTTGCTATCGTTTCCTTCATTTCTTTTTCATTTTTTTCTGATCTGATCTTTATGATTTCTTTCCTTCTGCTAACTTTGGGGTTTTTTTGTTCTTCTTTCTCTAATTGCTTTAGGTGTAAGGTTAGGTTGTTTATTTGAGATGTTTCCTGTTTCTTAAGGTAGGCTTCCATAGCTATAAATTTCCCTCTTAGAACTGCTTTTGATGCAGCCCATAGGTTTTGGGTCCTTGTGTTTTCATTGTCATTTGTTTCTAGGTATTCTTTGATTTGCTCTTTGATTTCTTCAGTGATCTCTTGGTTATTAAGTAGTGTGTTGTTTAGCCTCCATGTGTTTGTATTTCTTACAGATTTTTTCCTGTAATTGATATCTAGTCTCATAGCATTGTGGTCAGAAAAGATTCTTGATTTGATTTCAATTTTTTAAAATTTACCATGGCTTGATTTGTGACCCAAGGTATGATCTATCCTTGAGAATGTTCCATGAGCACTTGAGAAGAATGTGTATTTTGTTGTTTTTGGATGGAATGTCCTATAAATATCAGTTAAGTCCATCTTGTTTAATGTATCATTTAAAGCTTGTGTTTCCTTATTTATTTTCATTTTGGATGATCTGTCTATTGGTGAAAGTCGGGTGTTAACGTCCCCTACTATGATTATGTTACTGTTGATTTCCCCTTTTATGGCTGTTAGTATTTGCCTTATGTATTGAGGTGCTCCTATGTTGGGTGCATAACTAATTATAATTGTTGTATCTTGTTCCAGGATTGACCCCTTGATCATTACGTAGTGTCCTTCTTTGTCTCCTATAATAGTCTTTGTTTTAAAGTCTATTTTGTCTGATATGAGAATTGCTACTCCAACTTTCTTTTGATTTCCATTTGCATGGAATATCTTTTTCCATCCCCTCATTTTCAGTCTGTCTGTGTCCCTAGGTCTGAAGTGGGTCTCTGGTAGACAGCATATATACGAGTCTTGTTTTTGTATCCATTCAGCCAGTGTATGTCTTTTGGTTGGAGCATTTAATCCATTTGCATTTAACGTAATTATTGATATGTATGTTCCTATTACCATATTCTTAATTGTTTTGGGTTTACTATTGTAGGTCTTTTTCTTCTCTTGTGTTTCCTGCCTAGAGAAGTTCCTTTAGCATTTGTTGTAAAGCTGGTTTGGTGGTGCTGAATTCTCTTACTTTTGCTTGTCTGTAAAGGTTTTAATTTCTCCATCACATCTGAATGAGATCCTTGCTGCGTAGAATAATGTTGGTTGTAGGTTTTTCTCCTTCATCACTTTAAATATGTCTTGCTACTCCCTTCTGGCTTGCAGAGTTTCTGCTGAAAGATCAGATGTTAACCTTATGGGAATTCCCTTATGTGTTGTTTGTTGTTTTTCCCTTGCTGCTTTTAATATTTTTTCTTTGTATTTAATTGTTGATACTTTGATTAATATATTTCTTGTCGTGTTTCTCCTTGGATTTATCCTGTATGGGACTCTCTTTGCTTCCTGGACTTGATTAACTATTTCCTTTCCCATATTAGGGACGTTTTCAACTCTAATCTCTTCAAATATTTTCTCAGTCTCTTTCTTTTTCTCTTCTTCTTCTGGGACCCCTATAATTCGAATGTTGGTGCGTTTAATGTTGTCCCAGAGGTCTCTGAGACTGTCCTCAATTCTTTTCATTCTTATTTCTTTATTCTACTCTGCAGTAGTTATTAACACTATTTTATCTAACAGGTCACTTATCCGTTCTTCTGCCTCAGTTATTCTGCTATTGATCCCTTCTAGAGAATTTTTAATTTCATGTATTGTGTTGTTCATCACTGTTTGTTTGCTCTTTAGTTCTTCTAGGTCATTGTTAAGCATTTCTTGTATTTTCTCCATTCTATTTCCAAGATTTCGGATCCTCTTTATATTTTTATTCTGAATTCTTTTTCAGGTAGACTGCCTGTTTCGTCTTAATTTGTTAGGTCTGCTGAGTTTTTGCCTTGCTCCTACATCTGCTGTGTGTTTCTCTGTCTTCTCATTTTGCTTAACTTACTGTGTTTGGGGTCTCCTTTTCGCAGGCTGCAGGTTCGTAGTTTCTGTTGTTTTTGGTGTCTGTCCCCAGTGGCTAAGGTTGGTTCAGTGGGTTGTGTAGGCTTCTTGGTGGAGGGGACTAGTTCCTGTGTTCTGGTGGATGAGGCTGGATCTTGTCTTTCTTGTCAGCAGGTCCACGTCTGGTGGTGTGTTTTGGGGTGTCTGTGGCCTTATTATGATTTTAGGCAGCCTCTGTGCTAATGGATGGGGTTGTGTTCCTGTCTTGCTAGTTGTTTGGCATAGGGTGTCCTGCACTGTAGCTTGCTGGTCATTGAGTGGAGCTGGGTCTTGGCGTTGAGATGGTTACCTCTGGGAGATTTTCACCATTTGATATTACATGGATCTGGGAGGTCTCTTGTGGACTAGTATCCTGAACTTGGCTCTCTGACTTTAGTGGCAGAACCCTGACACCTCACTGGAGCACTGAGAGCCTGTCCTCTGCATGGCTCAGAATGAAAGGGAGAAAAAAAAGAAAGAAAGAAGAAGATAAAATAAAATAAAGTAAAATTAAATAAAATAAAGTTATTAAAATTAAAAATAAAAAAATGATTATTAAGAAAAAAGTTTTTTAAGTAAAAAAAAAACAAAAAAAGCAGACAGACAGAAACCAAGGATAAATGGTAACAGCAAAGCTATACAGACAAAATCACACACAGAAGCATACACATGCACACTCACAAAGAGAGAAAAAGGGAAAAAAAAATATATCGTTGCTCCTAAAGTCTACCTCTGCAATTTGGGATGATTCATTGTCTATTCAGGTATTCCACAGATGCAGGGTACATCAAGTTGATTGTGGAGATTTAATCCGCTGCTCCTGAGGCTGCTGGGAGAGATTTCCCTTTCCTCGTCTTTGTTCACACAGCTCCGGAGGTTCAGCTTTGGATTTGGACCCACCTCTGCGTGTAGGTCGCCTGAAGGTGTCTGTTCTTCGCTCAGGCAGGATGGGGTTAAAGGTGCAGCTGTTTCAGGGCCTCTGGCTCACTCAGGCCAGGGGGAGGGAGGGATATGGAATGCGGGACGAGCCTGCAGCAGCAGAGGGCAACTTGACGTTGCACTCCCTGAGGCGCACTGTGCATTCTCCCAGCTATGTTGTCCCTGGATCATGGGTCCCTGGATCACAGGACCCTGGCAGTGGCGGGCCGCACAGGTTCCCGGGAGGGGCGGTGTGGAGAGTGACCTGTGCTCGCACACAGGCTTCTTGGTGGCGGAAGCAGCAGCCTTAGCATCTCATGCCCGTCTCTGGGGTCCGTGCTGATAGCCGCGGCTCGCGCCCATCTCTGGAGCTCCTTTAAGCAGCGCTCTTAATCCCCTCTCCTCATGCACCAGGAAACAGAGATGCAAGGAAAAGTCTCTTGCCTCTTCGGCAGCTCCAGACTTTCCAGGACTCCCTCCCGGCTAGCTGTGGTGCACTAGTCCCTTCAGGCTGTGTTCACGCCGCCAACCCCAGTCCTCTCCCTGCAGTCCGACCGAAGCCCAAGCCTCAGCTCCCAGCCCCACCCGCCCCAGCGGCTGAGCAGACAAGCCTCTCGGGCTGGTGAGTGCTGGTCGGCACTGATCCTCTGTGCGGGAACCTCTCTGTTTTGCCCTCCGCACCCCTGTTGATGCGCTCTCCTCCGTGGCTCCGAAGCTTCCCCCCTCCGCCACCGCAGTCTCTGCCTGCGAAGGGGCTTCCTAGTGTGTGGAAACCTGTCCTCCCTCACAGCTCCCTCCCACTGGTGCAGGTTCCATCCCTATTCTTTTGTCTCTGTTTTTACTTTTTTATTTTGTCCTACCCATGTACGTGGGGAGTTTCTTGCCTTCTGGGAGGTCTGAGGTCTTCTGCCAGCATTCAGTAGGTGTTCTGTAGGAGTTGTTCCACATGTAGATGTATTTCTGATATATTTGTGGGGAGGAAGGTGATCTCCACGTCTTACTCTAATGCCATCTTGAAGCTCCTCCTGTGCATGGTTCTGAAATGGGGATTTCAATAAAAAATAATTACATTATATTTATTTATTTATTTATTTTAAAAATTTAGTTTTTTAATTTATTTATTGTTTGCCTGCATTGGGTCTTCATTGCTGTGCGTGGGCTTTCTCTAGTTGCGGTGAGCGGGGCTACTCTTTGTTGTGGTGCATGGGCCGTGGCTTTACTTTTTGTGGAGCACAGGCTCTAGGCACGTGGGCTTCAGTAATTGTGGCACTCGGGCTCAGAAGTTGTGGCACACAGGCTTAGTTGCTCCGCAGCATGTGGGATCTTCCTGGACCAGGGCTCGAACCTATGTCCTCTGCATTGGAAGGTGGATTCTTAACCACTGTGCCACAGGGAAGCCCCATAATATTTACATATTTATTTTACAAGTAATTTTTTAGATGCAGATTTCAACTTTTACATTCTTAGCAAGATTTGTTTTAAGTGCCAGGATTTAGACTTTAATTTTAATTATTAAAGCATCATTAATATCTTTAATGTTATTTGAATAAAGTACTTTGCAGTATTTCTCTGGTATGTGCTTTGAACACATATCTATTTCTCAGAATATTAGTGCTTCAAAAAAGCCATATGTGGGCCTTTTCAAACCTCTTTAAATAAGTTGTATGTATATGGTATTTTTTTAAAAGAAAGGCAGCATTGAATTGGCAAGCCCAGGTCTTCCTTTTCCCGTATGCCAATGCCAGCCTTAGGTTTAAGCAACCACATCTCCAAGGCTGTTAAAATATAATAGAACAAAAGAAAAAATGAGTTCAGATTTTTATTTCACCCTAGATAGCAACTGATTTTGGAAATAGTTTGTAGATTATAGATTGAGGTTTGTAAGGATAGACTTTGAAAGGTATTTCTCTTCCTCATAAGCAATGATCCTGAAATTAAAACTCTCCCAAATGATCTACAGTGCTCTCAGTACTTCTGCTTGGAGCCCTGATACGCCACGCTAGAGAGACCATGTAGACATTTCAGTCCATGCTCAGCAGTCTACCTGCCCTTCACCCATCCCAGCTCTCAATCCAAAGCACCACAACTGCTATGTCTTTAAAATAAAATTAAATTAAATTTAAACAGAATAATAGTATTTGTAAGCTATTATCAGATAATTGCCACACAGCTTCCATCCCTTTGTTTTTAATTTCCAATTAGGAAAATATTTGATTCAACAAAGAAAACATCCCAAATTTCAATTGAACTCATAAAATTTATGCATAAAGTAACTGATTTACTAAATCAGATTTGTTTGTATCCATCTATCATCTATTTAATTATGCATTTTAATAATGGTGTAATTTAACAAAGTAATTTATTTAAAATATTTTTCTTAAAGAGTGCAAAGTAACATCTTCAAATTACAACAGAAATCCTCTTTTCAAACTGTTATGTAGGAAGAAGAAAATAGATTTTTAAAGAATAAATACTTAAGTTTACCCTAAATCTAAAGTCTCTCCTCTGAAAGCTTTTGGAGATCAATAAAAAAGGGAGAATAAAAAGTAAACTGTGAAATAGAACAATTTTATATGGCTATATAGACCTATCACTTTTGAAAAGTGGTTGGCTGAAGGATTATTTTAATATTTTAAAATCAATACTATTACACAGAATAAAGGGAAGGCTTAAGGTGATTTTATTTTACTTTAAATATGCAAATAATGTTTTTCAAATGTCCTTTGCCATTTTGTGAGAATGTTTTATTTGCAAAAGTTTTATCTGCATGCAATTGAGAGTGGTATATATATTTTTTGTGTTGGATAATACAACATTATTTGGTTGGTGTCTCTCAATTTGTGTATTTTCTGGTGTTCCCAGTATCTATCTCTGTGTGATAAGCCACCCCCAGGTCAAATGACCTAAACGATTTTATTATTCTTATGGACTCTGTTAGTCAGAGACTCAGAGAGGGGGCAGTGGGGAGATATCATCTTAGCCCATAATGTCTGGGGCCTCATCTGGACAACCTGAATGGCTTGGGGTGGCTTGTATAGATGGGGTCAAAATACTTGAAGGTGGAAGATCCAGTTCCAAGATGGCTTTTTAAAATCACACGTCTGGTTTCTGCTGGGAAGGCTGAGGGCAGATTCAGCTCACATTGTTGACTGGCATGTTCCAGAAACAGTATGGAAGCTGAATAGTGTATAGGACACAGCTTCACTATGCAGCTTTCACAGTGCCAGCTGGAACACCTTCTCTAGAAATACTTCCGCGTGGAGCCCTGATATGCCACGCTAGAGAGGCCGTGTAGACATTCCACTCCACACTCAACAGTCTACCTGCCCTTCAACCATCCCAGCTTGCGATCCAAAGCACCACATCTGCTATGTCTTTAAAATAAAATCAAATCTCCTCTAACCGATACTTATATTTGTACAAATTGGCTAAGCATATATAATTGCTGAAAAGATACTTTAAATATTCAAGACCTATCCATTATTATTAACAGCTATGGTAAGCCCATTATCTTATTGCCTATAATTTTGTAATTGTAATAGTTGGTTATTCCTTTTGAGAAAGCAGTTTAGTTTCTAATTTGTGACCACACTCATTGTTTTAAATTTTATATTATGTCCACGGAATAATTGACACTCTCTCCATTTGTTGTGCTGTTTTCTGTCTATCCATCTATCTATCATCTATTTAATTACTTGTATTTATATACATCTATATTTATGTAGAGTGAGTTCATTAAAATTCTTTTTTTAAATTGAAGTATAGTTGATTTACAATGTTGTATTAATTTTTGCTGTACACCAAAGTGATTCAGTTATATATATATATATATATATATATATATATATATATATATATATATATATATATATATATTATTCTTTTCCATTATGGTTTATCATAAGATATTGAATATAGTTTTCTGTGCTATACAGTAGGACCTTGTTATTTATGCATTCTACATGTAATAGTTTACATCTGCTAACCCAGACTTCCCACTTCATCCCTCCCCTAACCCCCTCCCCTTTGACAACCACAAGTCTCTTCTGTGTCCATAAATCTGTTTCTGTTTTATAGATAGGTTCATTTGTGTCATATTTTAGATTCCACATATAAGTGATATCGTATGGTATTTGTCTTTCTCTTTCTGACTTACTTCACTTAGTATGATAATCTCTAGGTCAATCCATGTGGCTGCAAATGGCATTATTCTGTTATTTTTTATGGCTGAGTAGTATTCCATTGTGCATATGTACCACATCTTCTTTATCCATTCATCTGTCGGTGGACATTTAGGTTGTTTCCATGTCTTGGCTATTGTGAATAGTGCTGCTATGAACATAGGGGTGCATGTATCTTTTTGAATTAGAGTTTTGTCTGGATATATGCCGAGGAGTGGGATTGCTATATCATACAGTAGCTCTAGTTTTAGTTTTTTGAGGAACCTCCATACTGTTCTCCACAGTGGCTATACCAACTTACATTCCCACGAACAGTGTAGGAGGGTTCCCTTTTCTCCACACCCTCTTCAGCATTTGTTATTTAGAGTGTTTAATGCTGGCCATTCTGATTTGTGTGAGGTGGTACCTCATTGGTTGTTTTGATTTGCATTTCTCTAATAATTAGTGATGCTGAGCATCTTTTTCATGTGTCTGTTGGCCATCTGTATGTCTTCTTTGGAGAAATGTCTATTTAGGTCTTCTGCCCATTTTTCTATTGGGTTGTTTGTTTTTGTTGTTGTTGAGTTGTATGAGCTGTTTGTATATTTCAGAAATTAAGCCCTTGTTGATCACATCATTTGCAAATATTTTCTCCCATTCTGTAGGTTGTCTTTTCATTTTGTTTATGGTTTCCTTTGCTGTGCAAAAGCCTGTAAGCTTGATTAGGTCTCACTTGTTTAGTTTTGTTTTTATTTCTAACTGCCTTGGGAGACTGACCTGCAAAAAGGTTGGTATGATTTATGTCAGAGAATGTTTTGCCTACAATGTCTTCTAGGAGTTTTATGGTGTCATGTCTTATATTTAACTCTTTAAGCCATTTTGAGTTTATTTTTTGTGTATAGCATGAGGGTGTTTTCTAATTTCATTGATTTACATGCAGCTCTCCAACTTTCCCAACACCACTTGCTGAAGAGACTGTCTTTTTTCCATTGTATATTCTTGCCTCCTTTGTTGAAGATTAATTGACCATAGGTGTGTAGGTTTATTTCTTGGCTGTCTATTCTGTTCCATTGATCCATATGTCTGTTTTTGTGCCAATACCATGCTCTTTTGGATACTGTATATTTGTAGTATTGTCTGAGGTCTAGGAGGGTTATGCCTACTGCTTTGTTCTTTTTCTTCAGGATTGCTTTGGCAATGCTGGGCCTTTTATGGTTCCATAAAAATTTTAGGATTATTTGTTCTAGTTCTGTGAAAAATGTCATGGGTAATTTGATAGGGATCGCATTAAATCTGTAGATTGCTTTGGGTAGTATGGCTATTTTAACAATATTAATTCTTCCAATCCAAGAGCATGGGATATTTTTCCATTTCTTTGAATCATCTTCAATTTCCTTTATTAGTGTTTTACTGTATAGTTCTCAGCATGTAAGTCTTTCACCTCCTTGGTCAGGTTTATTCCTAAGTATTTTCTTTGGGGCAGGGAGATTTTAAAAGGTATTTTTTTTTTTTACATTCCATTTCTGATATTTCATTGTTAATATAAAGAAATGCAACAGATTTCTGTTTGTTAATCTTGTATCCTGCTACCTTGCTGAATTTATCTATCAGTTCTAATAAATTTTGTGTGGAGTCTTTAGGGTTTTATATATATAGTATCCTGTCATCTGCATATAATGATAATTTTACCTCTTCCCATTTGGATACCTTTTATTTCTTCTTCTTGTCTGATTGCTGTGGCTAGGACTTCCAATACTGTGTTGAATAGAAGAGGTGAAAATGGGCATCCTTGTCTTTTTCCAGATATTAGTGGAAAGGCTTTCAGCTTTTCACCATTGAGTATTATATTGGCTGTGGGTTTGTCATAAATAGCTTCTATTATGTTGGGATATGTTCTGTCTATACCCACTTTTTTAAGAGTTTTTATCATGAATGGATGTTGAATTTTGTCAAGTGCTTTTTCTGCATCTATAGAAATGATCATGTGGTTTTTGTATTTTCTTTTGTTGATGTGGTGTGTCACACTGATTGATTTGCATATGTTGAACTATACTTGTGAACTTGGGATGAATCCCACTTGGTCATGGTGTATGATCTTTTTTATGCATTGTTTGATTTGGTTTGCTAATATTTTGTTGAGAATTTTTGCATCTATATTCATCAAAGATATTGACCTGTAATTTTATTTTTTGGTGGTGTCTTTGTCTGGCTTTGGTATCAGGGTGATGGTGGCTTCATAGAATGTCTTTGGAAGTGTTCCCTCCTCTTCAGTTTTTTGGAAGAGTTTGAGAAGGATCAGTATAATTTTTTCTTTGTATGTTTGGTAGAATTCTCCTGGGAAGCCATCTGGTCCTGGACATTTGTTTGTAGGGAGTTTTTAAATTACAGATTCTATTTCACTTCTAGTAATTAGTCTGTTCAAATTATCTATTTCTTCTTGATTCAATTTTGGTGGGCTGTATGTTTCTAGAAACTTGTCCATTTCTTCTAGATTATCAAATTTGTTGGCATATAATTGTTCACAGTATTCTCTTATTTTGTTTGTTTGTTTGTTTTTATTTCTGCAGTATCAGTTGTGATTTCTCCTCCTTCATTTCTTATTTTGTTTATTTGGGTCTTCTCTCTTTTCTTCTTGGTGAGCCTGGCCAGAGGTTTGTCAATCTTGCTTACCATTTCAAAGAACCAGTTCTTTGTTTTATTTATTTTTTCTATTTTTTTAATCTCTATATTATTTATTTCCTCTCTGATCTTTATTATTTCCTTCCTTTTGCTGACCTTAGGTTTTGTTTGTTCTTCTTTTACTAATTCTTTTAAGTGGTAGATTAGGTTGTTTATTTGAGATTTTTCTTGTCTTTTTGAGGAAGGTCTGTATTGCTTTGAACTTCCCTCTAAGAACTGCTTTTGCTGCATCCCATAGATTTTATATGGTGTGTTTTCGTTGTCATTTATCTCAAGGTATTTTTTAATTTCCTCTTTGATGTCATCGTTGACTGATTGGTTTTTTAGTAGCATGTTGTTTTGTCTCCATGTAATTGTTTTTTTCTCATTTCTTTTTCTGTGGTTGATTTGTAGTTTCATGCCATTGTGGTCAGAAAAGATGCTTGAGAAGACTTCTATACTCTTAAATTTATTGAGGCTTGTTTTGTGCCCTACTGTGTGGTCAATCCTAGAGAATGTTCCATGTGCACTTGAAAAGATCATTAAAATTCCTAATTATAATTTTTGTAATTTACAATAATTAAAGAGACAGTCAGATGAAATGCAACTAAATTGTTGATCCATCAAGATGAAGACTTGAGTAGATGCATTTGCTTCCTGTTCTTTAAGGAAACAATGTACTGATGGTAAGCAGACACAAAATGAAATGACTCTATTGGTTGGAAAAAAGGATTCTTTGGACCATTAAAGATTTTAATAAAGTTCTAGAAGAAATAGAGGGGAAGGTGATAAAGAATAAAACAGAGCCTAGATACTCAAAGCCTAGAATATGGCCAGGCTGGGACAGCAGTGAGGAAAGCAAACTAATCTATGCAGTCTCCAGAGTTGTAATCTGGAGGAAAAAAGTGAGGAGGGGAAGTGGACCTCAAAATAGGTGAATTGACTAAAAATATGTCCATGGAGAGTGAAGCCAGTATGGCTCTGTTTCTTCTCTCATCCTTCAAATTTTATTTTTAGCATTTCCACAGTTTTGCCTTTTCTCCCATTAAACTGAACAACTTATATTTAAACGTGGATCATCAGCTTAATAAAAGATGAGAAAATTCACTTTCTCACTGTAAATTATACTACCTACATCTAAAAATACTGAAAAAATATATATAAACTGACATACCAAAAAGTTCTCTGATTCATGGAAGGGAGAAATAGTGCAAAATTGCCAATGAAAAACACAATTATGAAATGTATAGCTTCTTCTTGGCTTTGTTTATGTTAATAATTCACCAAATTGTATCTCATGTAACAGAACATATTTCAGTTGTATGTGGTACCAGTTAAATTTCAATTCCATGTTGAGTCCAAACATTCAGAAAAAAAAATTTTTTTAGAGAGAAATAGAAAGTATGAATGCAGTCATGGTAATGTCTTTATAGCCAACAATTGTTTTCACATATTTTCAATTTAGAAATGAAGAAGTCAGAGAAATATCTTCCAGAGTGAGTTGTCATATTTCATTGACTGGAGAGAATACACAATGGCTGAGAGACCAACAATGCATTGTACTGTTGACACAACTGAATGCTTGCTGGATGAAAAATCAGTAAAGCAAATGATGGCACTGCCACTTTGCAGTAATAGAGTAACTTGTTAAATTACAGATTTAACTGCAAACAGTAAGTTAATATCTGACCTATGGGTAAATTTACTAGTGGAGCTGGACTTGATGTTTTTCTTCCATCCAGTGTCAGTCCCAAATTATCGCTGAAGAAGAAGATGTTAGTGTGAGTGTGTGTGTGTTTGTGTGTGTGTGCATATATGTGAATGCTCATCAACAACAATAAAGAGTGATGACATAATCCAATGTTGAATACATTTTTAAAAATTATCTAATTTATCCTAAACAACTCTCTCTGGTAACATTTACTCTGATGGTGTGAAAACATAGTGTGTAAAAGTGCTGGTGCCTTAGCACAAGTCAAGGTAGTGACACCAAAACATATTAGTAGTCACTGTTCTTCACTGCCATGTACTGCTCCCGCCCCCCTACAAATAAAAAAACCGAATTTCACTTAAGAATGTCCTTAATTGGGAATTCCCTGGCAGTCCAGTGGTTAGGACTCTGTGCTTCCATTGCATGGGGCACGGGTTCAATCCCTGGTCATGGAACTAAGATTCTGCAAGCCATGTGGCATGACCAAAATATATATATATATATAGTCCTTAATAAAAATGAATATTTTTGAATGTTACTAAATTTGGACAGTTGAATATATATCTATTTTTAGTATGTCTACTGAGATTTAATTGACATACCATAAATTCCACATATTTATGGCATGCAGTTTGGTATGTTCTGACTAACTTTTGACTAACGTATACACCTGTGAACCCATCAGTTCAATCAAGATATATAATGAACAAGTCCATCAGACCTGAGTTTCCCATGCTCCAGAGCAACCACTCCTTCCTCCGTTTCATGCCACCTGCCCCACTACTATCCACTGGCAATGAATTATTTGCTTCACTGTCGTTTAGTTTGTATTTTCTACAAGTCTACAATTTTGCTATCTGTTTATCTTCTTTGGTGAAGTATCTGCCCAAATCATTTGTCTATTTTTTATTCAGGGGTTTGGTTTCTTACTGAGTTTTGAGAGCTCCTAATGTATTCTACATACAACTCTTTTATCAGTTGTGTGATTTTCAAGTCTTTTCCCTCAGTCTGTGTCTAGACTTTTCATCTTCTTAATGGTATGTTTTGAAGAGCAGAATTTTTTAATTTTGATGAAGTCCAATTTATCCTTTCCCTTCTTAAGAAACTACCACATAATGAGTTTTGATGTAGTATCTAGGAAGAGATCTAAGATGATCTGAAATGACTATTGAAATATGCTATTAAAATACTGTAGGATAAGAATTTCTTCATAAACTTCAAACAAAGTATAGCAACATGTTAAATGTGGAAGCAGATAAAAGAATTCAGCTCTTTTCTACCAAGCTAGACATTAAGGAACTTGCAAAAATGTAATTCACTATTTTTGTTGTTGTCTTGGAAAATGCAGTTAATTTTCATAAAATGTCTTTATATTAACATGTGACAGGCTTATCACTCTTGTTTTAAGTAAATTAATATATACATATTTAAAATATTTTCTCAATTCAAATTTCCAGTATGGCAAATGTAAATCTATTAAGATACATCCCACATAAATAAAATCTCTTTTGGGGGGCCTGATAATTTTTAAGTGTGTAAAAAGTTCAAAGACCAAAAATTTTGAGGAATACTAATTAAGACATATTACAAAAACATATATGGATAGAGTTTTTATTTTTCTTCTACTCACAAGAGAATTAATTCTCAGGTAAGCCAAGTAATTTGTCCAGTGCCATCCAATTCAGATACGGTAGACAAATGTAAAATAAATAGCTAGTGGGAAGCAGCCACATAGCACAGGGAGATCAGCTTGGTGCTTTGTAACCACCTAGAGGGGTGGGATAGGGAGGATAGGAGGGAGATGCAAGAGGGAGGAGATATGGGGATATATGTATATGTATAGCTGATTCACTTTGTTCTAAAGCGGAAACTAACACACCATTGTAAAGCAATTATACTCCAATAAAGATGTTTAAAAAAAAAACAACAAACAAATATGGTAGAGCTGGGTTTTGACCCAGGCTTTGATTTAGGGAATTAATTTGGAGAATAATGGAAAATATGAAGAATGAAGAAAAAGGAAAAATAGATTAAAAAGGGAAAAGAAAGGAACAGTTGAAATCTGATCATGAGGGAGAAGAGGGGATTATGAATTTCATGCTATTAGACCCTTTCCTGGGAGTCTAATGTACTCTCAGTAAGTGTACTTTCTAATACTATACTTATTCTGCTGAAATTTCTGGAAGATTTTATTGTTATTGTTTGATTTTGATTGTTGATGTTAGAATTCTTTTTTATTTTATTTCATGTTATTTTTAGGTTTTGCCTTCAACACTTTATTGAGAGAATTTAGGCTTAGATATAATAATCATTTGTTTGTAGCTAGTAATGCTTGGAGCTTGTAAAGGACCTTTTTCCTTACTGTTAGTCTAATATTTTCTCTCTTCCATTAATTTTTCTTCCCTTTAAGCACTGGCACACAGTGCTCTAATTTTTTTTTGAGGGCTCGCTTCAGCAGATGTCTGAAAATTCTCAAATTTCTTCTCCTAACTCCACCTTTCAGCATTATTTTTTTTCCTGATGACTTTAAAAATTTGTTCCATTGTCTTGATATTCTTCTCTCTTAGTTTGAGGATTCATAACATGCCATTAATCAAAAGCAATAATGTAATGATTTCTGCCTCCCGCAGATATATGTGTTTTAATGCACATTTTAGGTAATGCGTATTTCTGAGATGAATATCATTTTTAGATGACATTATAATCACCATAAATCATGTCATTTGGTCACGGGTGATACTTTCATTCATTATAATTATTTTTGTAAAATTTTTATTAAAACCTATCTTATTAAAAATATATATTGAGTTCTTATTGAATACCAGACACTGATAAAGCATTGGCAAAATAGTAGTAAAAAGGCAGATAATGTCTTTGTTTTCAAAGACCTTACATTTTGATAAGCATAGACAAAATAACTAGTTAATTAAATTAATTAAACTAATAAAGTTATTGCAGATAGTAATAAGGATTATTATGAGAATAAAAAAGAGAAGGGATGTGGGATAAATGACAGTAAGTTTTTATTTATGGGCAGGGCAGAGAAGGCTTCTAAGGAATTTGAACTGAAAAGTAAACAACGTGAAGAAGCCAGTTGAAAAGGAGGAAAACTTCCTGGTCAGAGTGGACCACAGTGCAAACGTGCATATGCAGAACTAACTTAGGTGCTCAAAGGCAGATGGAAGCTAAGCTTGCCAGATCACAATAGCTAGAATAAGGATGAAGTCAATAGTTAGATGAGAGCTAGATCATATCGAGCCTTGCAGACCAAAATAAGAAATTTATATTGTATTCTGGGCGCAGTGATAAGACATGGAGAAGTTTAAAGTGGAGCGACATAAAGTTATGAAGATTACTCCAGCTACTTTGTGGATAGTCAACTGAGAGGGCAAGAGCAGAAGCAGGAACATCAGTTAGGAGGATGATACCTGACTCCAGAGAAGATGCAGTGTTAGCTCACACTAGTATGGTAGACATAAAGAGAGCAAACAGGTGGAAATCAGGACATACTTTGGTGGAAGAAGCTTGTTGGGGAATGACTCAGCCTGTCACTCACAGTGTTTTGTCCCTGTTTATCTAGGGGAAGGGCAGTGTCATGAAGCGAGCTGGGAAAACTGGAATCGGAGGCATCGAAAGTGATGTTTGTTTTTCGAAGCCACAAGTCAGACTTGTCCGTAACAACTACATTCACAGTCATCCCATAGAAACAAATACACATCAGTGTAAAAGAAAGAGTGCAGTTTCATGTATGCTCATATGAGCCTCTGCTTATTTTTTTGGCATGTTTACACAACTTGTAATTTATGACGATTACTTTCACATCTTGGAGATTTTTTTTTAATTTTCAGTAAAAGATATCCCACTCTTAGAATACTAGGACTCTTTTTTTTATTACTAAAACAATACCTTTCAATACTCATCCTTTAATGAAATTAATTTATCTTTCTTAATAAAGTTGAGAATATTTAGAATTTACAATTTATGGTCTCATAACACGTCTTGCAATATTAAGCTTCAAGATATATTTGATTTCTCAGTGAGTATTTTACATGAACTTATCATTTGAAAACACTCCACATTTTCTTTTTATTTTTAATGTTGTTACCATGGTAACCATAGCTGTTTCTTGATATTTCACCTCAAAAAAGGAGCCATGTCATTTTAGACAGAAATAATATGGAATGTGGTTTCCTGATCTCTCCCTATCTTTTTCTCTTTATCATTATGATGACAGAATGTAATGATAATTTTTAAATTCTGACTGTATAATGCCAACTTGCTCTAGGGTTTGTAGCACGTCTTAGTTTTCTTTGCTTCATGTTGCTGTAGTGTAAATACTAAATGGCTACCTAATTTTACCACTTAAGCAATAGTTATTCTACTATTACAGTTTTGTGGTGTGAAAATTGACTGCCTGTGTAAATTTGAGACCTTGAATCATACTACATAACGAGCAGTTACCTTGAATCATACTACATAACAAGCAGTTATATAAATTCTTGGCAAAGCTTCAAGCAAAAGTGAAACTCCTGCTAGAATACTCAGTACATTTAAGATTTGAGCTGTGTGATGTGTTGTGTTTGCAAGTCTAAACTTTAAAGCAGGTGTCCTGATGGAAGATTTTTTTTTTATTTGAATCAACTGCCTGTTTAAGCTAATTTTAGCTAAACTTCAAATCCCCTCTTTTTAGAAAACCTAGTATAGGAGCGATCTGCTACTTGACTGATATCTATTTTCCCCTTAAAGCAATGCAACCTGATTTTATTTAAGTTGGCAATTTTCCAGCTTTTCTAGCTGGTAAGGATTGCTAACGAGCTATAAAAGGATGTCAGTTGGGCTGGATTCTGGGAAACCTTTATGAAAGGTTCTAACTCAACTGTGATGTACACTTTTTTGTTATTCTCCTTTCTTCTTACATGCTTTCTATAGATGATGACCTATTGCTTCAGAGGCCATATTGGGCCATGAAGAAGTAGTCTGAGCAAAGGAACCTTGAGCTAAGAATGGACAGGGAGAAAGTTTAAAAAAAAAAAAAGACTGAGCTTCTTATGTCATTCTGGAGCATTTATAACAGCCCTGTACCACTGGATTTCATGTTACGTAAAAAAAATAAAACTTTATACATTGGTTAAGTTGCTAAGTCTTCTATTATGGTCTCCCATATGTACTGCCTAACTCATGCACCTTATATAATGAAGCCAGCTGTTATGTCTGCATGCTTTGATATTCAAAATCTGCTAATATTAATAATTCTCTCTGAGGTTTACTTTATGTTTATTCTGTATGAGCTACTTTGAACCTTTCATTTGACCTCCACAACAACTCTATGAACTATTTATTATTATCTCCACTGTTTGGATGAGAGAACCTTAACATGAGAGTGGGGGAAGGATGTTTATCAAGGTCACATGGCTTCTGAGTTCTGTTGGCGTTTGAATCCACCCAGCCTGCCCCAGGGGAACTTTCTTAACTTTCTTAATTAACTTTCTTTATATGCCCTCTAGAAAGCTGTAGGTCTGTGTTTGGAATAGGGCCCTAAATTGAGTCTGAAAGAATATTTTGTTGTTAAAGGGGAATAGCTATAAACCTGGTTAATGAGGTCACAATAGTATGTAGTTTTCTCAACAGCTTATTCTTTAATTACCTGATTTAACAAATATTTTCGTTGTTTGTTTTAAACATTCTCCTTCAAGGATAGGAGTGGATGTTAAACAAATACTCTGTAGAAGAAAGTTTCTTTTCCCAGTAGGTTATCATTAATAGTCTACGGAACAAAATCAAAGTGAAATTCAATCTCAGGATCAGAAATAAAGGAAAATGATATTATCTTAATAAAGAGTAAAAATTCTAGAAATTACTAAGATGGGTCCTAAAATCACAGAAACATCAATTATTTATGGACTAAACTCTATCTGCTGTATGTATGCGAAGCTTGGTACAGGAATTATCATATTTAATTCAAGCAATAACATTATGTCTAGGGTGCAATACTTTCCCCATTTTATAGGGAGATGGAGAACTAAAGAAATATTAGGTAATTTGGAACATTCATATGCAGACTGGGTGAGCACATAAACAATATTTTGTTTCATGTTGTATTGCTTCTCCTAAAACATTGCCTATCATATAGTATTATAGATACTAATAATGGTTTGGAATAAAAATCACACATCTGGGAGGGATGGAGCTGGTTTTAACACTCTGTATTTAACTCCACAATGCAGCTTTATACCACTATTCAGTAGTGTTTAATTTGGAAAGAAGTTGAAAATTCTGCTCTGACAGTAGAATTGCAAAGAGATAGTTTAAAAATAAATAGATGCCTGTAAAGTAGATAATTATGCTTAGATGTTGCTTTTTGGGAAGAACCCTTGATGATTAGGAGAAAACCAGGAACTTTAAGGCCTAGTTAATATGAAACAAATTATTTATATTTATATATAGTTATTTCCTTTATTGTTGTCAACTCATTTAAAGATATAAGTATGAACATTAACTTTGAAACTTGTGTTTCTCCCTTGGCTCTTTTTTATTTCTTTGTCAGGAGTATGGCTCATAGCTACATATCATTAAGCCCCAAACTTTTCTCAAATACTAGGCTTATAATTTAATATAAGATTTATTGATTTTATCTAAATATAAAAGTTGTAGTAATAATAATAGTAACTCAGGAGTGCACTTACTCTGTACCTTTTCTAATTCTCCATACTGACTCTGATGATCTATTGTGATAATGCATATGGAAGAGCTTGATTAAACTCATGGTCTAAATACCATTTTAATCATATGTATGTATGTTTGTGTGTGTGAATTGATGTAATATTTTTTTGGTGAATGTGTGAAAAAGGTGTTGGTTGAATTAACCAGATAATCAGATAATTGCTTCTTAAAGTATTTAACTGTTGAGCAACTATATGTCACATATGTAAAAATATTTCAATAATTAGACAACTTAAATCTCTATCTTGTTAAAACAGAAAGAAGTTAAATCAGTTCTGCTCAACTTTTTTTTTCTATTATTACCCCCCACCAAGGAGCTTTTTCAGGCATTATTTTTCTAATTACCCTCATGTGAAATTTTATACCACATGTATACTGTATATTTGTTTATATACTTTATGTCTGCTTTATGCAAAAATAAGATAAATAATTTTCACTATCCACACCATCAGTTTCAGCACCCTTGGGGTGATGTCTCTCATGAGAATGTGTGTTACAAATAATCATTTGTATAGTAGCATTAATAGGAACTTCATGATAATAAAAATAAATGAGTTGATGCTGACTGAATGAGACCTACTCTATTATTGAATTATAATAGTGGGACTGAACTTCGAAGTGCTTATAAAATATGTGCACAGATTTTTTGATACTTCTCCATTCAGGAAGTAGAGCTTAATTCTCCTGCCCTTAAGTGTGGGCAGGATTTAGTGAGTTATTTCTAACAAATAGGATATGGCAAAAGTGACACTGTGTAATTTGTGAGTCAGTCATTAAAAGTTTCTCAGCCTCCTCCTTACTCTCTCTTTTGGATCCCTGGCATTGTGGAAAGACAGCTGTCATGTGAGAACACTCAAGAAGTCCTTTACAAAGGCTCACATGGCAAGGAGCTGAGGCCACCTGCCAACAGCCATGTGAGTGAGTCATCTTGGCAATAGAGCCTCAAGCTCCAGTCAGACCTTCAAACTATTGCAGCCTCTGCCAGTATGTTGATTGCACCCTGGTGAGAATTCCATGTGAGCACCACCCAACTCAAGCTCTGGGAGAACCAATCCCAGAAATCTGACCCACAGAACAACGAGATTAAAAGTTTGTAATTTTAAGCTGCTAAATTTTGTGGCAATTTGTCGTATAACAATTGATAACTAGTATACTATAGTTAATGATTTTTGCACATATTTGCTTTTCTTTTGATATAATTATTTTCACTATGGGAATAGATTCTATTAGATTGTGTTATTACATTTAAATCACATCCATCAATTAGCTCTTCTAATATTCTAACTTTTTGTGTTTAAGTATCTGCAAATACCCTAGGTTTTAAAGCTGTGGTAATAATGAAATTTAATTTTATATTTGCATATTATTTAGAGTTTATAAACACTTTAACATATATTACTGTGTTTAAATCTTAAATAATGCTGAGAGGTGCATTGATCATATTTTCCAACTTTATGAAGAAAAAAGAAAAAGACTCAGTGCTTTTAAATATTATGTTCTCAGAGTCGCACAGCAGGTGACTCAGTGCTGGGCCTTTGATTCAAGAATAGTATTCTCTTCAAGGCATCTTTTTGGAATGCTTTCTAATATACGACATGTGAAGATGAAAGAAATGGATATGAGCTGACTGTATTGCCATGAATAAAAAGTATGTATCTGAGTCAAGTTATATTGGAATATTAAAGTGTGTATTTGTGGTATGATAATTTTAAGTAAATTATCAAAAATAACTATGTGTATTAAGGAGAACATTCTAAAATAAACGATTAACCCGTTAGAAGTACATCATTTATTTTTGATTAAGAGTTTCATTATAAGAAGGAACTGAGCATGAATCACAGTGTCAGACCAGCTTCTCTTTATTGTATTAAGGATAAATATTATTTTGAACATAATACAGTGAAGGAGCACACTTACATGTTCATCCACTTTCTGTTTTGGTTTTTAGATACTTTCTTTTCCATATATGTTATTTTTGCATTTCAGTGGAATGTTTAGAAACTGAGGAAAAGAGTCTTATTGGGGTCTTGGGGACAATTTTGGTAGTGCTTGTTATTTGAGAGTTAGCAAGATAATTACATAGATTCTCTAAAACATAGTGGTTTTTTTGAGCAATACTATTTCTTTGAAAATAACAATAACTACTTAATATTGAATTCCTTATTATAATGAATTAAGTTTAATCACATTGAAAAGTCACTGCTCTGGAGGACTTATTTGGAAACTTAGAAACAGCATCATATTTAACTACAAAAAAATGGATCTAAGTTTTGTAAAAGAAACTTACATGAATGAAATATGAATTCTGCATCCTAAAGAAGGTTATAAGCCTTGAAAATAACATAAATGATATTGAAAGTTATTGTCTTTCTGTTTTTCCAGGAGGGGCCAAAGGTGGGACATATAAATATAGTATGTTTTGCAGGGATATAAAGACTATATAGAGCAGAAATACAGTCCAGTAGATAAGCAGATGGGTTTAGTTGACATAGCTAGTGGGTTTGAAACCTAACTCTACCATTTACTATATATGAGATCCTGGACAAGTTACTTCAGTGCACTCTGTCTTAATTTCCACGTTTTCTATATCTTTCTTAAGCCACTGAATTTTCTCTTCTACATTAATGGTCACAATTTCTAACTGATGAATGTGGTATCATGTCATCCTCTTTGCAAAATTTGTTATTCATAATTTTCTGTTACAATTAATAATGCTAAATGTTAGTATTTAGAATGGTATCTGGCACAATTAGGTATTCAGTAATGTTAGAAATGCTTATAAACAGCACAAAATATCCATATTGACCTCATACTAGTGACAGAATCCATTCATATTATATTTCTCCTAAGACTTCTGTTAATGACTTAGACTTTTATATTTCCAAAAGCTGCTCTGGGCACTTTCCTTTCCCTTTAGGCCATACAGTCTCAAAATGAAGGTTTATTTTCTCTTTATAACATATGAAATATAAAATATAATTTTTAAATATTATTTTCATAATATTTATGTTGGTTTTTACATTGTAACAAGGATATTAATTTGTGGTCTTTACTATTACTTATATATTTACTTTAGAGAAAAATCAAAACATCACAGTAACCTTAACACGATGTGTTTCCTTAGTCCTCTTATAATGCAGGATGCCTTCCTTCAGATTCTGTTTTCCATCTGTGCCTTGAAAAAAATAGAATCCTTGGGGAGCTCACTTTGTTTAAATGCTGTATTATATAAATGTCTTAGGTTAATGGGAAGTAAATCCTCCTACTTGCTGAGATATTTAAAATTTGCTATGCCTCTCTGACTCTGAAATCACACATACATTTTGTAATTTGGAATATGCTATATTTATTGGAGAGTATGGGTATTTTCACATACATTTTTGTGGGTTTGTTTTGGACCATGATCCACCATATTTTAATAACCATTATCATCTGCATTGAATTAGGTAGTATTTACAAGTATTTGTCTTAGGTTTGTGTTATTTTTTCTTTTTTTTAACATCTTTATTGGAGTATAATTGCTTTACAATGGTGCATTAGTTTCTGCTGTATAACAAAGTGAATCGGCTATATGTATACATATATCCCCATATCCCCTGCATCTTGTGTCTCCCTCCCACCCTCCCTATCCCACCCCTCTAGGTGGTCACAAAGCACCAACCTGATCTCCCTGTGCTATGCTGCTTCCAACTCGCTATCTATTTTACATTTGGTAGTGTATATATGTCAGTGCCACTCCCTCACTTTGTCTCAGCTTACCCTTCCCCCTCCCCACGTCCTGAACTCCATTCTCTACATCTGCGTCTTTATTGCTGTCCTGGCACTAGATTGTTTAGAACAATTGTTTGCTTGGCTTTTTTTGATTCCATATATATGTGTTAGCATATGGTATTTGTTTTTCTCATTCTGACTTACTTCACTCTGTATGACAGTCTCTACTTCCATCCACCTCACTACAAATAACTCAATTTCGTTTCTTTTTATGGCTGAGTAATAGTCCATTGTATATATGTGCCACATCTTCTTTATCCATTCATCTGTTGATGGACACTTAGGTTGGTTCCAAGTCCTGGCTATTGTAAATAGTGCTGCAATGAGCATTGTGGTACATGCTTCTTTTTGAATTATGGTTTTCTCAGGGTGTATGCCAGTAGTGGGATTGATGGGTCATATGGTAGTTCTATTTTTAGTTTTTTAAGGAACTTCCATACTGTTCTCCATAGTGGCTGTATCAATTTACATTCCCACCAACAGTGCAAGAGGGTTCCCTTTTCTCCACACCCTCTCCAGCATTTATTGTTTGTAGATTTTTTGATGATGGCCATTCTGACTGGTGTGAGGTGATACCTCATTGTAGTTTTGATTTGCATTTCTCTAATGATTAGTGATGGTGAGCATCCCTTCATGTGTTTGTTGGCAATCTGTATATCTTCTTTGGAGAAATGTCTATTTACGTCTCTGCCCATTTTTGGATTGGGTTGTTTGTTTTTTTTGATATTGAGCTGCATGAGCTGCTTGTATATTTTGGAGGTTAATCCTTTGTCAGTTGCTTCATTTGCAAATATTTTCTCCCAATCTGAGGATTGTCTTTTCATCTTGTTTATGGTTTCCTTCACTGTGCAAAAGCTTTTAAGTTTCATTAGGTCATATCTGTTTATTTTTGTTTTTATTTCCATTTCTCTAGGAGGTGGGTCAAAAAGGATCTTGCTGTGATTTATGTCATAGAGTGTTCTGCCTATGTTTTCCTCTAAGAGTTTGATGGTATCTGGCCTTACATTTAGGTCTTTAATCCATTTTGAGTTTACTTTTGTGTGTGGTGTTAGGGAGTGTTCTAATTTCATTCTTTTACATGTAGCTGTCCAGTTTTCCCAGCACCACTTATTGAAGAGGCTGTCTTTTCTGCATTGTATATTCTTGCCTCCTTTATCAAAGATTAGGTGACCATATATGCGTGGGTTTATCTCTGGGCATTCATTCCTGTTCCATTGATCTATATTTCTGTTTTTGTGCCAGTACCATACTGGCTTGATTACTGTAGCTTTGTAGTATAATCTGAAGTCAGGGCACCTGATTCCTCCAGCTCTGTTTTTCTTTCTCAAGCTTGCTTTGGCTATTCAATACAAATTGTGAAATTTTTTGTTCTAGTTCTGTGAAGAATGCCATTGGTTGTTTGATAGTGATTGCATTGAATCTGTAGATTGCTTTGGATAGTATAGTCATTTTCACAATGTTGATTCTTCTAATCCTAGAACATGGTATATCTCTCCATTTGTTTGTATCATGTTTAATTTCTTTCACCAGTGTCTTATACTTTTCTGCATACAGGTCATTTGTTTCCTTAGGTCGGTTTATTCCTAGGTATTTTATTCTTTGTTGCAATGGTAAAAGGGAGCATTTCCTTAATTTTTCTTACAGATTTTTCATCATTATTGTATAGGAATGCAAGAGATTTTGTGCATTAACTTTGTGTCCTGCTACTTTACCAAATTCATTGATTAGCTCTAGTAGTTTTCTGTTAGCATCTTTAGGATTCTCTGTGTATAGTATCATGTCATCTGCAAACAGTGACATTTTTACTTCTTTTCCAATTTGGTTTCATTTTATTTCTTTATCATCTCTCATTGCTGTAACTAAAACTTCCGAAACTATGTTGAATAATAGTTGTGAGAGTAGGCAACCTTGTCTTGTTCTTGATCTTAGTGGAAATTGTTTCAGTTTTTCACCATTGAGAACAATGTTTGCTGTGGGTTTGTCATATATGGCCTTTATTATGTTGAGGTAAGTTCCCTCTAGGCCTACTTTCTGGAGAGTTTTTATCATAAATGGTGTTGAATTTTGTGAAGAGCTTTTCCTGCCTCTGTTGAGATGATCATATGGTTTTTATCCTTCAATTTGTTAATATGGTGTATCACATTGATTGATTTGTATATATTGAAGAATCTTTGCATTCCTGGGATAAACCTCACTTGATCATGGAGTATGATCCTTTTAATGTGCTGTTGGATTCTGTTTGCTAGTATTTTGTTGAGGAATTTTGCATCTGTATTCATCACAGATTAACAGATATTCCCTGAAGTTTTCTTTCTTTGTGGCGTCTTTGTCTGGTTTTGGTATCAGGGTGATGGTGGCCTCGTAGAATGAGTTTGGGAGTGTTCCTCTCTCTGCTATATTTTGGAAGAGTTTGAGAAGCATAGGTGTTAGCTCTTCTCTAAATGTTTGATAGAATTCGCCTGTGAAGCCATCTGGTCCTGTGCTTTTGTTTGTTGGAATATATTTTATCACAGTTTCAATTTCATTACTTGTGATTGGTCTGTTCATATTTTCTGTTTCTTCCAGGTTCAGTCTCGGAAGGTTGTGCTCTTCTAAGAATTTGTCCATTTTTTCCTGGTTGTCCATTTTATTGGCGTATAGTTGCTTGTAGCAATCTCTCATGATCCTTTATATTTCTGCAGTTTCAGTTGTTACTTCTCCTTTTTCGTTTCTAATTCTGTTGATTTGAGTCTTCTCCCTTTTTTTTCTTGATGAGTCTGGCTAATGGTTTATGAATTTTGTTTATCTTCTCAAAGAGCCAGCTTTTAGTTTTATTGATCTTTGCTATTGCTTCCTTCATTTCTTTTTCATTTATTTCTGATCTGATCTTTATGATTTCTTTCCTTCTGCTAAATTTGGGGTTTTTTTGTTCTTCTTTCTCTAATTGCTTTAGGTGTAAGGTTAGGTTGTTTATTTGAGATTTTTCTTGTTTCTTGAGGTAGGATTATTTTGCTATAAACTTCCTTCTTAGAACTGCTTTTGCTGCATCCCATAGGTTTTGCGCCATTATGTTTTCATTGCCATTTGTTTCTAGGTATTTTTTGATTTCCTCTTTGATTTCTTCAGTGATCTCTTGGTTATTTAGTAGCGTATTGTTTAGCCTCCATTTGTTTGTATCTTTTGCAGTTTTTTTTGCAGTAATTGATATCTAGTCTCATAGCATTGTGTTCAGAAAAGATACTTGGTATGATTTCAGTATTCTTAAACTTAGCAAGGCTGGATTTGTGACTCAAGATATGATCTGTCCTAGAGAATGTTCCATGAGCACTTGAGAAGAAGGTGTATTCTGTTGTTTTTTGATGGAATGTCCTATAATATCAATTAAGTACATCTTGTTTAATGTGTCATTTAAAGATTGTGTTTCCTTATTTATTTTCATTTTGGTTGATCTGTCCATTGGTGAAACTGGGGTGTTTAAGTCCCCTAGTATTATTGTGCTACTGTCGATTTCCCCTTTTATGGCTGTTAACATTTGTCTTATATATTGAGGTGCTCCTATGTTGGGTGCATAAATATTTATATTGTTATATAATTCTTCTTCTTGGCTTGATCCCTTGATCATTATGTAGTGTCCTTCTTTGACTCTTGTAATAGTCTTTATTTTAATGTCTATTTTGTCTGATATGAGTATTGCTACTCCAGCTTTCTTTTGATTTCCATTTGCATGGAATATCTTTTTCCATCCACTCACTTTCAGTCTGTATGTGTCCCTAGGTCTGAAGTGGGTCTCTTGTAGACAGCATATATATGGGTCTTGTTTTTGTATCCATTCAGCCAGTCAATGTCTTTTGGTTGGAGCATTTAATCCATTTACATTGAAGTTAATTATTGATATGTATGTTCTTATTACCATTTTTCTAATTTTTTAGGGTTTGTTATTGTAGGTCTTTTCCTTCTCTGTTGTTTCCTGCCTAGAGAAGTTCCTTTAGCGTTTGTTTTAAAACTGGTTTGGTGGTGCTGAATTCTCTTACCTTTTGCTTGTCTGTAAAGGTTTTAATTTCTCTATCGAATCTGAATGAGATACTTACTGGGTAGAGTAATCTTGGTTGTAGGTTTTTCCCTTTCATCACTTTAAATATGTCCTGCCACTCCCTTCTGGCTTGCAGAATTTCTGCTGAAAGATCAGCTATTAACTTTATGGGGATTCCCTTGTATGTTATTTGTTGCTTTTCCCTTGCTGCTTTTAATATTTTTTCTTTGTATTTAATTTTGATAGTTTGATTAATATGTGTCTTGGCATATTTCTCTTTGGATTTATCCTGTAGGGGACTCTCTGCTCTTCCTGGACTTGATTGACTCTTTTCTTTCCCATATTAGGGAAGTTTTCATCTATAATCTCTTAAAATATTTTCTCTGTCCCTTTCTTTTTCTCTTCCTCTTCTGTGACCCCTATAATTCGAATGTTGGTGAGTTTAATGTTGTCCCAGAGGTCACTGAGACTGTCTTCAATTCTTTTCATTCTTTTTTCTTTATTCTGCTCTACTGTAATTATTTCCAGTATTCTATCTTCCAGGTTACTTTTCTATTCTTCTGCCTCAATTAATCTGCTATTGATTCCTTCTAGAGAATTTTTAATTTTGTTTATTGTGTTGTTCATCATTGTTTGTTTCCTCTTTAGTTTTTCTAGGTCCTTGTTAAACGTTTCTTGTGTGTTCTCCATTCTCTTTCCAAGATTTTGGATCATCTTTACTATCATTACTCTGAATTCTTTTTCAGGTACACTGCCTATTTCCTCTTCATTTGTTTATTTGTTTGGTCAGGTGGGTGTTTACCTTGCTCCTTCATCTGCTGCCTATTTCTCTGTCTTCTTATTTTGCTTAACTTACTGTGTTTCGGGTCTCCTTTTGCAGGCTGCTGGTTCGTAGTTCCTGTTGTTTTTGTTGTCTTCCTCCAGTGGGTAAGTTTGATTCAGTGGGTTGTGTAGGCTTCCTGGTGGAGGGGACTTGTGCCTGTGTTCTGGTGAATGAGCCTGGATCTTGTCTTTTTGATGGTCAGTACCACGTCTGGTGGTGTGTTTTGGTGTGTCTGTGAACTTATTATGGTTTTAGGCAGCCTCTCTACTAATGGGTGGGGTTGTGTTCCTGTCTTGCTGGTTGTTTGGCATGAGGTATCCAGCACTGGAGCTTGCTGGTTGTTGAGTGTGCTGGGTCTTAGCATTGAGATGGAGATCTCTGGGAGAGCTGCCACCAGTTGATATTATGTGGGGCCTGGAGGTCTCTGGTGGTCCAATATGCTGAACTCGGCTCTCACACCTCAGAGGCTCAGGCTTGACACCCAGCCAGAGCACCAAGACCCTGTCAGCCACATGGCCCGGTATGGTGAGGAGTGTCTTATCTTTTGGGAAGTCTGAGGTGTTCTGCCAGTGTTCAGTAGGTGTTCTGTAGGAGCTGTTCCACATGTAGATGTATTTTTGATGTATTTGTGGGGAGGAAGGTGATCTCCACATCTTACTCCTTCGTGAACTTGAAGGTCCTTGTCAGGTTTGTGTTATTGTTTACAGCTTATAAAACATGTATACCTAATATATCATGTCATATGAAGCTTTGAAAAATAGACATTACTATTATGTCACAGATGATAAATATTGTCCTATATTGCCTAGTCAAAATTTGTAGTATTATTACATAATTTGGGTCTTAGTACTCTAAACCCAGTGATGCCATTACTATCCTATATGTAAAGTAAATTGTTGGTCACAAGCCTGGACTCTCCTTTTACTAGTAAAAATCTGCCACATCACAGGATGGATGGGCCACACCGCCCTAGAACTACCAATCATGTGACTTGCTTGAACCCATAGGCAGTGAGTAGATGGGATGGCAGCAGAGGATTGAACACCTTTGTGTGGTCATGATGACTCTTGCACTGCTGACTTCTCTTCTCACTGCCATGAAATGTTACCTCAGCTTGTCCATTAGTCAAAGAAGTTAGAGAGACAGGTGGAGCTGACCTGGACCCAAAGTGAAGCTGGAGCCAGGCTGAGCCAAGTCTGACTCAAAATCTTTCAGCTCTCTGCCCCAGAGGCACATGAGAGTGTTTTCTGATGCTTTGTTGTATAGTATTGTGGTGGCAGTAACTGATTGACACACCATGTTATAAGGATGAATCAACTATGCAAAATATAGCTGATATGGATATGAGAAAGTTAAATATATGGGCTTAATCCTTATGTTATTCAAAATAAAGTTAATAAAAATATGAGAAAGTAAATATGTTTTTCCATTCAAGCAACAGAATGACCTTGGTGCTGCAATATGTAATCAAGCAGGGAATAATTATGATCAGCCTTTGCTATCATGTAAACTCTACAATTTCCACCCAATAGATAATTTTTCCCAGAATGCAGCTTAGAGATTTAACTACAAATGAGATGTTCTATTGCATGTTGGTCTCAGACTATGTATGGATAGTGATGCCGTTGGCTGGGGATGCCTGAGGCACTCACTGGGCCATATTGCTTGTGTGGAGCCCCCACAGACATTTAGACAGCAGGAGCCAGGCTTGTGGTTCTTCTTCTTATTGCAAGATGCACCTTACTGACAGCCAGCAGGTAACTGAAAAAACAAGGTTTGTTATCACATGTCCTGGAGGCTACATGGCAACCCTGAGAGCCCCTTAGGGAGATCATGGAGGGAGAGGGAGAGAGAGCGAGAGAAAGAGAAAGAGAGGGAGAGATTCTGAAAGCTTGGCCTCTGTGCACCAGTGCCAAATCAAATCTCAGAGACAGAGTTTTGGGTGAAGTAGAAAAGAATAGCGTTATTGCTTTGCCAGGCAAAGGGGGGCACAACAGACTTTTGCCCTGAAAAACTATGTTCCCAATCCAGAAAGATTTGATAAGGAGTCTTATGGCAAGAGTGGGGTTGCTGATAAGATTAGGGCGTGTGCAGGACCTCTACTCCTTTAATCTGGTCTCATGTACTCTTCTTGATGAGCTTCTCTGGTTCCTTTAATGTAGCCTCAGGTGGTCTTTCTCTGGTGTGAAGAACGCTGACATCTTAAATAACTTAAAGATGTTGTTATGTGTGTTCCTTGAGGCGGAACCAGGACCCGGCCTCAAGGCTGCACTATTGTTTCTTGGCTGTTCCTCCCTTGTCTTTGCATCCTTTCCCTTCCCAGATTAGCAACTGTTTGAATCTGCCCTTTGGAACTCAGGGTAGGTCACAGAGGCTGGAGTCAAGAAACGGGGGGACAGAAACGATTCTGTGCCCAGGAGCCCCACTAGGTCCTGCTTGGTTTCAAGTGTGTGTGTGTGCATTTGGACCTGGAATTCTGCCTTTATTGGGATCTGAGGGTGTGGTGCCTAGTATTTTATGGGCTCACTATTGTTGAATTTAAAGCATAAGAGTGAGAATTAGGGGGAGGGAAGGGAAAAACTGTCAGTTATCTAGGTCAGCGGTCCCCAACCTTTTTGGCACCAGACACCGGTTTTGTGGAAGACAGTTTTTCCACAGACCAGAGGAGGTGGGGTTGGGGATGGTTTCGGGATGATTCAAGCGCATTACACTTATTGTGCACTTTATTTCTGTTATTATTACATTGTAATATATGATGAAATAATTACACAACTCACCATAATGCAGAATCAGTGGGAGCCCTGAGCTTGTTTTCCTGCAACTAGATGGTCCCATCTGGGGGTGATGGGAGACAGTGACCCCCGAGGTGTGTTGCTTATGTCCAGTCTACTCCGTAATCTCGTTTTGGTTGCTGTCGCTGCAGAAAACCCTGCTTCACAAAGACAGGATGTTGGAAATGGAAGCAGGCTTTACAGTGCTTTTGTGGCCATCTCAGGATATTCCCCCTTGACTTTAATCCAGAATGTATGGAGACTTGAAGTTGTCTCAAACATACTTTTAAGGCCACCGTCATTTGCGATCTCAAGCAGTTAATCCTTTTCTAGCAAGGACAAAGCCGATTCACCTGGCTTATTCACAAATGGTTCGCAGATGCATGCCTTCCCAGTTCGGGGGTCTTTTGTGGTTGGGAAGTAATGCTCAAACTCTTTTGAAAGCTGAGGTAGGTGATCATGCACCAGCTGGGAGAAAGAAGGCCCTGGCTCAGTCTCTTTCAAAATGTCTGCTAATGTTTGAAACATGTCAAAAATCCCAGTGTTCACTCGTCGCCCCCATAATTCCAGTTTGGCTTTGAATGCAGCCGCTTTATCTGCCGACTTGAACACAGTTGTTCTCCCCTGAAGTGACAGATTGAGTTCGTTGAGCAGGTTGAATATTTCACACAAGTAAGCAAGTTTTGCGACGTTTTCTGTGTCACTGAAATGTGCTGCCAGTGGTGACTGTTTTTCTAAAAGAAATCTCTGGAGCGGCTCTCATAGCTCAAAAATTCTGGCCAGTGATCTACCTTTAGAAAGCCATCTCACTTCTGTGTATAAGAGAAGACCTGTGTGCTCTGCGTCCATCTCCTCGCAGAGCTGCGCAAACAGACGAGAATTAAGGGCATGTACTTTAATGTGGCTGATAATTTTAATCACATCCTGCAAAACGTTGTTAAGTTCAGTTGACGTTTTTCGGCTAGCCAGCATTTCTCTATGGATGACACAGTGCATAGACTCACATTCAGAAGCGACCTCTTTGACCCGACAAGTGAAACCAGAAAGCCGTCCAGTCATGGCAGCCGCTCCGTCCGTGCATATACCGACACAAAATAACCAATTCAGTTTTCCTGATATGTAATCATTCAGACTTGAATAGTTCTGCAGTTGTGGTGTTTGTTGGCAACAAAAGTGCACATAACATATCTTTGTGGACATCCTCCTGAAAAATATATCGCACAAAAACAAGCATTGTTGCCTTGTCAACATCGGTAGACTTGTTAACCTGGATTGTGTACCATGTGGACTCATTAATCCTCTCTAACAATTGTGCCTCAGTATCCCCTGCTATTTCATCAATTTGTCTAGTTATGGTGCTAGCTGAAAGAGGAACATGTGCCACCTTTTCAACTGCAACCTCTCCTAAAATTTCATGACAAATGTCCTTAGCAGCAGGCAGAATCAACTCTTCATCAATAGTAAAGGGCTTCTTAGCTTTAGCAATGCGGTTAGCCACTAAGAATGTTGTTCTCAGGACAGACACATTTAATGAAGTGGTGGCCTTCATTAATATCTTCTGTTCTTTGTGTTCACGTCTTTTTCTTTTGAAAAACTCCAAAGGCTTGTCTTTTAATGCCAGGTGCTTGGTCTCCATGTGGCTAAGCACTTTTGAAGTTTTCATGTCTTTGTTGGATAGCCGGTCACCACATATTATACAAAGCGGGCTTGGAGAATGTGAATCACCTGTTGCAATGAACCCATAATTTAAGTAGGACTCTTGGTATTTTCTTTCAAATGCAGTTTTCTTTTTGTGGGCAGTCTGAGTCTTCTGCTGTCTCATCATTGGGTCTTCCCCCCCGCCCCCCTTCAAAAAAGCTCTCCAGCGACGTTTGTTTTTTACTCATTTTGGCTAGGGTTAGTTTGCGGGCTTACCAAAACTGTGACTGAGACAAGTGCAAGGAAACTGTGACTGAGACAAGTTCGGGAAAGATGTTCGGATGGAAGCGGTAAATAAAATAATGGGCAGGCCATGCACAGACAGAAATAAGTGTCGGATTCTGACTTAAAGCCTGCCACCAGATGCAGCTGTACAATTGAAGTACATCAAGTCACTTGCCACTATAAAGCCTGCCACCAGATGCAGCTTAATTGTCACTTGCCACTCACTGATAGGGTTTTGATATAAGTCTGCAAGCAATTGATTTATTATGGTGTCTGTGCAGTCACACCTCTCTGCTAATGATAATCTGTATTTGCAGCCAGTCCCCAGCGCTAGCGTCACTGCCTCAGCTCCACCTCAGATCATCAGGCATTAGATTCCCATAAGGAGCAAGCAACCTAGATCCCTCGCATGTGCAGCTCACAGTAGGGTTTTCGCTCCTATGAGAATCTAATGCTGCCACTGATCTGACAGGAGGCAGAGCTCAGGCAGTAATGCAAGCGATGGGGAGCGGCTGTAAATACAGATGGAGCTTCGCTGGCTCTCCCACCGCTCACCTCCTGCTGTGTGTCCTGGTTCCTAACAGACCACGGTCCGGTACCTGTCCGTGGCCCAGGGGTTGGGGTCCCCTGATCTAGGTCACCCAGGGCTTTTATAAAGGGAACTTCATGGGTAGGGCAGCCTCGTTCCTTATCTAGTTGTTTTGTTAGCAGCTGTGTCATACAGCTGGCAATATCTTTGTTTGAGATGGATGCCTTTGAAATGGATGCCTCAGCAATCAAAAAAGCTTATTGTCAGGCACTTACACTACTTGCTCATATATTTCAAAAAATGGTGTGTCTCTTAAAATGTTTTGGTCATAGAATGCTATGAAAAACAGGAATATTCTGAACATACTTTCAGGAAATTTATAGATATGTGTGTGTGTGTGTGTGTGTGTGTGTGTGTGTGTGTATATATATATATATACATGTATATATATTATTTAATAATTACCAAGGAAATATTTAAAATAATAGATTTCAATCCCTACAATTTATATTAGAATTTATATATTTTAAATTCTCCACATAAGATTTTGCAGAAGCCTCCTTCATAATCATATACTAATGTTTGAGTATTTTTGTGTTTTGTGATATTTTCTAACTCTTGAACTGGTAGTGATTAGAATACAAGAAGAGTATATACTCTATGTCTTTTTCTTCCCTGAATGTACCTCCTAAAATAAACCTTTGTAAACACTGCATTTGCTTAGGGAATATCTCGTTGCATTTGGGAAGAGATTTTGAAGATATGTGCTTGTGATATACTGTTGAGCTGCACCCCACAGGCCTATAAGACCTGTACTTGCCCAGTTTTAAGACCAAAGAAAGAGGCTGGAGTCAGCAACAGAGACATCAGTGGTCTAACGGATGGGGCAGCTTACACATCTGAAGCAAGGTCCTGGGGCAGCACTCCACTGTGTGTGGCTCACAGAGGGCAAGACATGGTGGCCGTCTTCACTGGGGGTGTTGGGGGGAAGGGGAGGTTACCAGTTACAGGAGAATTGACCTCAGGTGGGCTCATTAGTTATCAGGGAAGACAGCAGAGGGGCACACCTCTCACCGCCCCTTTGATAAGAACAATCACCAGCTGGAGCCTGGGGCAAGTATCAGTACTTAGGAAGGTCAGTCATGTGCATAGGGTGTAGGTGAAGCAGGCACTGGTCCTGCAGGGGATGGACAGAGAGCTAGAGAACAGCCATCTTTAGTGGCCTGACCATACATATACCCTATGGTTTATTTTCAATTAAAATTATTTTGATTAAATATGAAATCACACTGTATTTTCTTTTTTTGATTGTAAAACCTGTACATCTAGGGAATGTTTATGCCTAAATAAATCATCTTCCTCAAGTAGATAAATCAAATACATTGCAGAAATAATTCTTTGCTTTTGGTCAAAAATTAATATTTTCCATGATAAATCAACATTTTGAGTAGAAGAAACTTTTCAGTTCTACAGATTTGAAGATAAAATAATTACCTTCATAAAGGAGTTCTTAAACTGAGTTTGGACAGTTATTTTTAAAGCTTACTGCTTAGAAGTTTATGTTAAAATTGCCTAAATTGTTCCTTTTCTTTTACAAATACATCTGGAAGTGATTCTTAAAGGGGATGTATGGTCATTATTTCTCCAGAAGGGCCATTTTGGGAACTTGGGAAGGTATTTTCGTTGTCCTGGTTGTGGACCTTTCGTGTTACTTACATGGACTGGTGTGTTGGAGGTCATAGAAAAAGTGTGATATTGTTAAACAACAAAAATATGAGAGTCCTTCAAAATGTTACAATGATGACAAAAGAATTTTGGGATTTGGGAGGCCGGTGTCTCACTCCTGTGTAGTAATTGTCATCACAGTGATTCTGTTTGCCCTTCATTATATCTTCTGCTATAGTAGTGCCCAAGAACTACTTACATCATGAGATATGTATTCATTTATTGAAATTCACTTTTCTTTTTTATCCTTTATATTAGAATTACAAAGCAGAACAATAAAAATAGATTTTCAGTATTTAGATCCAGGGAACACTTTGATTTCGATGTCAGGTCAATACTGCCCTCACAGTGAGTTGAGTATTCCTTCTTTTACTATTTTCTGAGAGAGTTTGTCTAAAATTGGAATTATTTATTTATTAAAAGTCTGCAAGAATTTACCAGTTAATCCACCCTGAGTTTTCTATGTAGTGAGATATTTCAAAATGAAATTTTTTCAATAGATACAAAGACCACTCAGGCTTTTTTTTTTCTTTCCTAAAAATAGCTTTTTTAGTTTGTGTCTTTCAACGAATTTGCCCAGTTTATTTAGTTGTGGAATATATTGGCATAAAGGTTTTCCATATGTCCATTTTATCATTGTAAGATCAGTAGCATCTGTAGTGGTGTCCCCATTTTGATTTCTGGTATGAAAACTTTGTGTCTCCTCTCCTTTTTACTGTAACAATCTGTTGGGAAGTTTATCAGTTTTGTTGGCTTTTCAGAGAACTAATGGGTTTTGTTCATTTTCTACAATTTTTTTTTTTACTTTTTAGTTTCACTGATTTCCTTTCTTTATTGTCATCTTTATTTTGCTTGTTTTGATTTTAATTAACTCTTGTTTACTAGTATTTTTAGAAGATAGATCTTTCATTTGAGACATTTCTTCACTGATATATTTGGTTTCTAAAGATATATAAATTATGCACTAAATAATGCTTTAGTTACAGCCTGCAAGTTATGATATATTGAATTTTCATATTCAATTCAAAACGTTTTATAATATCTCAGGTGACTTCATTTATCAATGTATTGTTTCTTTTGCAGTTTTTTTGATTGGATCTTTCTGTTAATTTTTATTTTAAGTCCATTATGATTACAAAATACAGTGAAACCTTGCACAGCATGGGTTTGAACTGCACAGGTCCACTTACACATGCATATTTTTCAATAGTAAACACTATGGTACTACATGACCCACAGTTAGTTGAATTGCTGATGCAGAACCACGAATATGGAGGAATAGTGAATACTGAGGGACCACTTATACAGAGTATCAACTATAAAGTTATAGGTATCTTTTGACTATGTGGAGGGTCAGTGCTCCAATCTCCTTATTGTTCAAGGGTCAACTGTGTGCTTCATATGGTTTAAATTATTTTAAATATGCTTAGACTTATTTATGGTCCAGAATATTGTCTACTGTACTTTGGTGAATGCTCCTTATGCTCTTGAAAAGAGCATGTATTCTGCTGATGTTGGGTGGAGCATTCTAGAATTTTCTATTTATTCTATAATTACCCATTAGTTCAAGTTAATAAGTGTTGTTCAAATATTTCAGACTTTTACTGAATTTTTAACCTTGTTGTACTGCTTAATAAGAGAAGTTTAAAGAACACAACTATAATTTTGGATTTATTTATCCTTTTAGTTCTATCCCTTTTTTTCATGCATTTTGAAATTCTGTTGCTAAATACATACATATTTAAGATTAGTATGTCTTTGTGAAAAGCTGACCATTTTTTCATGATGTAAATGTTCTTCTTATCTCTGGTACTATTCCTTGTTCTGAAGTCTATTTCTTCTAATATTTTAGTCACTCAGTGTTCTTTTACTTAGTAGTTAAATACTATATTTTCCATTCTTTTCTCTTACCTATTCATGTCTTCATGTGTATATCTAATTACACATTTGATGGCATTCTCTTTCTTTTGGGGTATTCTAGAACATCTGTATTTAACATGATTAAGATGTTAAAGTGTACCATTTTGTGGAACTTCCCTGGCAGTCCAGTGGTTAAGACTCCACACTTCCAATGCAGGGGGCAAGAGTTTGATCCCTGGTCGGGGAACTAAGATCCCACATGTTGCATGGTGCAGCCAAATAATTTAAAAAAAAAAAAAAAAAAGGAAAAACAATTATCCTGATCCAAAGTTTACCATTTTGCTACTTTTTTTTTGTCCATCTTTTTTTTTCTCTTTCTCTATGCTTTTGACTCATTCAGTAGTTTTTGTGTTTTTTAAAATCATTCCATGTTATCTACCTTTTTGGCTTACTGCTTATATTTAATATGATTTAATAGATGCCTTAGGATTGGGGCACACCACTCGGAGCAGGAGATGTAAATGATTGAAAAAATTTGAACTAAAACTAGTTTTTCTAATTCAAGTGGCTCTGCAGTAAAGTATTACCCCCTCAGGGCACTTGAGAGAGCTCACACCTGTGCCTTGTGAGAATACCAGCATTTGGACACCTGCTAAAAAAAGGTTATTATCATTCATTGAGAGTCAGAGAAAAGTGATAATCAACTTAGAACTAAATAAAAATGTTAATTAAAAATGTGTCACATATTCACATATCCTTACTCTTAGTATTTCAGCATACCAGAGGTGAGAGAAAAGATAAATAAAAGGAAAAAATAATTACTCCACTTGTACTTCAGGATCTTTGAGTCGCTAGTATGCTTAACAATGGAGGGAGAGGATGCTTTAAATCAGATAGAAGAATATGGTTTTAAGATGGATGAACATTTAATAACTGAAATGTACAAGGGAGTTATGCAATCTTCCCAAGATGTGATAAAATATGTGCAACTGGGGAAACAGAAGATTTAACTGAGTACAGTTGGGTGAAATAACTGGAGAAAAATGAAAGGACTTTATACATTGATGAGTTGAGGTTTTCAATACGCTAGTCTCCTGTTTCTTTAACTCTACAATAATTCTCAGGCTTTTTTTTTTTTTTTTTAAATTTCCTAATATACCTAAGGTAAGGCACACTCTCATCAGTAATACCAGCTGACTATAGCAGTGGTTATTTTTTTAACCTATTTATGCATGAGCCCTAAAGTTTAAGCCAGTTATCTCAGAATATCTAAGTTAAGAATACACATAATGGGAAAAAGTTTCCCATGTGATTCTGATAAGATAGACTCATTGAGAATCACATTTTATGTTGCAGAAGGAGAAAAGTAATAATGAGACAGAGAGAAAAAATTGTCAGTGATAGCCAGTTCAGAGTAGTATACAACCTTGCTATTCAAGGGCAGGAATATTTTTAAAAGGTGAGGATGAAAATGTAAATACTACTGAGAAATCATAAAGGATGATAATTTAGATTTAGCATTTAGTAAGTCATTGAAGACAGTCAAAGATTTCAGGGGTCTGATTATCATAGTAATATGGATTTATGGAACTTACGTAGGTGTTGTAGAAATGTATTGGACTAAGAATTTATTCAAGATATTTGTGAAGGTAATATGAAAAAAAATCCTGCCTAATAATGGCAAAAGGCCTAAATAAATCAGAGGAGATCTGTGCATATAAAAGGATAAAGAGGTGGAGGATGAAAACTGAAGATTTATCAATAAGAGGGTATCTTTGAAGAATAAAGGAGTGGGGAAGTGCGGGAAAAAAGGGGGAATTAGTAATTAGTTCCTAAATGAGCCTCTTTTTCCTCTTAGGCCACAAGGATAAGAAAAAAAATGAGGGATTCAACTTTATCCATGGATTGAAAATGAAGTTGTAATGCATATGTTATTTTAGAGATGTAGTAAAACCCTTACTTTTTGGAAAAAGCCCACTATTTTTCTTATCTTGTGGTTCCTTTGAAGGCTAAAGGATTTGGAAAAAAGAAAAAATGAAAGTCATTCTCTTTACCCCAGAGTCGATGCAAATAGTTCAAGCGCCTTGGCCTATTCAAAACATTTCCTTAAGAATTTCAGAACTCCTAAATCTCCAGAGATCAAACTCATCAGCCCAGCTTATCTTTCTGGTATTATATTCAGATTGGGTTTCTGAATTTTGAAAAATTAAACTAAAATCAATAGAAATCCCATGGGTCATGTAGTATTATTATGTTTACTTTTTATATGTTTGTGACAATTATTAATCTCCCAATGCACCACATACAACTGTGTGTTCAGGCTGTAGCTAGTATTCCCTCATGATACCTACAGAAAGGGTGCAGTTTGTCCTCTTAGAATAGCAAAGTTGTGAGACGCTCTCACAATTCACAAAGGACTTTGAGATTCTTATTGCAACCTTAAGTGACATCTAATTTGCATTTGTACTTCCAGGCTTTTTTGTATGCTGGTGAGCATTTTGAAATGCTTCTATGATCTTTTAAAAATAAAAACCCTTGCTCAAGCCTCTCACCAATTCCACCTCTTTACCATTACAGTAGGTGGTAAAATAATCATTTTAGCTCAATACTTCATATTGGGGGTAACTGGCATTAGATCGTTTTCCTTTTATTTTGTCTATCAAATCTTGTATTTGTTCTTTCCCCTACCCTTTTCTCCCATGTATTCCAACATGCATTTCTAAGGAATGTGTCTCAGTCATTCTGTTAAATATTGGGAACAGCAAAGGGAGTCTAACTCATGGTAGCTCATTTCATGGAGTTTACAATCTAGCTAATAAAGTTTAAATGAGATTATAGCTGAGAGTGTGTGCAGAATGTATTGTGAAGCACATAACAAGGTGTTTATGATAAATCAGCGTACTTGTTTGCAAGTTATTAATTGCAATTATTTATTAATTGCAATTAATAAATTTTAACTTAAGCAGCAAAGGAATCTTTTCAGAAGATACCTAGTAGCTCAGAGAATGGAAGGGAAACCTGGAGGGAAGGACCAGGTTCAGACACGAACCAAGGGAGAGAGGACATGGACACCGTCCTGCCACAGGTACTGTCGTCCAGGATGTCCACATTGTCTTGACTCTGAGGGTGCCATTCTGAGTTACCTAAAGGATCCAACAACACTGAACTACTCCATCAGGATTCGAATTTCTGCAGCAGAAATTTTTTAATCACCAAATGTAATGCTCATCATGGGCTACTTATTGTTCTAAACTCTTCAGATATTTCAACTCACTTAAAAACTCATCATAGTCCAAGGAACTGGAGAGTGTTATTGTGTCCATTTTATCCTCGTTTTCCATTTGAGGAAGCTCAGGCGGAAGGATAAAAGACTCGCCTTATGTCACAGCCGGAAAATGGCACAGCCTCCTGCTATGCTACGTTGCCCCATCTGACTGATGTCTGAGGTCTAGGACATGCACAGGGATAGGGCATTTCTGACCACCTTGCTTTCATTACTGGGAATTAGCACTCTGCTTCCCAGGTATCTATGGATTCCCCTCAAGTTGGGAGTTTGGATACTGGTCAGCCAAAATGAAAACTGTTCACTAGCCAGTTTGGAAAATAGGGAGATGATACTCCGTAGGATTTCCAGGGACTCTTAAGTAGAGTAAGGCATTGGTGCAGTGTCTTCTCTGGGGAGGACTCTAGCTCCATCCACCTTCTTTATCTACTTCTGACTCAGTTTTCAGTATGTGCCTATATTTCACTTTCTTTGGGAAGAGCATTCTCTAAAGAATGGAAGCTCCTTTTATATGTAACCATTGTGTGCTCTCAACTTAAATAGCATTATAACATCTCTCATCATTACCTAGTTCCTTGGTTTTCACATTGAAAAATGTAGGAGGAATACTTTTACTTAGTGAAAAGAAAATCATTTTCTTTCATTCTTCACTTTGTCACTTAGAAAATACAGGTTTAATGTTATTTTTATTAGTGTAATAATAATTGCCAGTGCAATTCCAAAATGGGGTCACGAGTTTCAAATCAGCAGAAAATAAAAAAGAACACGCATTATAGAATGAAGAGTTCAAATAAATCTAAATGCATAAAACAAGAAGATAAAAACGGAATCATACAAGTTATATAAATATATATAAACATTTTCAACTCACCACTTAGATAAAAACATTGTGAGATTGAATTAAAAGTTATTTTTGTTTGGAACATTAAGTACAGTTCCAGGCATATACTAAGCCCTCAATAAATACTTGCTGAGTGTACAAACTGTTTCCAACTTACAAAAGATTTATATTATATTAGACAATAAGTAAAAACAAAAGGATGATATAATACTGATTAGCAAAGTTCAAATTAAATGTCTGTGATTGAAACTTAAAAGCTAGCATAGTGATAATAATTTTATACAAAGTGAAAGAAAAGGTATAGAGAAAATTTTAATTGTAAAATGGACAGTTACATTTAAAAACTAATAGTTGAGAATATGTAAGTGGCGAATTACATATCAATAAAAATAAAGTGAAAACTGTTAGGTTGTCTAGTTGGGCTCATTAAAACTCTCAGGCAAATTAAAACATGTCAATAGTGCTTATATTAGTTTGGCAGAGTACATCTACTAAAAAACACCATCATTACTATCATTATTTTCAATCATTATTATTACCATTTTCGTAATCTCTTAGTATTACAAAGTTATGTAAATTAAGAATATTAAGAAAGAACAGCAAAGAAGTCAGTAAGTGTTAAGATTAATTACTAAGAAATGACACAAATACCTACAAAATTATTTGTGGAAGAGACAGCTGATTGTCTGCCCTACCACACTTCCCCCTTTTCATACTAATAGCCCCCCTAATTGGAGTGCAATGTATCCGGGTAAAAGACATATCTCAGCAATCCTTGAGGGTAGGTTGGGTAATGTGACTATTATCTAACTCGTGGAATAAAAGCCAAACCTACTGGAGAGTTTGTGGATGATTCCATAAAGGGTAGGGGTAGGTACAGACATCTGGGATGATCACATTTACCCTCACACTGATGCCTGGAGTACAGATATGGTGGATAGAGCTTTATCAACTTATTTTGGGCCATGAGGATAAAACTTTGAGTCAGAAGAGAAAGTTAGAAGCATCATTCTTGATAAAACCATTGATCTTCTGTGTCAACCCTAAACTCCAATCTCTTTTTTGCATGAGGAGGAAATAGCTTTTACCTTATTTAATTCGCTGTTATTTCTCAGAATTCTTAATATCAGGGGATTATAATTCTAAATAAAGCAATATTACATATTATAAATACGTCAATAAAGTAACCAGATAAAAACATAAAAACTTAGATTTTTTATGTATCATCAGTATCAGTTATTATATGCAATGAACAAATGAGCTCATTCAAAAAATAAACATAATTCTTAAAATAGATTGGAAGAAATTTAACATAAATTATGCAGAGCTTACAGGAAAATTATTATAAAATTTACTCAGAACTGAACAAATGGAAAATAACATTGTAGTAGTGGAGAGTACAAAAAAACATTGTAAATCAGTGTGGAGATATATATTCACAACTGGATTTCTTTTAAAATTGGAGAAAATGATTCTTGAGTGATAAATGAACAAGCACAAAAAATTGAAATATAAGATTAAAAATAGTTCGACCAGCATAACAGTACAGTTTAAGTATTATATGATTAGTAACTGATTAATATGTTTTATTTATTCAAATAAATATGTTATTTATATTCAATTTTAATCAAATGATTTATATTAAATTTAAAATTGAAAATTTTTAAAAATTGAAATACAGCTGACTTACAATGTTGTGTCAGATGCAGGTGTATAGCACATTGATTCTGTATATAAGAATATATATATATATATATTCTCTTTCAGATTCTTTTCCCTTATACGTTATTACAAAATATTGGGTATGGTTCCCTGTGTTGTATAGTCTGAAGTCAGGGAGCCTGATTCCTCCAGCTCTGTTTTTCTTTCTCAAGATTGCTTTGGCTCTTTGGGGGTATTTTGGGTTTCCATACAAACTGTAAAATTTTTTGTTCTAATTCTGTGAAAAATGCCATTGGTAATTTGATAGGGATTGCATTGAATCTGTAGATTGCTTTGGATAGTATAGTCATTTTCACAGTATTGATTCTTCCAATCCAAGAACATGGTATAACTCTCAATCATCTTTGATTTCTTTTATCAGTCCTTCTCAGATTCTTCCAAAAAATTACAGAGGGAGGAACACTCCCAAGCTCATTCTCTGAGGCCACCATCACACTGACACCAAAACCAGACAAAGATATCACAAAAAAAAGAAAATTACAGACCTATATCACTGATGGACATAGACACAAAAATCCTCAACAAGATGCTAGCAAACAGAATCCAGCAACACATTAAAAGGATCATGCACCATGATCAAGTGGGATTTATCCCAGGGATGCAAGGGTTCTTCAATATCCACAAATCAATCAATGTGATACACCATAATAAGAAATTAAAGAATAAAAACCATATGATCATCTCAGTAGATGCAGAAAAAGCTTTTGACAAAATTCAACACCCATCTGTGATAAAAACTCTCCAGAAAGTGGGCATAAAGGTAACCTACCTCAACATAATAAAGGCCATATATGACAAACCCACAGCAAACATCATTCTCAATGGTGAAAAACTAAAAGCGTTTCCTGTAAGATCAGGAACAAGGCAAGTATGTCCACTCTTGCCACTATTATTCAACATAGTTTTGGAAGTCCTAGCCACGGCAATCAGAGGAGAAAAAGAGATAAAAGGAATACAGATTGGAAAAGAAGAAGTAAAACTGTCACTGTTTGCAGATGACATGATACTATACATAGAAAATCCTAAAGATGCCACCGGAAAACTATTAGAGCTAATCAATGAATTTGGTAAAGTTGCAGGATACAAAATTAAAGCACAGAAATCTCTTGCATTCCTTTACACTAACAATGAAAGATCAGAAAGAGAAATTAAGGAAACAGTCTAATTCACCACTGCAACAAAAAGAATAAAATACGTAGAATGAACCTACCTAAGGAGGCAAAAGACCTGTACTCAGAAAACTATAAGACACTGATGAAAGAAATCATTGTAGTTTTGATTTTCATTTCTCTAATAATTAGTGATGTTGAGCATTTTTTCATGCGCCATCTGTATGTCTTCTTTGGAGGAATGTCTATTTTGGTCTTCCGCCCATTTTTTTATTGGGTTTTTTGTTTTTTGATATTGAGCTATATGTGCTGTTTGTGTATTTTGGAAATTAATCTTTTATTAGTTGCTTCATTTGCAAATATTTTTTCCCATTCTGTAGGTTGTCTTTTCACTTTGTTTATGATTTCCTTTGCAATGCAAAAGCTTTTAAGTTTAATTAGGTCCCATTTGTTTATTTTTGTTTTTATTTTCATTACTCTAGGAGATGGATCCAAAAAAGATATTGCTGCAGTTTATGTCAGAATGTTCTGCCTATGTTTTCCTCTAGGTGTTTTATGACATCTGGTCTTACATTTAGGTCTTTAATCCATTTTGAGTTTATTTTTGTATATGGTGTTAGAGAATGTTCTAATTTCATTCTTTTCCATGTAGCTGTCCAGTTTTCCCAGCACCACTTACTGAAGAGACTGTCTTTTCTCCATTGTATGTTCTTTCCTCCTTTGCTGTAGATTAATTGACCATAGGTGCATGGGTTTATTTCTGGGCTGTCTATCCTGTTCTGCTGGTCTGTAAGTCTGTCTTTGTACCAGTATCATACTTTTGGATTACTGTAGTTTTGTAGTATAGTCTGAAATTCGAGAGCCTGATTCCTCCAGCTCTGTTTTTCTTTCTCAAGATTGCTTTGGCTGTTTGGGGTATTTTGTGTTTCCATACAAGTTGTAATATTTTTTGTTCTAATTCTGTGAAAAATGAAGTTGGTAATTTGATAGGGATTGCATTAAATCTGTGGATTGCTTTGGATAGTATAGTCATTTTGACAATAGTGATTCTTTCAATCTAAGAACCCTTTATATCTTTCCATGTGTTTGTGTAGTCTTCAATTTCTTTCACCAGCATCATATAGTTTTTGCAGTACAGGTCTTCTGCCTCCTTAGGTAGGTTTATTCCTAGGTGTTTTATTCTTTTTGATGTGATGGTAAGTGGGATTGTTTCCTTAATTTCTCTTTCTGATCTTTAATTGATAGTGTATAGACATGCAACAGATTTCCATGTATTAATTTTGTATCCTGCAACTTTACTGAATTCATTGAAGAGCTCTGGTAGTTTTCTGGTAGTGTCTATGTATAGTATCATGTCATCTGCAAACAGTGACAGTTTTTTGTCTTCTTTTCCATTTGGATTCCTTTTATTTCTTTTTTTCCCTCTGATTGTTGTGGCTAGGACTTCCAAAACTTTGTTTAAGAAAAGTGGCGAGAGTGGGTTTCCTTATATTATTCCTCATCATAGAGGGAATGCTTTCAGCATTTCACCATTGAGTATGATGAGTAGCTGTGGATTTGTCATATATGGCCTTTCTTATGTTGAGGCAGATTCCCTCTGTGACCACTTTCTGGAGAGTTTTTATCATAAATGTATGTTGAATTTTGCCAAAGGCTTTTTCTGCATCTATTGATATGATCATATGGTTTTTATTCTTCAGTTTGTTACTATGGTGTATCACACTGATTGACTTGTGGATATTGAAAAATCCTTGCATCCCTGGGATAAGTCCCAGTTGATCATCGTCTATGACCCTTTTAGTGTATTGTTGGATTTGGTTTTCTTGTATTTTGATGAGCATTTTTGTGTCTATATTCATCAGTGATATTGATCTCTAATTTTCTTTTTCTGAAGTATCTTTGTCTGGTTTTGGTACCAGGGTAATGGTTGCCTTATAGAATGAATTCAGAAGTGTTCCTTCCTCTGCAATTTTTTGCAATAGTTTGAGAAGTGTAGGTGTTAACTTTTCTCTAAATGTTTGGTAAAATTCGCCTGTGAAGCCATCTGGTCATGTTCTTTTGTTTGTTGGAATTTTTTATTCACAGTTTCAATTTCAGTACTTGTGATTGGTCTGTTCAAATTTTCTATTTCTTTCTGGTTCAGTCTTGGGAGATTGTACCTTTCTAAGAATTTGTCCATTTCTTCCAGGTTGTCCATTTTATTGGCATAGAGTTGTTGGTAGTAGTCTCTTATGGTCCTTTGTATTTCTAAATTTATTTTAAATACATTTAATATTTGCTATCATGTCAGAGATTCAATTAATTCAATGAAGAAACACTTGAGAGAGCAAATATAGGTTTGAGAAGCTAAAAGCAGAATGTGTCAAAGATGTGTCAGTATGACAGACTCAGAATCATATAAATAGTTAAAAATATTTTAACACATTGTGTTAAATACAAAATTGTGACACATGTATAAAGTGACATGTTATAGTGTTTCATGATTGATTTTTTAAACATTTTAAGTAAAAGCTTAGAGAGCATAATTTTTATAAACTTCCATAATCCATCATCTGTCAGTGTTCTCATTTATAATGTAATAAGTATACTACTTATTTGTCATTAAACGTGTTTGAAATGTTAATGCCAAAGCAATATCCCTTTAAGCTTGGGAACACCTTAGTGTTTGAGTAGCATAGCTCGTGTTTAGAGCTTAAATTTCCTCTTTTCCCTTCCCATTTTTTTTTTTTTTGAGTTTTTATGTGGGGAATTCATGGGTTACTTGGAAAGCTGACACCAAGGCCTTGGATTAAGATGGGATGTATGACACTGCATATTCTTTCCTCTTGTTCATTGTGTTAGGAATGATCTAGATGTGTCCAGTCAGAATGAATCTCAAAAGTTTGCTTCACCAAGATGCTTTCTTTAACTTTAATATAAAGAAAGCTACCCTGGGGATGAAGAGAAACAAAACAAAACAAAACAGTGGAGCCCGAGATCAGATGATGTCATGCCCACCTTATTCACCTTATCAAACTGTACCTACACATGGCACCAGTGCTTTATTTTTCAGCATTATTCAATTCCTATAAATCATATTTGTGGTTTAAGGGTACCTGATTTGGATTTTCTCTAACTTGTAACTGGAAATTATAATTGGATTTATACACTTTAAAAGTGATGCATAGACCTGAGTGTATAACTTGAAAAAGATAGTTTACAAAGGATCAAAGACCTCAGCCTAATAAATAGGCAGATCTAGGTGGTTAGGAAAAGACACAAGACATTCCATGGGAGACACATCTTGGGAGCTGAGCATTACAGTAGAGGGAAAATGCCAGCAGGGAAAGTAAAGTAGGTACCGTGGGTTGGAAGGGAGGTTATGGAGAATTTTGAATAAAAAGAATATTTCCCTAATGACCAAGTTCCAGGGTTACAACTTGCTGAGTATTTACTGGTTTTGACAAATTACAAGCATATAATAGATCTCTCAGGTACAGTCCAGACCACGTCATAAGTGGGTACAAGCAAGTGGTGGTTAGACATAGCTTTGTGTTTCTACTACCCTTTGATATGAAAACATAGCTGAGGATAATGATGTCTGACCTTGGTGTGGAGCAGGTAGGTGAAGAAGCTTTGAGGTTTTCTTGCTGATTTTTATCATCTTATTGCTGAACAATAAATATCCCTCTAGGTTAGCTGTTTAGCCAGTTAAAGAAGGTGCAGTAATCTATTCCAGGAATAAATCTGTTTTAGCCCACCTTCACCTCTGCCATACTTTCATTTCACTCTTGCAATGCCCCATAAGCAGGATTAGAATGTGAGGTCAGACACAGTTGGCATATAACATAAATGTATAGGGCTAAAAACAAAAACTTCAAATGCAATAATAAACTATAAAAATAATTTTGCATATAAAATTGATAGAAGCATTAAAATGCTGTTTTTTTCCAACTGTGGAAATACTATAGTTATGATTTCTCATTTATTACTTGTGGGAATGTAAATAGGAAGAGTCTCTTTAGAGTAAAATTTGGTAAATTTTAAACAATTTATACTTCCATTTATAAGATCATGATAAACTATTAAAGGAGGAAGAAAAATACATACTTATATTCCTTATTGCTTTATTTATAATTGCAAAATATTATAAACTATAGCCGGGTTTAACACAAAAGTTAACTGCCTTATATTGATATATACCTAATGAAAGGTTAAATAGCCATTAACAACAATGTTTTGAAAAATATTATTGACAAGGGAAACAGACCTGGTATGATAATAAATTCAAAGTCAATATTCAGAACTTTACATTTGATTCAAGTGTATAGATGTGTGTGTCAGTGTGTGCGTGTGTGTGACTTTGCAATACCACCCCTGGGTCTAGTATATTTTAGATCATTGGCCAATCATCATAATTCCATCACCTTTCCTACTGACTAATTCAGGGACAGTGATGTGGCTGAAATCTGAGTGATGACACTTTGGGGAAAATCTAGGGAACTTCTGGAGGGTTTCCTTACTTCTAAGGGAGATACACAGGAAAAGATACCCTCTCCTCCTCTAGATGCCATTGTGCTTGTATTCCAGCAATCGTATATGTGATTGCAGCAACTACTGTAGTCTTTCTATCCCATAATAATGAAGCCAACACTGTGGACTGCAGGATATCTGAATGAATCAATTTTGGGGTCCATCTACCTCTGGACTTCATGTTATTTCTGCATGTTCATTATTTAAACTAATTGTTAATAGTAGCCCAATAAGTCTCAATTAATACTTTCTATATCATCACCTGTCTATTAATCCATGCAGAAAAAAATAATTTTTAAAAACTCTGTAGTATATATTCCAGATTTGGTTATGTTATACATATGGAGATTGGCTATTCTTGTATCATTACTTGGGATTTTCATTTTTGATGGACTTGACTTTTTCTTCAATATTTTTCATTTGAATTATTTCTTTTAGAAAAAAACTGGTTTACTTACCCTTTTTTGAGTATATTATATTGGTTCCTATTTTATTTTTTTTTCTTTTTTAATTGTCTTCTAATATCTATTATCTTCTGAATTTTCTGTCAAAGCATGTCCTTTTTAATTTTAAGATTAGTTCATTAAGAGATACAAATTACTATGTATCAAATATATAAGCAAAAAGGATATGTTGTACAGCACAGGGAAATGTAACCATCACTTTGTACTAACTTTAAATGGAGTATAATCTATAAAAATATCAAATCACTATGTTGTACACCTGGAACTAATACAGTATCGTAAACCAAGTATACTTCAATAAAGAAAAAATAAAAACCTTCAGATTTCTTCTTAAGGAAGACGTTGAGTGGTATTATGGCCTACATTAAGGTTGTGATGACTCTTTCTTACAAACCACAGAGACCCCCTAGAGCTATATTGAGAAAGCAAAACGTCAATTCATAGATGCAGGTGCAGAAATCAGCTATCTAGAGAATGGTATGCAACCAGGATACTATTCTCATCTTTTCTCTGTTTCTTTTTATGCATCTACTTCGTTTTTCACTTTCATTCCAAAATCCATCCTCTCCACTCCCTTCCAGGTTACACAACCAAAAATATCAACATATCACTGTGTTTACTTTTTCTTAGTAACAGTAAACCAGATCCAGCCATTGGATCGCATAGTTCCAATTTCAGATTGTCAGAGTGAACACAGACTCAGCTTGAGCCACTAAATTCTGGGCTAATCAAATATGAGAGATGTGAGACATGGAAAGAGGATTCTGATAGATGAGTTTGGATCAAATGTCATAGCCAAATCAAATATAGAGAGAAAGAGCAATGTTTGTACAAATTAATTTGTACAAAATGAGTTTAGGAGCTTGCCTTATAAGGATGGTTAAAAGAGGACACAGTTCCTACTACATATAAAATAGATAACTAATAAGAACCTGCTGTATAGCACAGAGAACTCTACTCAGTGCTCTGTAATGACCTATAGGGAAAATAATCTAAAAAAGAGTGGATATATGTACATGCATAACTGATTCACTTTGCTGTACAGCAGAAACTAATACAACATTGTAAATCACCTATACTCCAATAAAAATTAATTAAAAATAAAAGAGGACACAGTTCATAGAAAGGATTCTGTATGTGTGTGGCAGAGAAGGGCTGGATATACAATCACGTGAGTGTCCATTAGATTGTATGTGAGACTAGAAGGAACATTGTCCTGGATTCCAATCCACATCTTGCTGTTATCCAGGTGTGCATTTTTGGAAAGTCACTTACTGTCTGTGTAACTTAATTTTTCCTTTATACAATTTTTTGTTAGATACAATTCTAGCTTGAGTTCCTCCTGTCTTTATCTACAGGTATATAATTTATTATAAAATTATTTGCAAATTCCACCCATTGATCTGCACTACAGCTTAGTTTATCTCTTTTTTGGTTATGCCCTATAACATTTGTTATTATTAAGATCATTTCTCAGTAAATAAACTGTAAGTACCATAGGGCATAGACCATATATAAACTTGATAGTGCCACCAACACATTTATATATGTATATATTTTATACGTAATATTTTATATATATATAAAACCATATATGTCTATGTGTGTGTAAAAATATATATATATATACACACACATATATATATATAAAACTAGGAAAGACACTCTGCATATATTTGAGAAAAATCTTGATAATTATTTTGAAATGTGTGATACGGAGAAGCACTGTATGATTTAAAATCTGCCAGCATTATTATGAAACTTTTCAATATTTATCCAAGAAAAAAAACACCAATAAAAGAAAAATTACACACATGAAATATAATAAAAACAGATTGAGCTTTTCAAATTTTATTAAATTTAAAGGGAATAGTTTGTTAAATGGTGAGGAAAAGGATAAAGCAATCAAATCTCTCGTGCGGTTTGCTCTTACCTATCTGTGTGATGAAGCTTCTTATTGATGCTGACTATCATGAATTGTAGAGAGAATCACTTTATATTATGATAAAAAATTATAGGTGGCCGTTTGAAGTATAAAAGTTGATGTCAATTATAGTTAAGTACCTCATTAAAATTTTGAAATTTTTCATTTGAATATTTTAAATAATTTTAACAATACATTGCCATTAACGTGTATTTTATTTTTTATATGACAGATTGTATAAAAAAGAATGTAATTATTTTTTCAAGAAGTCTATAAATACCCTTCAAAATTCCCTGTAATTAATGCAAATGTGCTATACAATATTATTTTGTCGTGTGGTACAACATGAAAAAGTTAGGAATCTCTGACCTACTTGGTCCTATACAAGCAAGGTACCTAACATGGTGGTTTTGCAAAATTAACTGGTGAATATACATTGGTACATACACATGGCAAGCTCCATGCTGCTGTAAAAAATATAATGGAGATTCTATGTATCTATACACTGATATGTAGCGGTTTGTCAGATATATTTTGTGTGAAAAACGTGAAATATTTGTGCAAGGGAACTTATATACACACGCAGACACAAATATATACATATGTGTATGTTTATATAGATATATATGTGATATATATGTGCATATATGTTTATATATTTACACTTTAAAGTGAAAAAAATAGTAATATAAAGCCTGAATTAATAAAAAGTTACCTATAGGAGAAAAGGATGTATATGGTATTGGGGAGAAAAATGAAATGTACCTTATAAGTATAATAAAATAAAAAATGAAATGTACCTTGAAACCATTTAACTATTTTAAATGAAAATGGTAAAATGCTATCCCAAAGGAGGAATAAAAATTAATCCCCCATAACTGCAAACAAGCAGAGGAATCTCAATATGTCAAATCAGTGGTATAATGACCCAGAGAAATGATGTACTTCAAGTGACTTTATTGTTCTGTTTTGTTTTGTTTTTTAACTTATTTATTCTTTATTTATTTATTTACGCTGCGCCAGGTCTCAGTTGCGGCATGCGGGATCTTTGTTGTGGCATGCAGGATATTTTAGTTGCAGCATGCAGATTTCTTAGCTGTGGCATGTGGACTTCTTAGTTGTGGCATGTGGACTTTTTAATTGCGGCATGTGGACTCTTAGTTGAAGCATGCATGCAGGATCTAGTTCCCCGACCAGGTATTGAACCCGGGCCCCCTTGCCCTGGGAGCACAGAGTCCTAGGCACTGAACCACCAGGGAAGTCCATCAAGTGACTTTAAAACACGCTATTTTGTCTATATGTAGTCAGTATTATATATCCTCAGGGCAAAAAGAACCTCAGAGAAATTCCATCATGCCTTTAGGACCTTAATATTGGTAGTAATATTTTTACTATTATTTAGAAAATGTTATAAGTTTATTGTAGGCATATGTTGTATTGGTTGTAGAATGAAACAAACAGAGTAGATCCTCTTTATTCACAGAATCTTTATCTGTGACTTCATCTACTCCTTAACATATATTTGCAACCTCAGAATCAAAACAGTGCTTTTGTGGTCATTTGACGACAAATGCAGAGTAGCCGAAAATTTGAGTTCCTAGATACATGTTCCCAACTGGGGTCAAACCAGGCGATGCTCTCCTTTCTTTCAGCTCTCGTACTGTAAACAAGGGTCCTTTTTGCAGCCTGTTACTTCCATATGTTCACAGTTTTGTGCTTTTTGTTGGTGACTTCACTGTTTAAAATGGTCCACACTTGTAGTGTTGAAGTGCTGCCTAGTGTTCCTAAGTGCAGGAAACCTGTGAAGTGCCTTATGCAGAAATATGGTTCACTCCATAATTTTAAAACTCTTTATTTTTAGGTTTCTAAATATCAGTTAAGATTATCAATTCAATTAATAGTTTTATTTCTGTGTAATATACATTCATCTAGTCTTTCTATACGAATCTTCCTTCACATTTTGTTTTTAATTTGTGAACCATAGCAAGTGAAGTTTGATGTACAAACACAATGAGAGATGAAAGAACATTGTCACACATTTTTTATAGCTAAATGGAATAATCCAGTTTCTTATCACAAAATATTCTATAGTGAAATTCTTCCTATTAAATAATTAATTGGAGAGAATAATTCATTTTTGTCTTTTGGGATTATATATTTTTAAAAAGAGAAAAAAGAGAGAAGTTAATTTCAAAATAAGAGAAGTAGCATCTACGGTCCAGGTTTGGGTAGAGGATAAGTAAGTAAGGCCAAGACAAACTGTAGTTGTACATAAATTGTGTCAGATAGCATAACAAAACAGCTGATGGGGAAAAGTGGAGAAATTCTTCTTTGTAGAACAATTCTACCTAATAATTGCAGGAGAAGTGGTAGCTTTTCTTTTAGTCACAAATTTAACATCCCTATTGGAATTCATACATCTATTTAATATTCCTTCAGGTAGGTGAGCAGTTAATGATTAATTTGTGTTATAGAAATCAAGTCAAAACATCTGGCTTTATTAATTAGTTGTAGCATCACCAGTTGTGACACTGATAACATAATACTTTATGTGTTTCCTAATGAGAATGTAATAGGAATGGTACAATATCACCTATAAGGTATTCTTAGCCCCAAACCTGAATTTTAATATATTCAAGGCTCTAGATTTTAAAATTTATTTTGCCTTTATTATTTTTAAACCACTTTATTGAAGCAAAATTGACATGTAAAAAGTTGTACATATTTAAGGTATACAACTCGATGAGTTTGGGGATAAGTATACACCTGTGAATCCATTGCTACCATCAAGGCCATAGATATATCCATCGCCTCGTAAAGTTTCCTCTCACCCACTTTACTATTATTACTGTTGTTATTGTTGTAATTATTTTTGGTATCTTGTGGCAAGAACATTTAACATAAGATCCACCCTCTTAGTAAATTTTAAGTATTCAATATATAATAGTATTGGGAGCTACAGGCACTATGCTATATAGTAGAACTCCAGAACTTATTTATCTTGTATAACTGAACCTTTGTATCTTTCACCATCATCTACCCTTTTCTCCCCACCCCCCCATCCCCTGAAAACCACCATTCTACTCTCTGTTTCTATATGTTTGCATATTTTAGATTATAAATATAAGTGAGATCATATAGTATTTCTGTCTTCATCTAGCTTATTTCACTTAGCATAATGTTCTCCAGATCCACTTATATTGTTATATCTGGCAGGATTTCCTTCTTTTTTAAGGCTGAATAATATTCCATTGCATGTATATACCACATTTTCTTTATCCATTTATCCATCGATATGTTTCAGTATCTTGGCTGTTGTGAATAATCTACAGTGAACATGGGAGTGCAGGAATCTAGAGATTCTGATTTGATGTCCTTTGGATAAATACTCAGAAGTGGAATTGCAGAGTCATATGGTAGTTCTATTTTTAATTTTTTGAGGAACCTCCATAGTGTATTTTATAATGGCTGGAAATTATTCCATAAATTACATTCCCACCAATAGTGAACCAGTGTTCCCTTTTCTCCACATTCTTGCCAACACTTCTTACCTTTTGGCTTTTTTGATGGTAATAAAAATCCTAACAGGTTTGAGTTGATTTCTCACTGTGGTTTTGATTTTTATTTCTCTAATGATTAGTTGTGCTGAGCACATTTTCACATATCTGTTGGCCATTTGTATGTCATCTTCAGAGAAATGTCTGTTTGATACTTTGCCTATTGTGAAATTGAATTATTATTATTTTTTTGCTACTGAATTTTAAGAGTAACATATATTTTGAATATTAACCTCTTATCAGATATGTTTGCAACTATTTTCTCTCACTCCATTAGTTGCCTTTTCTTTTATTGATTGTGTCCTTTGCTATGCAGAAGCTTTTTAGTTGGATGTACTCACACTTTATTATTTTTGCTTTTGTTTCTTGTATTTTTGATGTAGTATACAAAAAATCATTGCCAACACCAATGTCAAGGAGCCTTTCCCCTATGTTTCCTCCTAGAAGATTTATGGTTTCAATCTTATTTTTACATTTTCAATTCATTTTGAGTTTATTTTTGCATGTGATGTGAGATATGAATCCAAGTTCATTCTTTCACATGTGGCTATCCAGTTTTCAGAGCACCATTTATTGGAGAGACTATCTTTGCCCATTATTTATGCTTGTTACTCTTTTGAAGATCAGTTGACCATATATATCTGGGTGTAATTCAAAGCTCTTTATTCTGTTCTATTGGTCTATGTGTCTGGTTTTGTGTGTGTGTGTGTGTGTACCATACTGTTTTGATTACTATAATACATTTTAAGAAGAGTGATGCCTCCGGTTTTGTTTTTCTTTGTCAATATGTTTTGGGCTATTAGGGTTCTTTTTGTTTACATATGAATTTTAGGAGTGTATTTTCTATTTCTGTAAAGAATTCCATTGGAATTTTGATAGATATTACTTTATATTTGTAGATTACTTTGGGTAGTATGGATATTTTTACAATATTCTTCCAGTGTTTGATGTTTACATTTATTTGTATCTTCTTCAAGTTCTTTCAGCAGTGTTTTATACTTTTCAGTATACCTCCTTGGTTAAATTTAACCTCCTTAATTAAATTTATTCCTAAGTATTTTATTGTTTTTGATGCTTTTGTGAATTGGATTGCTTTCTTAATTTCTTTTTCAAATATGTCATTGCTAGTTTACAGAAAAACAACTGATTTTTGTATGTTGATTTTGTATCCTGTAACCTTACTGAATGCATTTACTAGTTCTAACTATATTTTTGGTGGCATCTTTTGGGTTTTATATACAGTAATATCATACACTTGCAAACAGATAATTTTACTTCTTCTTTTCCAGTCTGATGCTTTCTAAAATTTTCTTGGCCAATTGCTTTGGTTAAGACCGCCACTACTTTGTTGAATAGAAGTGGTGAGAGTGATTGACTTTGTCTTGTACCTGATCTTAGAGGAAAAGCTTTTAGCTATTCACCATTGAGTATGATGTTAGCTATGGTCTTGTGATATATTTCCTTTATTATGTTGAGGTGCGTTCCTTCTATACCTAATTCTTTGAAAGTTTTTAATCTTAAATGGATGTAGAATTTTGTCAAATATATTTTCCATCTATTGAGATGATCATATGATTTTTGTTCTTCATTCTGTTAATGTGGTTATCACATTTATTGATTTGTGTGTGTCCTTGTATCCCAGGGATAAATCTTATTTGACTATGCTGTTTGATCTTTTTAATGTGCTTGTTGAATTTGATTTGCTAGTATTCTGTTGAGGATTCTTTCATCTATGTTCATTAGGGATATTATATTGTAATTTTTTTTTTTTTGTAATATAACTCTCTGGTTTTGGTATCAGGGTAATGCTGTCATGACTACATTTAACTATCTTCCAAAAAAGTTAATAGAGAAAAAGTGAAAAAGGACCCCATTAAGAATCAGTAAGCCCAAACAGTATTATAGGAATTTCACAGTAAAAATGTCCTAGTTTCTCCAGCACATTGATGGTATGAGATAAAATAGCAGGAAGAGGAGACTATTACTTTAAAAAAAAAAAGATACCCAAGAGAAATAAAAATTTTTAAAAATGACTTTCTTTGGAACCTGATTTAAATGCACTAACTATGAAAATTATTTTGAGGTATTTGGGGAAATATAACTATTAAGATGTTTTTTAAGATTTTATTAAATGGCATTGAGGAATTACTTTAATTTTGGTAGACAGTAATGTATTATGGTCATTACTATATATACAGTAAAATATAGGACTTTTATATTATCCATGATGAAGTATCTATGGGTGATATGATGTCTAGGATTTTTTCAAAATAATTGTGATAAAAAGTTGTAGATGGATAGATGAATTAGATCAATGAAAAACTGCTTACATTTGAAGTTGAGTGATGAGTAATTAGACATTATATCATTCTCTCTGTTTTGTTTCTGAAAATTTCCATATTCACAAATTAAAAACAATATTATAAAAATGTTTCTTTTTATCTTCCTTAGAAATAATCAAACTGTGATAATACAAGTAATCTGAGCACTGAATATTAAAAAGCAATAATTTTCCCAATTAGGGTTAATATTTTTTTTTGTTTTGTTTTGTTTTGTGTCCTCAATTGGTTTTTCACTTCAGTTACTTTTTTTTTTTTTTAATTAATTAATTAATTTATTTATTTATTTTTGGCTGTGCTGGGTCTTCGTTTCTGTGCGAGGGCTTTCTCTAGTTGTGGCAAGTGGGGGCCACTCTTCATCGCGCTGCGCAGGCCTCTCACCATCGCGGCCTCTCCCGCTGCGGAGCACAGGCTCCAGACGCGCAGGCTCAGCAACTGTGGCTCACGGGCCCAGCCGCTCCGCGGCACGTGGGATCTTCCCAGGCCAGGGCCCGAACCTGCGTCTCCTGCATTAGCAGGCAGGTTCTCAACCACTGCGCCACCAGGGAAGCCCAGGGTTAATATTTTTAATAGGCTTATTACTCTTGTCAGTTTGCTCATTATTTTTTCTTTATCTTCTCCAATTTTTTTAAAAGAAGCAATCCTGCTTTAGAATTTTTTTTCTTCATTTTATAAAATCTATTTATTCTGACTAGCCTTTTAACTTTTGTAGATATCCTACCACCAGCTATCTCTTCAGTAATGAAGTTGCCATTCTTAGGTTTCATGAGTCTTTAATAAAACATTAAGTACTAACCTTTCTTTTTGCAGAAAACAAAAGGATTTCTTAGTATTTCTTTGAGAGTCACCCGTAATTTTGCCTCATGAAAAGTCTGTCAGACTTCCCTGCCACTGTCTTCTGCCTTCATTTCTAATTATTGACTGGCTCTGGACCACTGATCACAGCTTTCCTTTGCCTTTGCCACAGGTGAGGAAAGCGTCCTTTCTGTCTATGCATTCTTGCTTTCTAAAATGTAGAGCAGAATTTTAATTACTCATAGTACTCCTGAGATAAAGTTGTAAAATTTTATAGGATTTAATGGAACCCTTAGGAAGAACAGATCTAAATTAATTACATAACACAGAGTAACTTAAACCTACTACTAGATGTGAATATTGTACAGCCTTCTGGTCCAGACCTGTACTCAGGAACTCTGAGAATACATTACGTTCTTGTTTCTGACCTCTCTGCATATAATAGGTCCCAGATACCCTGCATCATCAGAATTGAGCAGAGCATGCCTAGATATTTCATAGTTCAATTTGCTATAATTTCCAAAGATGCTGACAGTTACCTCTATACACCATTTTGGAGCAAAACATCTATCCCTGGAGCCTGAAACATAGCTGGGGATGGGAAGGCAAATGCAGTATGAGTGACAGTAAGCCCTGGGCCTGACATATACTTTCTAAGTGGTGCTTTTAGGGTCACACATGGATATGATGGTCTTTAAGAGTATGAAAATAAAAATTCAAGTGCAAGCCTTTCAAAACAAGATTATGAAACCTTGAGGGAAGTAGGTCAAAGATGGCAGCTACTTTTTTTTCTGCATATAAGCCCCTTACTTAGCTGTTATCTAGCAAAAGCCTGTCTCACTAGTTCAGATTTTAGAAGTTGGTTAAGTCTAGGTATTATTCCTTCCTAGAATTGGTGATCATCATGTTTTTCAGAGGTGGGTTTGGACTTGACAGAATTCTTCTGAGCCCATAATATTCACCAGATTGATCTTCCTAAACTCCCCTGGGGAAATCCTGGAGCACAGTGGTCCACTATTAGCTTATTTTTCAAAGTTTTCAAACAAAGTAAGTATCAATAATGCCACGTTATTTTTGTCTAGGCTGAGCTATGTAAAGCCCAGTCTTTTTGTATATTGACAGGGTCCTCCAAAGTGAGGTGAAGTTTATAACTGCACATTTTTCCTGTATTTGTACCAGACCTGTAACTGGAGAGGAACAGTAGGTTTGACTTGAAACTCAGGAGTATAACATTTTTAAGTAAGTAACTTCAAGGGATTGTGTATGTATTTAAGGTCATATCTTCCTCCTTGATTTCTCTGAACTCTCTTTGCCCTGAATTCAAGCTCTTCCTTGCCTTCCAGGAGCAACCTTGGCACCTGAGAAGGATGCAGTCAGTGCAAAGAGCAGAATTCTCCCAGTCCTGAAGTTTCTTAATTTATTTTTTTGAGGGATATGAGGCAGTCTCTTCCATCCATTTCTACTTCTTTTCCCCACTTCCATCCACACATCCCCAAATACTAGGCATTCATTTCCATTGTTTTTTGAAGCAAATTTAAGTGTTGCTTGACCTTCTGTAAAGTAGGTTAAGATAAACTTAATGATAAGGATCTTTTCTTTTGGGGAAATTCGTCTCCTATGAGCAACTGCTTATAAAAAAATGTATACATCTCTTCATGGAAACATATAGTTTACAGAGAGAGTGCACTGAAGTCATACAGGAAATATCACCACAGAACCCTACACCAACTGAATCATCACAAACAGGACCATCAATAACACAGAATGCAGCAACAACTGCAAATATTTTGCTTTGCATCAAAAGTAGCTGTAATAGACATCAGTGAACCTAACACTTAGTACTTCTGACTTCATTCAAATTACTGAATCTTCATTCAAATGACTGTGCTTTTCTCTGAGAACATTGGACTACTACTTGATTTATTTTATTTTATTTTTTTAAATTTATTTATTTTTATTTATTTATGGCTGTGTTGGGTCTTCGTTTCTGTGTGAGGGCTTTCTCTAGTTGTGGCAAGCGGGGGCCACTCTTCATCGCGGTGCGCGGGCCTCTCACTATCGCGGCCTCTCTTGTTACGGAGTACAGGCTCAAGACGCGCAGACTCAGTAATTGTGGCTCACGGGCCCAGTTGCTCCGCGGCATGTGGGATCTTCCCAGACCACGGCTCGAACCCGTGTGCCCTGCATTGGCAGGCAGATTCTCAACCACTGCGCCACCAGGGAAGCCCTATTTTATTTTTTGTGTTCAATTTTTTTTCAGTATTTTCTCTCGATTGTTTAGATTGGATAATTTCAATTGATCTGTCTTCTAGTTCACTGATTATATCCTTTCTCATGTCTCATCTAATATTGAGCTAATCCAGTGAAACTTTTATTTGGGTTATTGTATTTTTCAGTTCTGTAATTTTCCTCTGGCTCTTTTTTATTATGTCTTCTATTTATTTGCTAAGGTCTTCAATTTTTCATTTGTTTTAAGAATATTTGTATTTACTCATTGAGGCATTTTTATGATTAATACTTAAAATCCTTTTCAGGTAATTATAACATCTGAGTCATCTCAGTGTTACAGTCTGTTGGTTGTCTTTTCTCATTCAAGTTGTGATTGTTCTTCTTGGCAAGGCAAAAGGTTTTCAACTGTGTTATATTATGAGACTCTGAGTCCCATTTGGTCTTCCGTTTTATCAAGCAGTCATTTGTTTAGATATGTTGTGCAGGTTCAAGTGGGCGTGGAAGTTCAGCTTCCTTCTTAGATCTGCTGACACCTCAGGGCAAGGGAGAGACAATTTTTTATTAACATTTAGCTGGAGCAAGTCAGGTATTGTCACAGTATTTTGTTCTGTTAGGCCAACTTGTTCCTGACCCTTTGTCTAAAGGAGAAGGCTCTCCTTTGGGTTCTTTTTGTATGTGTCTAACACGGGTCCCCGTTTGCTGTCTTCTCCAGTGCCCTGTATAGAATGTGTGGAAAGCAAAAAGAAATCTCAGGGAACCCACTGCTGTATCATCCCTCCAGTCCAATGTCCCTAGGCAGTTCTATTTCTTCTTCCCACCTTTCAGAATCTTCCTATGCTTGTTTGTTGCGTTATGTCAGTGATTTTCAGTTGTAATAGAGAGGAGTAGGAAGGAATGGAGTAACCTTACTTTGGCTGGCAGTTTTATTTTAATAAAAGTGTGCATCTCTAATCTATTTTTAAGCTTATCATCATTGGTATAAATTTTCCTCTGAATACATTTTAATTGGATATCTATTGCTCCAACAATGTTGCTTATCAATAATTCTAAAACAAAGCTTTAAAACAATAACAATTTATTACTACTATGGATATACAGTGCAGCTTGGTGGTTCTGATGTTCTAGGCTGACCTTGACTAGGCTTGTGCATACATATATGGCCACCTGGTGGATAAGTGAAGAAGCTGGTTGGTCTGTGATGGTTTCAGTTGGGATGACTCATATCTGCTCCACATGGTCTGTCACAGTGGATAAGTTTCTCTAAGATCGTTCTTATGGCAGAGGAAGTCTGCCATAAGGAGGATGAGGATGTAGGTATAGTAGGTTGTTGGCAAAGATGGCCACAATGACTACTGCCATGCCCCTTTGAAATGTGATTTTGCTGCTCTGCCCATCAAGAGGTGATATCTATTTTCATCTCTCTTTGAATCAATGCGTTTTTGGCTAATAGAATACAGAAGAAGTATAGCACTGTGCTATCTTGGGGACCCAGGCATTAGGAAACTGGACCTCTTACTTTGTGCCTCTAGAATGCTCACTCTTGGATGTTTGAGCTACCACATAAGACATCCTACTACGCTGCTAGAGAGACTAAATGGGATAGACCTGAGACTACATGAGAAGGAGAACAGCTTAGTTGAGCCCAGTCCTACAGTCATCCTTACCAAGTCAATAGATAAGTGACTGAAATTATCTTAGACTTTGAACACTGGACCAGCCACTAGCTGAATTCCACTGAATAACCCCAATTGATGGCATGTGAAGCAGAAGTATCTCACAGCTGAGCCAAATCTCTCAAATCTCTAAACAAAATTTTATGAGAATAATAAAATCATTTTTGTTGTAAGCCTCTATGTTTGGAGTAATTTTCTATACAGTCATAGATAACTAGAAAAATAGTTGTATTTCAAGCTTTCTTCCTTTTAAATATGCATTCAGAGTTATTTCCTTTTATATCCTCTTTAACTGCATCTCACAAATGTTGTATTTTTATTTGTTGTCAGTCCAAAATATAATTTGATTTTGATTTCTTATTTGATATTTAAAATGTATTATTTAATTTCCAAACTGTATTATTTAATTTCTAAAATTTTGAGAATTTTCTGTTTATCTTTTTCTAATTGATTTTTAGTTCAGTTCTACTGTGGTCAGAAAATACTCTGTATGATTTCAAATATTTGAACTTCTTGGACTTGATTTACACAGTAGCATATAGCAAAGTCTGGTAAATGTTTGAGGTGTACTTTAAAAGAATATGTATTCTGTTGTCTTTGGGTGCAATAGTCTCTATTATTTAAGTCAAGTCTATGTTATTTAAGTCAAGTATCTTAGTATGTTCAATTCTTGTATCATATTACTGATTTTTATTTGCTTGTTCTTAAAGTTACTGGCTAGGTATGTTAAAATCTTCAAGTATTTTTGTAAGTGGATCTATTTCTCCTTTTCATCGTGTCCAATTTTCTTAATATACATCAAAACTATGTTATTTATTGCATGCAAGTTTAGGATAGTATGTTTGTTCCTTTCAAATTGATTACTTAATAATTCTCTTTCTTTGAATCTAATAATAATTATTACCTTAAAATATAATTTGTTATTAACGTAGCTTCAAGGGTCTTATTTTTGTAAGCATTCACATTTTATATACATTTTTGTCCATTTATTTTAAAACTTTCTGTATTGTATTTTTCATAGTATCATAAATTTTGTTAAAATTTCTGGATTATACTGTTTATATTTAACAGAACTATGGATACATATCTATTTAAATCAATTTTGCTCTTTGATTTCTATTTGTTCTTTATTTTTCTGCTGTCTTTGGATTAGTCATATGTTTATATTAATCATATTTTTACTGTTTTATATATGTCAAATTTTACATCTTTGATGGATTTATATACATTTTTTATATTTATATAATACATACAAATAATTGTTATTTTAAGGTCCTTGTCTACTAGATCCAAAATATGAACCATCTGTGACTTTGTTTCTAATGTCTTCTTTTTTCTATTGGTTTTAAGTCATTGGTTTTGTTTTTATCTTGAAGATTATGGAAACTCTAAAAAAAAAACTTCTTTTGAATAGGGATTTTCTTTTGGCTTGAAGGGTAATAGACTTTAGACTTCTACTCCTCCTGGGATGTCCCATCTGGGAATGGGCACCCAATGGAAATACCTTCCTACAGTGGGCCCATTTGTATACCTAACAAAGAAATCAATCCAGCTGTTGAGTAGGTGGGCAGTTGTCCCTCTCTAGGATTGCCATGATGGGTATCACCACTCTAGGGTGGATTGGAAGGCCCGAATGCAGTACGTTAAGGAAGAAGAAGCTAGAACTAGTGCACTTAATTCATCTGATATCACCAACCCTGGTCCAGAGATCTGGCCTGTGGCCACACTCTTAGTAACACTAGGCATGGGTATTCTTTTCCTGTCAATCAAATGGCACAGGCAACCATCAAACTGCTGACCAGAAGGATCCTAAAAATGCAACTATTAGAGCCTTGGATGGCCGTGCTCAGATTTGGGATGCTTTATGTGGCTCACACAAGTTTATGGACATTTGAGCAACCAGGCACCTCTTCTTTGGAAACAGAAAAATTATTCTAAACAGAGCTAATTCAATTGTACTGGGAATATGGGAAGGATATCACTGGAACTATCACCCTAAAAGATAGCAACTGGTTTTGCAGTGATTCGTTGTGCCACTCAGGTATTTATTGGATTGACCTGAATGGGACCCAAAGGCTGTGTGGCATAAATCTTTGGCTATAGCTTCCACCTGGGAGGTTAGGCTGCTGCTTTCTGGTTTTTTCCTGGGTACAGGGAGAATCTACCCCACAGTAAGAGAAATTGCCAACCTCCCTCTCCACAAGGCCAGATGGCATGTTCTGTTTTCCATTGGTACCATCATTTTGCTGCCCTCTTTGTTACCCCCATTGGCCTGGAGGACATTAGCAAACATAGAAGCCCTGACTAAATTCACCCACCAAGCCTTAAATGATAGCTGGCCAAGCCTGTCTTTACTGAACACTGAAATATCTGTAATGAGAAAGCTGTCCTCCAAAATAGGATGGCCTTGGACACTTTTACCGCTTTGCAAGGAGGCTCCTGAGCCATTATCCAAACAGAATGTTGTGTGTTCATACCAGATAAGTCTGCTAATGGGTTGTCTTTATTAAATCACATCAGGGCACAAATGAACACCTTTGAGTGATCCGACCTCCAGTTTAGGGGAATTAACAAATCGATGATTTGGATCATGGGGCTCTTAATGGAAAAAAAAAATTATTACTTATTTTGGGAATTATTGTCTTAATCTGTGTTTTTTCTTGCACACGCCTCTATTATTGCTGTGACATCTGTTCCAAGGCAGACAGATAGCCACCAAATGAACAACCCCCATGCTAATGAAACCCCTTGCTGACCTCTCTGGCACATTGCAGAAGAGGGGGGCGTGTGAGATTGGCAGAGTCGGTCCTGAAGGGTGGAGTGTTGGGGGAGGTCATTGAGAGAACATGACTGATGGTTGACCTGAGAGCTGACCTTGGGTGGTCGGAGAGTCCTCATCCTCCCCTGTCCTTGGAATGTACATTCTACCCACTGTTCCCATGGTGGGAGCCTTTTTCAAGGACACAGCCTTGAGAGAGCAGTGTGTTGTTGAGACCATCGGCATGGTATTCGAGACAGAACCCAGTTGAGGCCTCTATAAGTGTTTACGATTCTGGTGGGCAGATGGGAAGATCTATTCTTTTGCCTTGCAGTCACCCAAGACAAGGAATTACCAAGCTCAGAAATTTAAATAGAGTATTTCAAGGAAACACCTGTTGGCTGAGCTAGTCATCTTATTTCTGGTGTTTCTACATTTGGTCTAAAATTAGAATAGGTGTTTGTGTTGTTCAGTGACCTTTGGTATTTGCAGGTTGTGAAATGAGTATGTATATGTGTTTATAGTGTGTATGTGTCTGTTTCCCTCCTGTGTTCTGTATGTATATCCCACTGGTGTTCATGGTTGTATATATTGGGTTGGCCAATCCTTTTATCAAAAGGATTACAAAAATCCTTTTGAAAAAATTACACCTATACACACTATTTGTAACTATAATTGGAGAATCAGGCCAATGATTAGAAACACATTCTTATGATTCAAAATCAAGTTTGAAACTACTAATTTAAGGCCAGGGAAGAAATTATTTCTTTAAAAAAAATTACTTTCTAACAAAATGAGTGTTGGTATAAACTGTTTAGTATTTGTGGCAATAAAGTGAAGTTACTTTTTCATTGTGCACCATGATTTAAAGAGGTTTTATTTATTTATTTATTTATTTTTATTTTTATTTTTTAAAGGATTTTCTTATTTATTTATTTATTTATTTATTTATTTTTGGCTGTGTTGGGTCTTCGGTTCGTGCGAGGGCTTTCTCCAGTTGCGGCAAGCGGGGGCCACTCTTCATCACGGTGCGGGGACCGCTCTTCATCGCGGTGCGCGGGCCTTTCTCTATCGCGGCCCCTCCCGTCGCGGGGCACAGGCTCCAGACGCGCAGGCTCAGCAATTGTGGCTCACGGGCCCAGCTGCTCCGTGGCATGTGGGATCTTCCCAGACCAGGGCTCGAACCCGTGTCCCCTGCATTAGCAGGCAGATTCTCAACCACTGCGCCACCAGGGAAGCCCAGAGGTTTTATTTTTAAAATCTCATTCTAAGAAATTAAACTTACCTAGTTAATTAAATTTGTACTGTGACAAACTCTGAAATATTCTATCAGTCTCTAAATTACATCGACCACTTTCTGCTGAGAATGAAGAATTTTTACATTAATCAATATTGTAGTACTCTTTCTACTTTCAGTAAAATCTTTTTATCTTCTCTGATTGATAGGACCCTGCTTAATAAGACATAGATAATCAGGCTATTTAGAATTGACACAGCCTTAACACTAGCAGTAGAAGTGCTTAATATAAAACTTAATTTAACTTAGAAGAGAAGAAAGAAAATAAAAACAATATTTTCCTTAACCTAACTAGAATACATGATTATCCTGGTATTATAAAATTAAAAGCTGTTAAAACATATAAAACACAAATAAATAAAAGGTGATGCTTTAAGCAGGATATCCTTCTACCCTTTACATGGAGTGTGCTCTAAATGGGGCTGGAGAAGTTTTAATAGCCTGACTGTCCATTCACTTTTTGTTTATGAGGTTCATTCCTGAACACAGCCAAAGGCTGTGTATCCTGCAAAAATAGTTGATTCATCAATAGTTGATTCATCAACTCCCTGAAATCAGGGAGTTTTTCCTTCCTTTCACAGCACTTTTAATCAGTATATAAAATAATTCCTGTCCTGAAATGGCAGCTGTAGACGTGGTTTCCCTAACTGAATTAGGGCTTAAATAAGATCTGCTTTTAAATACTTGATTTTGTGTGTGTTTTATGTAAAGTTCTTAGTTCTTAGATAAGTTTGATTTAAAGAAATAATATTTTTCTATTCAATAATGAGATAATTGATTTGTAAATATTGGGTTACAAACTCTCCTCCAGATTTCTCGGTAATTCTTATTCTCATTCTGATGATATTCAAGTGCCATTATGACGCTAGAACTACAGTTACATAGACGTTTTCAAATAGAGTGAGATAATTGTATTATCTTAGTTGGCTCAAGGTTGCCAACGCATAAAACTCAAATTCATCCAGACATAATTTTCTGATCCAAGACCTGCTGCTTTAGTTGTGTGACTTAGGGCCAATATTTTAGTTTATTAGGTTCAGAGTCCTCTAGGGCCAATATTTTAGTTTATTAGGTTCAGAGTCCTCTTTAAAAACTGGGATTGAGTGTTCCTAATTCTCCTTCCATTTTTAAAATTCTATGTCAATAAATAGTGGTGAAACTGATCACCTTGAAGAATTCTAGGAAGGCTTGATGGTAGAAACTCTCAGAGGTAGGACTTAGAAAGTTAGTATGGACGAGCTATCTAGAATTGGAACTTGTTAAGGGTAGTAACTTACATAAACTGATAAAAATAGTTTTTTAGAAGTAAAAAGCCTGGCTTTAGGAGAGCAAATCTGTTGATCAAGAAGGTAGTGAACAATAAGTAAGTCCATAAATAAACAATAAATAAGGTCATAGTATTGGCTAGTTCAAAAAAAATGTGTGTGTATGCATATATATACACATACATACATATTCATATATATATGTATACATACACACCTTATCCTCATTGAATAGGAGATTTTTTTTTCTTTATGTCTGTGGAACATTTATGTAAACTGGCTTTATAATTAGCCACCAAATGAACCTTAATAAATTTTAAACAGTAGAGATTTTATAAGACATTCTCTGAATAAAATCCAATAAAAATAGGAATAAATAATTTAAGTGACCAAAATCTTATTTATTTTGAAATTTAAAAACAATATTTATAGATAATTTTTGTGTTAAAGGGGAAATAAAAAAATTTAAAACAATCTAGAAAGCAACTAAAAGAACATTTCTCATCAAAACCTATGGCACTCAGTGAAAGTTCTACTCTTTGGAAAGGGTGTAGTCTTAAATGCTTTAACTATTAAAGAATAAAAATATAAAACCTTGATCTTAAGAAATGAGAAGACAAAGAAATACAAATACCGTGAAGATAAGTAAATTTGAGAGGAGGTTCTAAAAAAAAGAAGGTGGTGAACATCAGTTTCATTAGTTTGTCAGAATAATGACATATTCTGCCTTAACAGTTGAGACAGTTACAGTGTAAGACAATCATTTACACTGATTTGATAAACATCTTAACTGTATTATTTTTTACAGTGTTGGAGCTCAGATGATGTAATTCCATGCCTACTCTGGATAAATTAAATGAGAACTGGGATAGACTATTTATTGTCTTTTAGGGTCCCATATCATCATTTGAAATATTGTTTCTTTCAAAACCTAAATGTTACCTTGAAATCCCAGAAACCATCCTCTGTCCCCCAAGTGTTATTGCTATCCTCACAGCATATTTCCTTCTGACGCCCTTGACTTATTTATCTTTTCTAAAAGAGTAATATAATCTTATTAAATGGTTAGCCTCTGGGAACGAAAAGATTTTATTTAATCAAAATTACTTTATCAATGAGAAAGTTAAAGAATTAAAGCCATTTTTTTCTCTCAACATCTAATAGGAATAGCACATATTTATATGTCTTAGAATGTTTTGATGTATAATATTTTTGACATGTTAGATTTTATTATAAGTACTGCCCTATGGTCTAAATATTAACATATTTCATTGATTAATGATGTGATATGTGGAGACTGAAGTCCACATTCTGATCTATTAATTGGCTTGGAGAGTCTTTCTTCATGAGAGAAAATTATATGTATTTGACAAATAATGTGTATTTGCTAAAATGTTAAAGATATTTTTTTCATGCAGATACTATAGTCCTGAGGTTAGAAAGCTTTTACTGAAAGCTCAGCTGGAGAGTAGAAAACTTCTTCTAACATTTGCCACTCTTCCTACTATATTCTCACTCTTTTAAAACATTTCTTACTTTCTGATATTGTGACATGTCACATCATATATTTCAAATTTCTAAGCATCAAAACAGCCATGAAAGTTGTTCTCTTTTTGAGAATATAACATACAACTCTTTGCTTCTTTTTAAATTGTTATTTTTTTTTAAACTTTCAACCTTGCCATTTTAAATTAGGATAAACTCCCCAATACTATTTTAATTTAACTGTACAGAAATGTGTATTTTGCTGATTTCTAAGAAAACATCTGTGTTGGCCACCCACATCAGTAAATGGAACATTACACACACCTCACAGTCCGATTACTCATCTCCTTATTCCTAACCCACAAAGTACACTACCAGGCCTTTTTTTTTTTTTTTTTTCCCTGTATGGAAATTCTTTACTCAGTTTTCTCTATAGCTTTTTTTTTTTTTCATTTAAGTATGAATTCCTAAACACTATCCTTTAGTTTGGAATAACTTTGAATTGTGTATAAATGGAAATGTAGGGTAAATACTATGTAAAGTCTGTAGTTTTATTCAACTTTTTTTGTGTGTGATTCACCTGTGTTGTTGCCTGTATCTGTAATATGCTTTCATAGTACTTGACTTTGTGAATACAGCACAATTTAGTTATTCATTCATTTCTCATTGGAAGTAACCTACATCCATATTTTGGCCACTGCAAAAATGTCTCTTGTTGCATATGCATTGTTGCTCTTAGATAGGTAGTTCAGTTTTGGTAGTTCAGCAGCTATTAGATTTTCCATCTCAGAACTCCTTTACATTCTTAAAAATTATCAAAAAACCAAAGACCTTCTATTTATGTGGATTATTTCTATTGTTTTTGGTATTGAATTTGATATTGATAGTTACTGTATTAGAAATTAAAATGAGAATATGTATATTTATTCCTTTAAAAACAATAACACTAAACTAATTATGGTAAACAAATAATATAATGAAAATTTTATATATTTTCTAAAGAAATAAAATACTGAGCAAATGGCATGGTTTTACATTTTTGCAAATCCCATTCATGTCCTGCTCTTATATCTGATGAAGACAAGTGGATTCTCACATCTGCTTCTACATTTAGTCCGTTGAAATATCACACACTATGGAGATTCTGGAAAACTTTACTGTTTATCCCTGAGTACAGAAAGTGGAAAAGAAAATCATGTCTTAGCTTAATGAAAACATTGTTTACCTCACAGACCTTAAAAAAGGTCTCAGGAACCCCCAGTGATCTCAGGACCATTCTTTGAGATTTGTAGAGGAGTTGTACTCTCATTAACAGTACGTGAGCCTGCCCATTGTTCCACATCCTTTCCAACAGATTTTTTGTTTTATCTGTCTTGTAAATTTTAGACAATCTGGTGCATGTAGAGTGATTATTTTACTGTGGATTTATGTTTCATTTTCCTGATTATCAGTGAAGGTCAGAAGTTTTTTCATATGCTTCTAATTAGGATATGTTCTTTAGAAACTGTTAGTCCAAGTCTCTTGGTCATTTTTCTCTAGGACTATGTATCTTTGCCATATGGATTTGTTGGAGCTGATTGCTTTGAAGCCCTTTGGGGTTCATGGATACATTTAAATTTCCAATTTTAGGTATTTTGTAAGTTTTGAAAAATTATCAGGCATTATTTTTTTCCAAATATTGCTTCTGATGCAGCCCTACTACCTTCATCTAAGATTTCAATTATACATTTAAGTTTTTTCATAACTTAAAAAATATGAGTTTAACACTCTAAATTTCTCTCTAAACATGGCTTTAACTTCATCTTAAATTTCTAATATGTTTCTTATTATCATTCAGTTTCTTGTTCTTATCCTATTTAGTCATTAACTTCATTTATTATAATTTCATTTCTATACTTTTGACTTTATTTTGTGTGTTCTGCCTTGTGTCTGCTACCTTATACATATTATTTAGTTTATATTTGATAAATTTACTATCTAGGGTTCTTGTAAGTTTATTCATATTTTTCTTTTTTATCATTCCTGTTGTTATCCACACATTCCTGATTATTCTTATTGTTTGACAGATACTGCATTTGAAAAATTGTCTGTATAAATGTCGAGGCCTGAGATTATATTATTTTCCTTCTGAAATCTGAAAATAGTTGTGTTTGTTTCTACCAGATGCCTAGGGTCACTGGCAAAGGGACCACAACTCAGTGCCTGACATTGGCCTGTGTGCTTCAGGTTTACTGATATTAGAATTTTCATCTCTTTCTTTGTATAGTTTCTAATCTTCGTTTTGAATTATCTACCTTATCTATTCTGCCTTACACATATTATTTTAGGAGTAGAATAGCCATAGGATCCTGATCACTCTTCCCTACTTAAAACACCTTTGTCCCTTGGGCTTCACAACACTTCAGTTCCTCCCACATCAGTATCTTCTTGCCATCAGTCTTTTTATTAGTTCTTCTCTCTGAGTTTCAACATTGGAGTGACCCCGGACCCAGTCATTGACTCTTCTGTTCTTTATCTATATTCACATCTTTGGCGGTTTAATCCTAACTCTTGGACTGAAAAACTATTTATCCCTGAAGACTTATCAATGTATACCTTCAACTCTCACCTCTCTCCTGAATTTCAGATGCATGTATCTTGCATGACATCTCCACTCGGATGCTTAATAAGCATCTCAAACCTAACCCGTCCAGAAACAAATTTTGATTTATTCACCCTCCTGCCAAAATAAATTTTTCCATTTAATTTTTTTTTCTATGTCATAAATGGAAACTTCATTCCTCCAGTTTTTCAATCATCTTTGACTTTTTTTTCTTTCTTTTACACCTTATATCTAGTTCTTCAGGGGATGCCATCTCTAACTTCTTCAAAATATATCCAGGTTATGACTGCTTTCTGGCAATCTTTCCTTTACAAATCTTGTCCAAGTCATCAGCACTTGTTTCCCGAATTGCACGTTCAATATGGCAGAAATGGCTCTGTCATTCCTGGGCCACTCACCTAAGGACTATTATGTAAAAAGCAAACTTTTATCTACTTTTAGCTATTTTATTTTTGAGGATTTTTTTCTAATACTTATGCTTAGCGTGTAACCCTACATAATGCAAAAGCATAAATACCTTCTCTTATGAATTTTTAGCAAATTAGCTTTTATGGAAATGATGAGAGGCATATGTTAGAACTTTGCTCCTCAAACTCCAGTGTGTGTAGAATAGCTTGCTGATCTTCTTAAGATACAGATTCTAGATTAGGGCATCTAGATTTCTGCCTGAGATTCCACATTTTTAAAAACTCCCAGGTGATACTGATACTCCTGGTCCAGATACCACATTTTGAGTGTCAACTTGCTAGAAGAAAATATTTGCCCATCGTTATGGATGGCATTAACAGCTACTTACCTAGTTTCACTATTTTATTTAAAAAAGTGAGTTTTAAGAATAGGTTTTTCAGAATTAACCTATTCAAAAGCATATTTGCTTCAAATTTTTGAAGACCTCTTACCTCTACATTTATTAATGGACTGACAGATCTAAGCCAACTGGGGACTTTTTCGGAAGGAGTTTGACAGCTGAAATAAGCCTTTCTTCCACTTACCTGGATGAGGAAGGTAACAGTAGCTGGCTTTGTTCTCTGTAATCAGTGTGCTGGGATACACTCATCAGTTACCCAAAAGGAGAGAGCAACAGACTTTCCTCTTGAGGAGCCATAAGTACAATTAACTATTAGAATTAAGGCCCAATAATAATGAGCCCAGGAAATTTCCTGCTACTGCCACAAAATCTCAACACCTGCTTTGTGGGGCTGGCTAAGTGTGAATCTGGAACATCTAGAAATTTCAATGAGAGAAAACAATTAGTTTAAATGAGGTTTTCAATAAAATCCAAACACCTGGCAGTAGTAAAACTAGTGTTTTTCTGTCTCAAAATAATAAGAAAATTAAGGTTGTCATTGGGGAAAGCAACAGGGAAGAGTTTAATTTGCTGTGAATCTCGTTCCTTTCCCCCTTGTATTTGAGAACTAAACAGTTCTACTACAAGATCACACTCAGTCTTTCTCTGCATTTTTAGAAAGAATTTAAGGGAGAATGAGGCAGTTACGGCATTTACCATTTTGGAGGATACGTCAAAGTTCACATTGCTAGGAAATGTGGAACTCACTTGAGGATCTTCTTTTCTATTCAATACATTTATCTCTCTCCCACCTCAACCCTTTTTCTCTCTTTGTTAAAAAAAAAATGAGCGTCATTCTGTATTTCAAGATGATGATGCAATGGATGTTGTCTTAGAGACCATTAGTTCAGGAGGAAATGTTGGCATAAAGATCCTCCTCTAGAAAGTCGATACCTTGGGTCATACATTGAAGAGGAAGTTAAGACATTTGAAAATATATGAGCCTGGTTCTATCTACCCATAGCATCATTAGCCTAATGGAAGCAACTGTAGACTATATGAGAGATTAATCAAACTTTAAAATGTACAGATCCTCATATCTCCCAGTCTCCTGTTGCATGAGTTATCTATTGCTGCATAACAAATTACTTCAAATTTAGTGGCTTAACTCACAAGTACTTTACCTATGATTCTAGGGGTCAGCAATTTGCACTGGGCTCTGCTGGGTTGTTTTCTATTAGTCTCACCTGGAGTCACTTGTGTGACTGTAATCATCTGGCAGCTCCACTGAGAATGCATAATCTAAGAGGCTTCATCCCCATGTCTAGTAGTTCATGATGGCTGTTTGCTGCATCAGCTACTCTCAGTGAGTTAGGTTGGGTTTCACAGCAGCATTTCAAGAAAATAAGGCCCAGTGTGCCATTTACTTTCAAGCTCTTGATTACATTGTCTTTGCTAATGCGCATTGGCCAAAGTAAGTCACATGACCAGGCACAGATTGACTGTAAGGAGAGGGGCTATGTAAGTGCATGGTGAATCCCTGCGGAGGGGTGATTCATTGGGGGCTGTTGTATTAAAGATTTTTTTGGATGTGAACCATTGTTAAAGTCTTTATTGAATTTGTTATAATATGGCTTCTGTTTTATGTTTTGGTTTTTTGGCTGCAAGGCATGTGGGATCTTAGCTCCCTGACCAGGGATCGAACCCGCACCCCCCTGCATTGGAAGGTGAAGGCTTAAGCACTGGACCGCCAGGGAAGTCCTGGGGGGCTATTGTTTTAAAAATCTACCATGCCTATGTGAATGAAGAAGCCAAATCCAATTTCATTCCAGGATTCATAAAATTAAAGATTAACACAGTATAATTTAACCATAAAGTCATAATTATTCCACCCTATTTGTTCTTTTGTGACCTTATGTTACCAAACCAAACTTGGGTCTGCTTGCCCATGCACAATAAAGCCGATCTACTGCCAATGGGTTGTGGTGAAGGAAAGTACATACAAGGAGTCCAGGGCAGCTAGTGCTCAAAAAAGCCTGAACTCCCCAGTGGTTTCAGGAAAGCATTTTTAAAGGCCAGGTGAGGAACAGGTGTCCTAGGGTATGTGATGAGCTCATGCACAATTCTCTGATTGGTTGATGGTGAGGTAACAGGTGGTGTCACAGGGGTTAACATCATCAATCCTTAGGCTCCAGGAAGCCCAGGGACTACGTGCTCAGGGTAATCAAGTAGTTAACGTCTTCCATTTGGTGGGGTTTTAGCATCTTTAAAACAACTCAGGAAATGTGCATCAGATACCGTTATCTGAATACTTCAGAGAGGAGCTAAAGCAGAGGTATGGGGGAGCTGTCTGTCCAAGGAGGGCCCCAGAGGGTCCTACTTGGTTAGGTTACACTTAGGGGAGGGTCCTTCAGAAACCAAGTGTCAGTGAAAATATTATTAGAGTTGCCATTAAGAGTCTTACAAATTTCTGTGGTGTGCTCCTTTTCAGAACTGCATGGATAATTTATGAATAATTTAAATGTGTATTATATTACACTTCTTAGTAGCCTGGTTTCTTAATAGTTTGGGTATATTCCATTTGATGTTTTGAAATATGAATATGGCTGTTCTGCCTTGAACCCTGGCTCTTCTCTTTGAAGAATCAAAAATATCTACAAATTTAATTCCAAAATTCTTGAGGAATAATGTTGATTTTAACTATAATGTACTCGTCACTGAGGCTTACTTTGACCCTCTATTTTAAATTGCTTTCCCCAACTTGATACTTATTGCAATTTAAAACAGATTATATTTTACTTTTAAAAATGTGTTTATGGTCTGTCTCCATCCTCCAGAACATAAGCTCCAAGAAAGCAAAGACATTTCTGTTTCTGACCTGCTTTATTCTAAGAACCAGAATAATAACTGTCATATTATAGTTGCTCAATAAATATTGATAGTTTTGCTTGAATGAATGAATGTATGCTTGAATTAATAAAAAGTTACCTCAAACAGACAGTTTAAGGATTTTAAATCAGCATACCACAAAGGCAACATCCTAAAACCGTTAACCACCAAAAACTTTCAAATATATTGGCAAATGCTGTAAAGTTTTATTGATGTGATCTAGTCAAGCATAGGGCCATTTTAATTAAGTTGCCAAGGAAGGGCTCCTTAAGGAGATACATTTAAAATTAGACCAATAGTACAAGAGAAGTCACACTTTCAAGTTTCACTCCAGGCAGAAGTCACAATAAATGGAACTTCCTTTAGTGTGACTGAGAAACGTGTAAGTGAGTATATCTTGTCCCAAATGGCATAGATGAGACTAAAGTTTACTAATTCTGTAAATTTTTATGGAGCAACAACTCTGTCAGGAATTGTGCATGGAACAGAAAACAAGACGTGTCATGCTCTCATAGAATCTAGTGGATATTTTAGTATGAAAGAGAAGTATAAACCACGTCATCTGAGGCCTTGGGCACAGTAGGAGGACTGAATTTTATTGTTATGATTAGAGCTTTTTAAGCAGGAGATTGATATAATTTGATTTATCTTTAAAAAAGAAGTCACTCTGATTGATGCATAGAAAATGGAATATAGAGAGGCCAGGTGGAGGCAGAATGAGGCGAATGTACAGTAGGTGTGACTTGGACAGTGCTGGGGGAATGGAGAGGAGTGGTCCCCTTCAGGTGATGAGCTGGTATCCACAGGACTGACTGTGTATTCTTGTGCACTGTGGACAGAGAGTAGGCAGGCATGATTGAGTTTTGTTTCTTATTAACAGCTCTGTGGTCATTTAGCTCCTTTATGCTGTACTATTTTGAGGATACTTCCATTTTGAGGACACTACAGTTATGAATATCTAATCTTGGAATGTTTTTGCTAGTATGTCCCAGAGGTCTAGCAGTAGAATTGGTTAAAAGAGTACATTTATTTTACATGTTGGTGGATGTTATTAAATTGACTTGACAAGAGTTTGAACTCATTTTTGAAATCACATCAGGATTTAATGAGAGAGGACTCTATTGTAGGCATTATAAAATATCTTCTTTAATCCAACAGCTGAAAAATGGTTTGCCATTGTTATTTTGGTCTGCATCTCTTTCATTATGAACCTAAAGCCCTTTTATCTCTTTCATTATGAACCTAAAGCTCCTTTTATATGCTGTTCATTTATGTATTTTTCTGTGTATGTCATGCCTATTGTCCATTTTGTTAGGTTATTGTTCTTTTCTCATAAATGATGCTAACTGCTTTTTTTATATCTTGGAATTAGTTTTTTCAGTTTATTTTTTGTTTGGGGACATTTTGAACTTCTAGTTATCATTGATTTGTTTAATTTTTTTTTAATATTCCATAAAACATAGCCTACTACATATTACAAATATAAAATTAAGTAAAGCCAAAAATAAATAAATAAAGGTTAGACTTTTTTCCTAGTACTTATACAGCTTTTCTGTGTATACTGGTATATTTGATATTTATTTTGTTTTAAGGGCTGATTATTGATAAATCTTCTTTCTTCCCTTCCTCCCTTCTCCCTTCCTTCCTTCCTTCTTTTCTTCCAAATGACCATTAACTTGTCAAAGCATCATTTGTCTCTAACAAGAAAAGCCACTTTCACATATCATAAATTTGCATACGCATTTTGATCTATATCTAGACTAAACTGTTCTATTAGTCTGTTTATATTCCAATACTAAATAGCTCATTTTACTGTAGTTTAATAATGCATTTTTAAAAAAACAGGCCCTACTCTTTACTGTAACTATTTTCTTTAAACATATTTTCTAGTATTTTTTTTCATGTTTAGTGTTGTTTTCTTTTAAAATTTAGAATCAGGTTATGGAATTCTAAAAAACAAAACAAATTTAAAACTATGTTTTTTTTTTTTTAATTACAGGTACATCAAATTTATATAGGAATTTCAATCAAATTCACATCTTCACATTATTGAACATTTCTAAGACAAGGTAATTTTTTTCATATTTTTACGCTTGATATAAACTTTTAACAATTTACTCATAGAGAAACCATCTGCATATTTATTGTTAAGTATATTTTTGAGCTTTGTTTTCATTGTAACATGTATATAAGTAACCTACTGAGTTTTGTAGATTAATTTTTAACCAACTGGCATAATAATTTCCCATTATTTCTATCATCTGAATATAACAAGAAATAATAAATCAATTACTATTTCATTAAAAGCTTTTATCGAAATAGGTAGGATTATATAATAATATACACATGCATCCTATAAATGTATTTTATTTAAATATATGTCCACATATGTATAATTAATACTATTGCTGTTAAAGTTTTTAAAGTAATTGGTGCTGAGTTGTATTGATTATATTTGAATGAAACTTTAAAGAGAATAGATTGATTATATATAATATTATATAAATAATATAAATACATACATATATAAATACACATATATTCATATATCACTTTAGTGTCTTTTCAAAAAGTGTTTTAAATAATTGCAACTGGCCTTTATCGAAGGCTATTTCTGTTTTTGTGGAATTTGTCATAGGGCTTAAATTCTTTGGCCTATCAATATATTTAATCATGATTATGAATACAAAACTCCTTTGAATGCTATTTATTGGTATATTGATCTTGCATAGTACAACTGAAATCTATTTGCTGCGATTTTAAGTAATAGTTCTGCATTTATAGTCAAAGTGGATTGGTGTGTAGCTGTCATTATTTTGTATGCCTTTATTGAATTAGGAAATCAGTGTTCTGCTGATTTCATATCTGAGTGCCTTCTTATTTTTATTAAATTCTGGAATTATAGACATAGATTTGGTGTAGTCTGTCTTTTGATTAACATAATATTCTTCTGTGATTCCTTCTGTAATTAATGCTTTTTGTGAGATGGGTAAATTTTTAGATGAATTAATCATCAACATTTTACATATGAATTATTTGGTTACATTTTCTTTTATATTTCTTTTAGTGTCGTTTTTTGTTAATTGATATTTTCCTAAAAATAAGTCATATCATGCAAGTTTTCAAATATATTTTTATAAGTGCCGTATTATACTTTTATCATTCCTTGATCATCTCTGTACCAGTCATCATTTATTCAATTTCATATCTAATTTTGTAAAATTTATCTTCAGTTTCTTGAGTTAGTTTTCCATTAATCTATTATTTCCCTTTCCTGTGACTTAACCTTTGATATATTTTTCAGATGTCATGCTATTTAAAAAAAAATTGATATTGTGTAATCATTATAATTTCCTTTTCTATCATTTCTTTTTTATTTGATCATTGTATTACAAAACTTTTAGTTGAATGTTAATTATTATCTTTACTCTTTCTTGTTTTGAAATATTTATGACAGTTTTTCCTTGTCCTTTTTTAAAAAGTCACCTTCGTTGGTTATGACGTGTAACAATTTGACTATAATTTATTTCTAGATATTTTACCATTGATATTTGTCCGCCACTTTGTCATGAGTTGTTGAAAGATCTTTGTGTGTATTCATGTCACAGAAATAACACAGTAGAGTTCCAAATATTGATCCCTCCACTGGAACATTAGGCTGGCAAAAACTGACAGAATCAACTTTTTCAGAAGTCTGGAACCAAATAAAAAACTTAGATAACCAGGAGGGTGCTTAATTAAAAATGAGGCTACTACATTTTGATGAATTAGCCTACCTACCATTTCCCACTCCCCAGGTTAGCACCAGCCATTGCCAGTGTTCCTGGGGAAGCTTGCTGGTTTTGGTGGTGAGAAGGTTTAGGGAGGAAAACAATATAGATCTTGTTCTAAAAATAAAATGTTTTTATGCATTTTGATCAGTGTAGAGGCTGACCTTTGTTTCAGTACCTTCTTGGGTTGCAGAAGCTTTCCTAGCAGCAGATTAGAAAACGTGTAAAGACGTGTTCCACCCGAAGCTTCCTGGAGCAAGGGAGACAGTCAGAGCTAGTAGTAGTCAAACTCAAAAGCATGGAAAGGAAGAGGCTGAGGAGGAAATTCTTGGAGGAATAAAGGCTTAGAAGGGCTCCAAGGTATACTAGGGAATCTGGAGTGCCACACACATGCCCAGGGCTGGATACATACTCAGAAAATATCCAAGGATCTTAGGTTTACACCAATGGCAGATCTTTGTGCTCCATGAAAACTAAAGCAGAGTTATAGATGACTGGGCTTAGCATTGAAGAAGTGCCCTGCACAAAGCCATTCTGAAAAGACCAGAACAGTATATTTTCTTTGTGGCCATAGGCATTTAAGGAAATCTCTATCAAACCACTAGCTGACCAGTGAAATAATGGGATACGGACTTCAGTGATCACACATGAAAAGAAATACAGTGTTTGAAAAGATAATTTGGAAAAGTCACTAAATATGTGGACACCTGAAATTCTGAACAATCCATAAGAACAAACTCTGGGGAGGGGGAGAATCTGATTTCCAATATTATCACATTATAATATACAAAATATCCAGTTTTCAACAAAAAATTAAAGGCATGCAAGGAAACAGGAAAGTATGATCTATTCATAGGACAAAAAGAAATGGACAGAAACTATGCCTGAGAAAATCTAGATATTGGATTTGATAGTGATTTAAAGCAGCTGTCTTAAATATGCTCACAGAGCAAGTGCTGATCCTAAAAAGTTATACAAAGTTAAATGAATCTTAATTAAGAAACCAGAAGAAAAGAACAAGATCTTAGACTCTATATATGAGTATAGATCCAATATAGAGTCATGTATTATAGGGAGGAGTTATAATTATCTTACACTTTAAGAAACTTCTTTGCCCTAAAAGTAGATAATAAGTAGGCATTTCTTAACATTCCAAGCAATAGAGCAAGTTTTCCTACTCACAGTCTTTTACCGGACTGATCAGTATAGATCACAGAGAAACTCATAAAACATGCCCTTTCAAGAAGCAATGAGGATACACCTTTAAGTTCACTTTTCTAACTACTATGGGAAATCCAGTTTTAGTAAGTTAGGCTTTCCATCACTTTCCTTTTAAAATCCACTGAAAACAACTACAAATATATGCCAAGATAAAAATTTGTGGCCATAGTCATGACTTTCTCAGGAACATCAGTCTTGTACACGCTGCAGTCATTCCTCTGGCAAATATAAATGAAAACAGGTTGATATTTGGTGCTACTCACTAAAAGTTAGGTGATTAAACTTGCTGAGGCTAAAAGTATGTATTATCATAAAAATAAATCACTTTTTTGTAGAGTTAATTATTTATTTCATAGCTCTTCATCCATTGCTTAAAATAGGGTATCACCTTAGCTGTTATAAAACTAAAATATAAAAATAACAACAACATATATTGTGGCTTTTGTAGCATTATTTGAATTTAAAGAAGTTGTCATGTCCTGACTAACTAGATATTTCTGTAGTTCCCTAAGTATGTGGATCATGAGGTACCTGCTATAATCAAATCACCGTTGTTGGGAATGATATGCTGAATCAGTGGGGCATTAATAATTAAAGTACTGTTTCTACTTCTTATAAATCACTATAGAGAAAATTGAGTCATACTTTCCATAGGCACACGTGAAAAAGGATTATAGTTAGTAAGAACCTGTGCTAAATGTAATTTTGCTGAAATAGAATCTACACCCATTACAGCTAGGAAGCATATCAAATCATTCTGGACACACATACTGCTTTACTTACATTATTTTGAAATGTTTTCAGGATAGAACAAACAAAAAACTACCATTCCATCATTTCCTGGTTGTCATAATTACCTTAAAAAACCAAGATTCATTTGTAATCCTCCTGATTTTTAGGAGAAAATGGAGTTGTGTCACTTGATGAAAATCTGTGAGAAAATGTTCTGTGAAATTTAGTGTTATTCTTGATTTGCAGGCACATAAAACGATAGCATTATCTAACAGTGTGATGTTTCTCATACTCTGAAGTGCCAGGAAAAATTGTTTTATTACAAAATAAAAGATAGATCAACTTAAAAAACTCACCTTTGTATTGCTGAATTGGTTTTTCAATCACTTAACTTGGAGAGAAGACCTAAGAACCTCTGAGTTCGAGGTCATCAGAGTCAAGAATCTAGGCCTACTGAAAATTGAATCAAAGCTAAACACTATGAAAGGAGCAAGGTGAATGTTGTTCTGAGGTACTGATTCAAACAGAAAATGCTATTTGAAGTTTATTTTTATGAGGTGAGAAGATGGGAAAGCCATTGAGGGAACACTGCTGAGAAAAGGTACAAAGAAACACTGACCTTTCTCAGGCCACCCTTCACGTGCTTAGTTTCCCAGGCTCTCCTGGTAGAAAGTCAGGATGTATTCTGGATTATTTTTGAGGGTAGAGTTATGTTTCCACAAATGCTTTTCTGTTCTTCCCATTCTCTTTGTAAGCAATTTTAGTCCCACTGTGATGGATTGCAGGTCTTTCCTACTGTGTTTGCAATTTGCCATATCACAATGACAGAAAACCTCGATGAAGACGAGGTAGATCTGCAAAGATGGTGGCCATAGGAGTCAGAATGTTGTGTGCTTGGTTACCTTCTTGTTTATTAAAGCCACAATTGGTAAGATGCCTAAGTCTCAAATGGATTCAGAGGTTAGCAAAAATGAGGACTTGGGACTTCTCAGTCAGTTTCAAGGCAAATAAGCAGTGTCAGGTTATCAGCTGGACAAGGCTACAGTGATTGAATGCATACAGCTCCTGTAGCCAGCGCAGAGATGGTCACGCAGCTTGCTAAGAGTAAGAAGTCATTTAGGTTACAGTAACTCAGAGTCTTGGCCTTGCTGCCTGCTATATGATTAAGCAGATTGAGAAGCAATGCTTTATGCCACGTACTTGCTTACTGTCTCGTTTGATTAACTGCAGGCCTGGCTGTGGGTAGAAATGAGGAGTATGGTGGAAATGTAGAGGAAGGTAAACCAGAAGGTAGCTTCACTTCATATTTATCTCTTGTTGTCCATTATCTGTTTCTATGTACATTATTCTGCTCCTTGATAAAAGCAACATATAACCCATACTTTTAGAGTTTATACTGAAGGTCCTCTAAATATTGATCAACCACAGCATGGTAGTAAATGATGGCATAGGGAAATAAGAACAACAAAAATGTATACTCTTTAGGTGGATAGGTGGAGTAAAATAATTTGCTCATGATTAACACTTGAAAGTATTTGGAGCAACTTTAGAATTAATGATAATTAATTAAGCAACTTTAGAATTAATGATATATAGTATTGGATTATAAGTCAAAGAACAAAATAAACATTCATGATTCCATAACTGTGTAATAAATAATCAAATAAAATAAATAGGGATAATGCACAGCTCTTTCTAAGAAATAATGATAAATGTATAAAAATAAAGGAAGAATAAAGTCACCATTAAAACTCCACAACAATACTTCCCACAGGCAAGATCTGAAAATGTTTATTAGGTCAGTGAACAAAAATTAAAGAAAAAATGGAATACATGCATCTTCTCAAAGTATCTCCCCTCAACTAAATATGTATTAATTACAAAAAGAATAGTTAGTAACTCTTCAATAGAGAAAACTGACACTGTCTTAACGAAGTTCTCTAAGTTAGCATTGCCAGAAAAAAGATTTAGCATCATTTAGGCACTGAGAAAAACGCATCAGTTTTGTGGTTTTCTTTCCAATAATGCATAACTTTAATAGTTATAAAAAATACCATCAAGCTCAAATTGAGAGTCGTTCTAAAAAAATGACAGCAAAAGTTTCAAGGTCATGAGAATCAAGGAGAGGCTGAGGAACCATTACATATTCCAGGAGGCTAAGGAGACGTGGCAAGAAAATGCAACCTGAATTTAGCCAAAATTGTCAGTGGCTCCGCCTCAGCCGTGGAAGCCATTCAGGTCAGTCTCAACTCGCTGTCCAGGGTAGTTCTGGGCGATAGAGTTACCTTAGGCTTCCTCCTTATGGTACGCAGTCTGTAAATCTCTAACACATCCTGCAGTACCTAGATAAATATCTCAAATCAGTGTCGAGGTCAATACTAAACCTTAGGGAGAAATCGACCTGACTCTCTAAGTTAGATACTGAAGGTTTAAAAGATTTGTTCACAATTTAACATTTGTGTTCAGGTCCTGGGAAGCCTGGTTGAGTTCAATACTTCAAGTTGACTTCTTGTTGCTTCTTGAAGTCCTGTTGATAGGTTCCTAACTAAATACTGTGTAGAGAAAAATAAATAAATTTGGTTCTAGATTCTCTTGGTCAGATTAATTAGACTGGTCAACGGGGTGGCATATTTCTGTGAAAATTCACCAAAGCCCAAGATAGTGTAGGTAGAAGAAGTGGATAGTGTTGAATGCAAATCCCGACACTCTGGCCACTGCTATTGGTCTGAGTGTAATACAGTCCTTTTATAGGTCACTCTGACCAAGGAATGACATCTGTTCTTTGATTATCCTTATAATTATGGCAGGGTAACTTGTTTTTACCTGTCTGCTAAAAGCTCTGATCCTTCACAATTGTTGACACCCACTATAAACTACTGTTTCTTATGAAGCAAAAGAGAAAGGCGTGTTTACTATAAATGGATATATTAGTAGTCAAGAGCAAATGTTAATAGATAATGCATAATGTCGGGTGAACACTAGATTTTAGAAGAGGGAATGCAAAATTTTCTAGGGATAACCTGAAGCCTGTCCTTAGCTATCACATCTCTACTTAAACAGCTCTCATTTTTGCTAATGATGAGCTTCTAATTATTAAATAAGTTAAACAGTTTCCAATTCCTAGGTTACTGGACGTCTCTGTTACACTGGACATTTCAATCACTCCATTCTGCTCAAAATTTTCCCTTGGTGTCTACAGCATCTCATCTTCTCATTCTTCTTATACTTTGCTGATTATTTATTCCTTCTCAATAGGGTATCTTATCTTCTAAAAGATTACTATTTCCCCAGGATTTGCCAATGTGAAAGTTTATCTACTCCTTAGTGATTTAATTTATCGGGTATTTGCTTTTCACTCTTACACTGATATCTCTCTCTTTCCATATGTACCATTCCCTGAGTCCTAACTTCCTGCTGGATAGTTCTTTCAGAAAACTCAATATGTTTAAAACTGAACTCACAATCTCTGCATTTTAACCATATTTTATTTTATTTTTCTCATTAGCTGGCAGCATCAGCCAATCAGGTGCATGAAAGTTATCTTTAACTCGTATTCTCTTTTATATTCTATATCTTAGCAACTACCTAGTTGCTGAGCTTTCTTAAGTTGTCCCTATTTTCTCCATCTTCATCACTATGGCCCTTGGTGTAGCTTTCATCCGTTGTTTTCTGTACTTGTATTGTGGTACTCAAAGTTAACTTCTCTGTTGCTGCCAGAAATTTATCTCCTGGTTGATGCCCATAAGATAAAGTGAAAATTAGCTCTGGATTCAAGTACCTCTGCAAACTGTTTCCTGCCTCCTTTTCAATTTTGTTTTCTGCCACTTCTTGTATTGAAGTCTGTGGTCAAGCAATAGTAAACTAGGAATTTCTACTGCAGTCCTACAAACATACAAACACTCCCTCAACTCCAAGATCATACTTGTGATGTCCCCTGGAATACTCACATGCCTGGAATAATTCCATCTTTACTATGTGTCCAGAAAAGACAATTTTTCCTTTGAGAATTAGGACTAGCTTCACTTTTTCAGAAAACTCCTTTGGTCCTAATAATTCACTGGGTCTATTATTTGGTATTACATTACTTATTTTTGGTACTCTCATAGTATGTTGTGAATTCCTTTTACTAAAACTATACAGTGATTTTTGATCATCTTTGTCTTTCTATGCTTCTAAGTTGGTGACTTCTTTAAGGTGAGGTGAAGTCAGGAAACATGTCTTTTTCATTTTTTTTGTTTTGTTTTGTTTTGTTTGTTTCTGTCAAATACAGTGACTGGTGAAGGCTCATCAATTACATATAAGATCTGCTCTTCTATGACTGAAAATTGACTAAGCCATTTTGGCTGTTCTGAAGCGGTATTTATTAAACGATACCAAAGCTGTCTCTGGATTGCCCTTTAGCAGAAGCAGCAGAATTATGTGTTTATATTTAGCAAACTGGCTCAAGAGCCTGTATGAAGCTACTTCAAACTCATTTCCAAATCATTTATTTTAACAGCTAGAGTATTTCTTTAAGCCAGTCCTGCCTTAATTCTTTCCTCCTAAGCGAATGTGGGTTCTGCATTAAGAATAATACAACACAACTCTTATCTCCTGAGCACCAGTTATACAAGGAACAATTTATATGTTCTTCTTTGCTTTTTTGAGTGAACATTACTTAATAATTTGAAACACACCCACTATTGAACACATACATTGAAAAATACATACATATTAGTAATAAAATATATTTTGCACTTTCAGACATTACTATAACACACATATATATATTATTTCCAATAAGTAACTGATATTTATCACTTCTTCAAAGCCAAACTACAGGATTCTACCTTCTAGAAATGACTATTTCATGATACCTTCTTTCATTTTTAGATGCCAAAAACTATGTTTCTACATGAGAATGTCTGAAAATGCCATCTAGATTTCAACCAGATTTCTAACCCTATTTGGGGGCAGCACAATTATGGTAACAAATTAAAATGTTACTAATGTTTTAAAAACAAACATTAGCCAAGCATTGTTTTTTCAAAAAGCTCAAGTCAATATAAACATCAACATTTGTTGAATCTCAAAATACTTGTACAGCTTTGCACTAGCCCTTAAAATGGCTCACATTAAGACCAAATTGGGATGATGAAACAAAAAATAGAAAATATGTTAACAACAAAATTTTTTCTAAAAATAATCATAAATTTTAGATTGAGTAGCTTTAAATATCTAATCTAACTAGACTTCTCTTTAGATATGATCTTTAAAATTATTATTTATTTATAAAGGTAATACATACACATCATTTAAAAATTAATAATTATTATTAGGCTAATAAAAATATCAGATCTTTGTTTAATCATTCCTAAATATAAATTCCTGCTGCTTAGATTATATAATTTTTAATATGTTTAATTGTTTTTTGAGAGTTTTCTTCCATATTATATCATTATTTTTTGATATTTCTGTTTTAGAAATTATGTGTTAGTTTCTTATTTTGAATGATTATCTCTTGTCTATCATGTCTAGCTCCACACTGAGCTTCTATTCCCAATCCTCCAATTATAATATTATCACCATTTTCATCAAGGAATATTCTGTTTTTTTATTATGGTTATATAAATATTATAATCATAGAACACTGTGATAAAGTTACATTTCTTATATGATATTTGTTTTTAAATTGAAGTTAATGATTGCCTCATTTTTTCATTTGACAACAGAATTAAAATTTTCTACCCTACTCTCATTTATCTGATTATCCTTCATGCTCACTACACATCTATTCCCCAGGGATATCCATTTGCTCTAATCTGGTAGTTCCTTTAAAAAAAAAAAAAAAACTTTTATGAAGTATAAACTTTATAGAAATGTGAAAAGACATAAATATATATCTTAATGAATGTTCACATGTTAAACAACCATATGCAATAAGCAACCAGATCAAGAAAAGACACATCTTGAACCCTGGAAGTACCCCCTTGTGCTATTCCCTAGTCACTTTTTCATAGCATAACTTTTATCCTAACTTCTAGCACAATAGATTAGTTTTATGTCTTTTGTACTTTTCATAAACAAAAAGAGTTGAAAAGAGTATATATTATTTTTTGTCTGACTCCATTATCTCAAAATTATTTTTGTCAGATTATATTATATGGAATTCTAATATGTACTATTACTACTACACAGTAATCCAATATGTGGCTATATCCCACTGTATTTACCCACTTGACTTTGGACATTTGGGTAGCTCCCAGGTTTTGTTTTCTGTAGTTTTATTATATGTAGTCCTGCTTAGATGTTTAGTGTTAGTGTTCTATTTCTTTTACATCTTGTTACTAATGAGAATTTATCGTTCTGATTCCTATGTTCTAAAAATCCATAATGATGTGATTGGTTGTGTGTATGTGTGTTTCATTAATTGTATACAGTACACAGAAAGTTATTTCAATTTCAACATTGATAACTTCAGTACTCAAAAACAATCTGGTGTAATTTACTTGATAGTTTACATCCATTTAATTTCCTCTTTTTCTTTAAATTTATATTATTGATATTGAATCTCTTAAAATAATTTTCTAAATTTCTTATTTCTTTCACTGATAGTTCATTGCTTTTTAATTTTGTCTTATTTCTCAGAAGATTTCCTTAATCTTTTTTTCATCCCTTTTTTTGAATCTGTCTTTTTTGATCTCATATTTTTATCCCAAAAAGCACTTTATAATTCTAATTATTTGACTTTCTTTTTTCAGTAGACTCCTCTGTGTTTTAATAATGCAGTATCTTCTCTTTTCTTTCTGAAAAAAAACTATACACACACACACACACACACACACATATATATATATATTTATATATATATATTTGAAATTTTACAGTATTTTTTCTTTGTCCTAACATATTCAGATTGATTTTTTTTTGGCCTTGATATGTCAGGATACTTTTCACAAATATTTTTTATTCTTTACTTTCATATTCATATTTAATAATGAGGATCTAACATGATGGAATGGTGGTTTATCCTTTGCTGTGCACTGAACGTACCATTGAGGAATGTTAAAGACCTGTAGCTATTTTTTTCTTTTTTTGGAGATCCATTTTCCCAAAGAACTGTACTTTTCTTTCTTATGATTGTTTGGCTTTGAGCATTCTGTGTGTGTGTGAAGCAGGGGGAGTAGAGGGTTGGAGATCTTGTGATGTGCATACTTTACCTGAATTTACTTTTGTCAGCATGGTTTCCACCATTACTCTATTCTCCTGCTTCCAAATTTTTTTTTTGAAATACACTTATTTCCTTCTATTATCTCTCATTTCATTCTTTTTGACCTTTTGGTTCATGCCTTTTAAAAAATTTATCTTACTGCAATTTTAGTGAAGTTTCAGAAGGAAATGGAGCTGGAATAACAAAGTACATTCAATTTACCATATTTAATTTGAAGGTCTTATGTCACTCCCAATTTCATTAACATCCCTGAAAGTTACGAAGAGCGAATGTGTGAAAGTTTAGTTATTTAGTCCTATTTTATTTCTTTCATTGGTTTTTTTAATTCCATCATTTAATAATTATTTCTTGACAGTTTAGCAGCTGTGCTTAAAAACTGTGCTACGGCAGTTAACCAGAAACATGACCTCTGCCTTTTTGATGGCCCTCAGCCGTCCCCCATGGTGTTCAAACGAGGAGAATATTTCCTGATGGAAGGGATTCTTTGAAGGAGCTAGCATGTTGACAGATTGGCGGGTCAGAAAGAGAGAGTCATGCCCTGAGACTCAAGGAACAGGCAGCAATAGTCTCCTGGGGTGAATTCTAGACACCCTGCACCTACCATGAAGAAAATCTGGCCCAAGGATATGCATGAGTGCTTGGGTTTTTTGTATGCATGAGTGCTTGGGTTTTTTGTATGCATGTGTGTGTGCGTGCATGTATGTGCCTGCGTCATTGTTTCTTTTTCTCCACCTACTGTATTAAGAGCTTAGTGAAGCTGACTGAGCTCCTTGCTCTTTCTTGGAAACAGTGTCAGATGAGGAGCCCAAGGCGCCTTAGGACCAACTGTGTGGTGTGTACTCATTATTATACCCGTGGTTCTGGGAGAAAGGGCCATTAAAAAGGTCAGTTGGGGAACTTAGGCCTCAGGGTATCAAGTGAATGTGTGCGTTGAGAAAAACAAAGAAGAGCATCTTAATGTATAGAAAGATGAATAATCAAATCTTGGATACCATGGTGGTTTTTCTAAGATATTTATTGTTAATTTGGTACCTAAAGGGTGAATCAAAGTAGGCAATGTAAATCTGCTAGCATTTCAAGTATGGGGAAAGTCATATTCAGAGATCCTGAGGTGCAAAAGAACTCTGAATATTCCAGGAACTAAAAAAGCTTAGCATATTTCTGAGCTATAGAAAGACAGACATTTTTACCAAGAATGTAATGTTAGAATAGGTAGAGAAAGATGATTTGAGGTCTTCTGTTTTGCAATTTATTATAAGAGTAATACATGGGAGAGCTATAATCATATTTACCTTTGTAAAAGTTCTCTTTTAGTTCTCCCTGGGAACGAGAAGTAAAGAGAACTTGAACCAAGTGTTAAGTCAGTGGACAGAAGAAAACCCAATCTGTCCTGTTACAGTGTGTGTTTCTATAACACAAATTAGCTCATCCAAGTAGTTAAATAGAAGAATTGTGTCAGTATAACATAGAGTTTGTATTTTTTCATATCAAATTTTTTCCTGTATTCATAGAGCCATAATAGTGGGAATGGAAAAATAACTTTAAGCAAGAAAGAGAAATTCCTCTGTCTACTGAATAAACAGGCACTTTTCAGCTCTAAGAAAGTTAAAATGAGCGCCTGATATTTCTATTTCTGGGAATTTAGAGTAACATACTTTTTCCTATTCTTTTGAGTAAGTATAACTAAAAGCCCCAGAAATTGTATATAAAATGAACTTAAGAAAACTCTGAAAGGTGGAGAGAAATAGGCAGACCAACCAGGGGCTCTGGAACCCGAGGAATGATGTTTTGAGGTGCCTGGTTTTTCAGAGACAAGAAAAGTATCAGAGACAAGAATTTTATATTATGATAAAAGAGTCAATCCACCAGGAATAGTAATCCTACCTGTATATGCATCTAACAACAGAACTGCAAAATATATGAAACCAAAACTGATAGACCTGAAAATAGAAATAGACAAATCCAAAATTATGGTTGAAAAATTTAGCACTCAATTCTTAACAGTTCATAGAACAACGGAACCGAAAACCAGCAAGGATATAGAAGAATTCAACAACTCCATCAACCAACAAAATCTAATCAGCATTGATGGAACATCCCACTGAACAATGGCAGGATATATCTTCTCTTCAAGTGCCCATTGAGTACGTACTAAGATAGACCCTATCTAGGGCCATAAAATAAGTCTCAACAGTGTAGGAGAAATGAAATCATACAGAGTGCATTCTCAAAAACACAGTGGAATCAAGCTAAAAATCAATAAGAGGAAGATAGGAAAATTTCCAAATACTTGAAACTAAACATTTCTGAATAACCCGTGAGTCAAAGAAGAAGTCTCAAGGGAAATAAAAGAATACATTGAACTGAATGAAAATGAAAATTTCAAGACTTATCATATAGCTGCAAAATACAAGACTGTGGTTTATAGGCAGAGGGATAAACATATAGATCAAAGTAGAAGAGTAGAGAACACAGACATAAAACCATATAAATATGCCCAGTTGATTTTTTTGATAAAGTTTTAGAAGGAATTCACTGAGAAAATATGGCATTTTCAACAAATAGTGCTGAATCATTTGGATATTCATAGGCAAAAAAGTGAGCTGTGCCCTAACTTTCACACTTTATACAAAAATTAACTCAAAATAGATTATAGACATAAATGTAAAACGTGAAATTCCGAAACTTTTAGGGAAAACAAAAACAGAAGAAAATCTTTAGGACTTAAAGCTAGGCAAAGTCTTCTTAGACTTGACACCAAAAGCATGATATATAAAAGCAAAAATTAATAAATTAGATTCCACAGAATTCAAAACTTTTCCTTTGTGAGAGAGGTAAAGAAACAAGGAGATGTTAAGGAGATAAATTACAAGGTGAGAGAAATGTTTCCAAACCACAGATTCAACAATGGACAAATATCTAGAATTTATAAAGCACTCTCAAAATTCAATAATAAAAAGCAAACAATCCAATTAGAGTATGAGCAAAAGGCATAAAGTGAAGAAGACGTACAAGTGCCAAATATGCACATGAAAAGATGTTCAATTTAATTATCCAGTAGGGAAATTCAAATTAAAACCTACATACCTATCAGAATGGCTAAAATAAAATATAGTGACAACATCAAATGCTGGTGAGGGTGCAGTAAAACTGAGCCACATATACATCGGCATAATTTAAAATAGTATAGCAACTCTGCAATATACATTGTCTGTTTCTTTCCCCAAAAATGCAATTACTATATGATCCAGAAATTAAAGTCCTGAGGCTTTATCCCAAAGAAATAAAAACTTATGTTCACACAAAACCCTGTACAAGAATGTCTATAGTAACTTTACTTGCAATAAGCATAAGTGGAAAGTACCCAAATGTCCTTCAAGGTATGAAGGTTCTGTAATACATCCAGTCCATGGAATATACTTAACACTAAATGGGAAAAAAATTGATACATGCAACAACTTACACAGACACATTCCCAGAAAATCATCCTGTATAAAAAAGCCAATCCCAAAAGGTTAACTATTCTATGATTCCATTTACATAACATTTTTGAAATCTTATTATACTATATTAACATACATAAATAGCATGAAATGTTATTATACTATAATTATGTTTTATGTATAAATATAGAAATAGAAAACAGATTATCAATTGCCAGAGTTTAAAGAAGGGGTGTGGGCTGGAGGGAAATGAATGAAATTAGGGATCTTTGTGGTGATAGAAATGCGCTGTGTCTCGAATATACTAATGCCAATATCGTGACTGTGATGTTGAACTATTATTTTGCAAAGTATTATCATTTGGGGAAACTGGGCAAAGAGTACATGGAATCTCTCTATATTATTTCTTACAACTGCATATTTATGACTATCTTAAAGTAAGAAGTTTAATTTTTTAAAAAATGAGTGGCTGAACCTGATCTCCAGCTTATATGATACACAGTTCCTGAAAAAGGTTGCACTTCTTTCTGTACCCACCTTAGAGATAGTTCACTAGCTACAAGCTAGTATTTCTACTGTGAATGTATACATGCATGTGCACAAGCACACACACACACACAATATTTTTAATATACGAGACAGCCCCCAGTTATTTTAAGCTGTGCCAGCCTGAATTATTCAAGTTATTTCTGAAGTACTATTCATGAATTAATTTATTCATCTGTTTACTTATTCATGTTTTTTTTATGTATTAATACTCTGGTAAACAAAATTGCATAGGTTTTGAGTGGCCTATCATTAATCCTGTTTTCCCCATAATCTGTGTTTTTATCAGTGCATGATTTTGCAAAAGGTAGAGTTTGTCAAGAATGCCTATGTTGAACTGTATGGAAGTATTTGTAGATATATTTTAAGATCTTTCAATGATAAAATCAACTAAATGTTCATTGATAGGAAAAAGTTGTAGAAGAGTTCATGATGTCTTTATAGTTCTTCCTTGAGTGCCTGGATCAAGGGTGGGTCTAATTGCTCAGACAGGCATTACTGGATAAAGCATGAATTTTAGGGATAAATATAAAAAACAACTTAAGATTTTTATATATTATGTTAAACTTTGTCCTTAAGCCAAGATAGAATTTTGAGATAAAGATACGTGTTTGGAGATTATTGGCAAATGTGATGATGATGCTGTGAGAATATATAAGAGCAAACTTATAATATAATATGTAATATTCTATAACCTTATAATATATAATATAATAAGAGTAGGAAGAGTAGAACAATAATAGAAAGGAGTTGTCAGGTACAGAGCCCCAGTTAAATCCAGCATTCATTTGAGTGGTCAAAAGATATACAAGCCAGGAAGATAAATTATTATGAAAATCATATTTTTAAATATTTTGAAGATATGGTTCACTTTGTCAAATACTGCTCAGACTCAGTACTATTGAGGACTCAAAAGTTTCTGTTGGATTTAGAATAAAAGAAGCCATTGACAACCCGAGCAGACTCCCTCAGGCTGCGGAGGCAGGATGATCAGAATGTGTTGAGTGATGAGTGGGAGATGAAGAAACACACCCATGAGTTACAATCCTTTTTAAGAAATTTAGTATTGGAACTATTTTTTACTGGATAGATCTGGAAATAAAATCACTTTGCCATGCATCGGTTATGTGAATTTAGGCAATGTTAAGAAACCAAAGAAAACAGAAATCAAACAACAATCTGTAGTATACATTCTTCTATAAACACAAACACAGGACTGGGTCTAGAAATGTTCCTTGGGAGAGAGTATTTTCAAATACCTTGAGAAGTTAGGTAGAAATATTGAAACCTCAAGAGAAGGGTGATTGGCAGACACCCAAATAACTAAAAGATGAGTGGCAATTTTGAAAAAGCTTGGAACATGTAGGGGTTAAAGATACACTCAAAACTGCTTTGTGGTTCTTTGGTCATTGGACAAAGGATATTTTAAAAGTAATGTTATCTTTATTCTAATTGAAATTATGTCTGTAATTTTTTGGTACCAATGAAACCTTTTTCTTTCCCTTTATTTCTCTAATTTTTAATGAAGTCTATAATATTCAATTATGCTTACTTTGTGTATATGGATGTTGGGTTGTATCCGTGTAAAGTAAATGGAGGCTGCATTTCACATCTTTCACATCTGAGTTAATGTGTTGCATATGAAAGTACGAGTTGGGGACTTCCATGATGGTCCAGTGGTTAAGACTTCACCTTCCAATGCAGGGGGTGTGGGTTCGATCCCTGGTTGGGGAGCTGAGATCCCACATGCCTCATGGCCAAAAAATCAAAACATAAAACAAAAGCAATATTGTAACAAATTCAATAAAGACTTTAAAAATGGTCCACGTCAAAAAAAATCTTAAAAATAAAAGTACATGTGGAAATTTGCAGAACCCTTAGAGATAAATCCACAAGTTATGGATTTTGGTGTTTACTCCAATTATATATTCATTATAAGAGGAGAGCGTCTCCATATGTCATCTGGCTGATAATTTAACATGTATGTGCATCAGTTCCTTGTAAGTATAATGGTAGGAATGTTCTGAGTAACAAATAATATAAAACATGCAAAATATAAGGCGACTCATAGTTGGGGCAAACACAATTTTATTATTAAGTATTAACCTAACCTGGTATAAGAAAAGGAAAATGTCTCAAAGGAGCATCTCTTCAGCCAGAGCCTCTTCCTTGTAATATCCCCAAATCTCTGACTAAAATGTCTGCACATTGTCCCTAGTTATCACAATTGGAAAACCTTCATACAAGCCTATGACAGTCTGATGTATATTTTATATTACTATATCTGTTAAGAAGTTAAAGGCAACCACCTAGCTTTTCTGAATATTACCTTCTATAGGCTAAACATCTCCAGTGCCTTCAGTCATATGATGGGCTTTACATTTCCTCATCATTATGGTTTATAATCTTTTGGATCCCAAATTTTATGCTCTCTGTATTTTTTTGTACGTGAGCCACATGAGGTGCAAGGCATAGGCTGTCAGTTACATTGGGCAATTAATTTGTGTCTCTCTCTTTATCATTAAACCCACCCTTGCCAAGCCGCTCTGTTCTAAATTCCTTGAATACACTGAGATTTTTCCAATTCCATAGCCTTTGGATATTCTGTACTATAGGTTTGAGATGCACTTTGTTTCATTTGTCATGAGCTTCTTATTCTGTAAACCTTACCTTCAGTGGCACTGACTCAGAGAAGCATTCCCTGATAGCTAAAACCTGCCAGCCAATGCTATTCTTTTTGCAATTGTTTCTTTGTCTCTTTCTTAATAATTTTGATAACATTAAATTATTTTGTATTGTCCTCTTTTCTTGCTTTTTCTGGTCTTCTTCCTCACAGAAATGCAATTCTTTCATAAGTGTAGGGGCCATAATTGCATTCAAAATTGTTTTTTGTCTAGTATTTCAATCAGTAGCTAGCACACAGTAGGTGCTCAATTAATATTTGTTGAAAGAATAAATGAATGGAATAATATGAGTGAGGTATTAAATATGTAAATGTTTTAACTAAATATGTTACAAAATTTTTCTTAATTTTTTATCGGTGGATATATATGGTGTGATATATAAAACAGTTTTTAAATCTGGAATTAAATTGCTCACCTGGATCAGTATCCAAGCTACTGATTCCATGAACTACATATAGTTTCAAAAGAAAACAGGCAACAATATTAGAAATAGGTTTTTGTTTCCTTATTCTTTTTTTTTTTTTGAGGTGTTTGCCTTCCCCACTGACTGGGGGCGGGGCGTGAGGTGTCCCTGGCATTAGGACTGACTGTCTGGCTTCTCTTTATTTATTTATTTATTTTTAGCTGTGTTGGGTCTTGGTTTCTGTGCGAGGGCTTTCTCTAGTTGCGGCAAGCGGGGGCCACTCTTCATCGCGGTGCGCGGGCCTCTCGCTATCGCGGCCTCTCTTGTTGCGGAGCACAGGCTCCAGATGCGCAGGCTCAGTAATTGTGGCTCACGAGCCTAGTTGCTCCGCGGCATGTGCGATCCTCCCAGACCAGGGCTCGAACCCGTGTTCCCTGCATTGGCAGGCAGATTCTCAACCGCTGCGCCACCAGGGAAGCCCTGTTTCCTTATTCTTTACCCTTATTAGTAGAACTAAGATAGATTCTACTTGCTCTGTGGGCATGCCTATATTAAAAGTAATGATTTTCATCTTTGCCTTGTAAACCTTATTAAATGGAGTTAATCTATGCAGATTAATTATTGAATGTTTATATATATCATCTGAAGGTTTTTGGAAGTCAGTGTTTGAGTTCAGATCTTTGAATTTAGCATGGAAACATCAGTTACATTAGGGTTCCAACTTCCAGAATGCCAGATCTGCCTTTTAGCTCCTAATAGATGGCAAATGTATAGAGTGTAAATGTATTTATATAAGGGAGTTCGTAAGTTTTATCTTTACATATTTCTTATGTTGGAAGGAATGCAGGATTCAATAATTTGAGGTAATGCCTGGTTTGTGATGCAATATGCAAATATCAAAATGAAAATAGATAAAACTCCAGTCTGAGATCATATGTATGATGTATGTGGGAAACGTTAATGATCGGATGTGTGTATGTGCTGATCAGGGAAAACCTGCTAGAGGAAAAATAGTGAGTCACTATTTGAGTAATGTGAAAGCTTAAAATTGGAATTTAGCAAGCAGAGACCAAGGTTACCAGAGACTGATAAACAAGCCAAAGAAATTAAAGTAACACACAGAGGAAATGCAAAAACTAACCTAGTTGTCTCTGTGTTAGTTTGCTGCAACTCTCTCCCCATCTCTGGCAAGGTCTATTTAAAGTTCTACAATTTCTTCCGCATTTTTATCACAAAGCAGTCAAACTCAGAGTTCAGATTCTTACACTCTATTATATTCTTTGTGAATTCCGTATTTACCTTCCCTGCTACTAGTCGTTGCTCGTCACTGAGACGGTTCTCCTCAATATCAGCATCTCTTCTCTCTTCATATCTCTAAGTGCTACAGTCCCTATTTAATAAAGATAATTTCCTTTCTATGAATGATACATTTTAATTCAGTAATAATAGTGGAATTTTTAAAGCCTTGAGACAGAATAATAGCATGAATATATTCACAACTACTAGTGGCAGCAAGAAAGGACTTTTTACATTATCATCCTCAGGAAATTAAAAACTTGGGACTTCATAAGTCATGATAGTTTGCATGTTCTTATAAGGAAATGCATATGATTTATTCAGGGAAAATATCATATTGTACATAAAATAAGGCAGCAATTAAGAGCAATTTACTAAATGAAAATGCCCTATTTTCTCTTGCCAAATTATATCTGGAATTCTTCTGGTAGTGACATATGCTCTAATGTTCTCTGGAGCTACTCATGCAGAACTATGGAATCAGAAGATGAAGATAATAAAATTGTAGGTATAGAGAAATATTGTCACAGTAAATGAGATGATTCAGAGTGTCTCAGACACTTAATCCAAGTAACTGACTCTTACAGCTCATTTTCTTTTTGCTTTATATTCCGCTATTTTAATAAGACTAAAGTAATGTTGGTGCAAGGAATCAGTATTACCAGGTTTCATTCCTGATTATTCTACTTTCTAACAGTGTAAACATGGGCAAACCTCCAAATGTCTCTCAAATACTGGTATTAGAACAATGCAAGACCAGTATGAGATAAATTGAGAGGATGAACAAAAAGTTATTTGGAATAAATATACACATCAATATTATACTTACTGATATCATGAGGGCACAATTTGGCCATACCTCACAATCAGCTATGCCACAAAAGTAGGGAGATGTTAATTCTCATCTCAGTTCAATTAGCAATTTGGTGTAAAACTTTGCTGTTCACTTCCTGGATTTCTGCCTAGATTTTCAGCTATACATGAAAATAATTTCTGGCCTTACAGAAATGCTGTGAGGGCCAATTTCTGATTTTTAAATCAATATAAGGAAGAAATGATATTAATTTTACAAGATGGCAAGTCATCAAAATATATTTTATCTCAGTACTGGACTGTGTTTTACTAAGTTTGTATTTGGGACTTCTGACTTTCTGGTTTTCATGGTACAATGTTAGTGATACCTGATTCCTCTGTACTGTCAATCCCATTAATGCTCAGAAAAATATGCACATATTTATTCCTGCATTTCTGTTCTCTCAGGGTTTCCGTTCCCTCTCCTAGAAGAATTCTCTTTAGTGTTACTCTAGTATAGGTTCTGATGGTGAAAATCAAAAGAAAGTTTTTTTTTTCCCCTGAAAACATTTGTTTATTCTCAATATTTAGTGATACTTTTGCTTAATTTAGAATTTCAGAAAATAGTATTTTTTTGTATTTCCCTTTTATATTTAATTCATTTATATTTATAAATTTTTTTGATTGCTTTCTGATTTTTGTCATTTCTGTTGAAAAGTCAGCCATCAGTCTTACTTTTGCTCTTTTGAAGACAATACACTTTTTCCCCTCTGTCTGCTTTTATGAGTGTATAGGTTTTTTTTTTTTTTTTTATTTAATTAAAATGTGCCATGGTAGAATGTTTTATTGTTGTTGCTTTTGTTTGTTATTGCATTTATGCTGCTTGAGATTCTTTGAGCTTCTGGAATATCTAATATGCTATTGAAACTACCTATTGAGTTTTTTAGCTTTAGGATATCAATTTTATCCTTTTTTCTAGATTCTAAACTCTTGAAATTTTCCATGCTTCCATGCATTTTTGTCATACTTTTTTGTTTTCCTGAACTTATTAACATTGCTATTTTTAAGTTCGTGCATTATTCACATCTTTTATATATACTGTTTGTATTTTGGCTGTATAGTCTAAATGGGAGAAAATAGAGTCATGGGATCATAAGAGAGAAACTCAGTCCTGATGATAAAATTTTATACTTTAAATAAAGGTTGCCTGAAGCATTACCATTATGTCTGGGCTCATCAGTTGTATCAGCAAAAATATTTACTATATATTTCCTACATACAAATTCATTTTGGTTGTGATGTTCTGTGAGCAGTGACAGTTGAGTAGCAGAATTTAAGGAAAGTTATTATTTCTAGTCAGAATTTCATCCTTCACGAATGTTCAGCTAGCCTTTGATCACAGTAACGACACTCTAGAGGCAGTTACTAAAACAACTCAATTATCTTCGTAGGCAACCGATATCTGAAGCCTTTCTATTTAACATAAGAAATATTACCATTTAAATTTTCATTGATGAAATTTGTGACTAGTTTATTTGCATAGTGAAGGATAACATGACATCTCATGGATAAAATAAGCAATATCCAAGATATGTGTATTAACTAGTATATTTTAGCATCGCTTCTTACGCTTCCATATACAAAATAAGCCCTGTAGTTTGTACTCTTTAGGGATAGAATCCAAAGCTTGATCCTTAGTCTTGTGTCCAAGTATTGGAGGGATATAGAAAAAATTGGAGGGATATAGTTGTCTGAAAATAAGGTAATGGAATCCTGACTTGGAATAAGATAGCATCTTATTTGAGCAAACTTATTGGTCAAGAGATATTGGATTACCTGGCAGCACGGAGAGCTGGGAACTGTTTGGTATCTCCTTACTACTGAATGCATGTGTAATAAATGTCTGCGCATATGTCTTGGAAACAAATTTTGGGGGCCAAATTTTTTGGTGCCTATACTTTTTAACCAAAAATAGTTTAAAGGTTGTGCTTACCCTGTTGTTTTAGTTCCATTAACAAGGACAGTTATTCCAACATTACTTATTTCATGGGCTGGGATTAAATAAGATGAAGTACTTAATACAGTATGGGTGCATATGAAGTGCTCAATAAGATGCTAGCTCTGATCGTTAGAAGATGAATTGCTCATTATGTTATATTATCTTGTGTGGGAATGTAAGTTGGATGGGCAAAAATCAAGAAGGGAATCAGGATAAGTGAATTCTTACTAAGTATAACATTAAAATTAATTTGATTAATGACCTAACTGGATTCATTTCACAACTTCCAGAGGATAATACCCATAAGAAATCCCTTCAGTTAAACGTCCATTTACCTAGTGTTCTTCAAAATGCAGTTAAAAAAAATAATGGAGAATATTTTTCTCAGGTAGGGTAGGACTTTTTTGGATCCTCCAACGATTTCCACCTCTTGTTGACTATATGCGTGTCTCTTAAATCTGATGGAGAAGTGTGAAGAACTAACTCTGGAGGGAAAATGGCATCTTTAGTCTCTTTTTTCTTATTTTTTTTTAGTTCTCCTCTTTCTTAGTCCTCCATAGGTAAATGGAATAACTAACTTGAGGGGTTTGATTCCTGGAAAGTTTCAAGGAGACTTTTGTTAGTAAGAGGAGTCTCTGTATATTAAAAGGGCACGTATTTGATGTGATTCTTGTGTTTCTTGTTTTCTTTATACTAACGATACTGGGGAAAGAAAAATACATGGACCATGGTATGCTTCCTTTACCAGGAGTTCTGGTTACTTTGCTCTTTTCTCATGAATGCTGTTACTCACTTGGTTATTGTGTAAAGCTGCCCAGGAGTCTGGAAAGAATAGAGTAAGATCCCAAGTCTGTGTTTGAGTTTAGGAAATAGATCTTTTATCTCCATATTCTCCTACAGAACTTATTAGAGTCCTTAGAATTGAGAAAATAAATAATTATTCCACAGAAATACTAACACTAGTAACATTACATTTTACAAATTGTGAAGCTTTTGAATATGCATAAGGATATTTTATTCTCAAAAATCCTATAAATTTGTATATATAATATTAATTTAGTTTTCAAAATAACTATTTAAATGAAATGTTGAAATAAATGCTTGAATCTATATATTAACAAAACAAGGGATTTGAAATACAAATCAGGGATTTAAAATAAAGTACAAAAAGTTTTTCTTTGTATTTTAAATTTAGAAAGGTAGTACAAGTTTTGTTTTTTTAAACAGGCTCATGTGATCTCAGATTCTGTTTGACCATGTCAGTAAGAGTTTCCAACATTGTTTATAAGATAATCGCCCATTTATTGGGTATCTACCCCATTGGGGGTATTCTAGCAGTGAGCAATTCTAAAGTTTCACAAATGAAACAAATTTTGTTTGTCTGTTTGTTTTTCTGTAGTAATTTCTTACACATGAAAACCACTAGAACAACCTTCTGCGAGACTTGAAAATTCAGAACAGAAAAGATTCAAGGTTTGAATCTAGAGTCAGAGCTGTGATATTTGACTCTGGCACCGCCTCCTGCAGCAAGATGCCCAGTGACTTGGCAGGAAGTGCAGTCAGATGGCTCTCTGGTTTCAACCCTCTCACAAATTCAGCCCAGGCAATTTTTTGTTTTTTTCATGCATCTAGGAGAATTAAAGGAGGTAGACAGTGAGTGAGTGAGAGAATATTTATTTATATATATATATATATATATATATATATATATATATATATATATATATATGATGTGTATCTATATATATATTTTTCAATTCTACATATCTTATTTTAAATCTGAAAGTCCTGCCTACCCAATAAATGCTGCATATAGAGTGTTATAAGAGATTTGTATGTCTTCCTAAAACTTATTGCATCAATACCCTTCACTTTAGGTAAGTAACTATACGTGTAATTGTCCATCAGTGGACCATCTGTTATTTGGTTTATTGAGGTTTAATTAGTTATGTGACTCTGGGTTGCAGGCAGTTATGTTAAAGGTGTTTTAGAGTTTAAAAAATAACTTTGAATAAGCTATTTTTTAAATTATGGTAAGCAACTAATGAGGTGGTTATTATTACTTTCCTTCTTTTGTACTGGAGAAACATGAGACACAGAGATTGATTAATAAAGCCATTGATTAATGAAATTATTCAGCCTGTAAAACACTGAACTTACATTTCAACTATGCAGGGTTTTGCTCCTGAAAAATCTGCATTCTTTTTAGCACATCTCATGTTACTTCCTTGGTTTGAAATTTAACAGCTTTGATCACTTTAAGAAATTCATTTTGAAATGTTAGGTGCTGTGAGTCTTTTGAATGAGGAGTGAATCATTAGAATATTTTTCTTACTAATAAATTTTTGTTATATAACCTATATCCCCAATGTAGCTGAAGAATTAAATCTTTACAAACCATAAATGTGCCACATGTGTCTGCTATTTTGCATATTATTCATTTTTATATTTTTAGCAATAAAATTATTATTTTTATAATTTAAGAATATAAATAATTATAAAGAAATTGGATTTTCTCAAATATAAAAAGTGGAACAGTGACAAAAATTTCCAGAGACAGTGGATTATTATTTTGCCATTCAAAATACTTCTGTTGTTCAACTTCACTTCAAAAGGATGAAACAACTTTTTGTTTCGAGCCAACAAAATTTGGCTTGAAATTTGGCATTGAAAAATGAAACAAGCCAACAAAAATTACATATACTATAGATATATAGAACAGTTTTAATAGTCTTCACCTACTTTGTAAAATGGTACCTCAATACTTTTGATTAGACAATTTTTGACATTTTAAATACTATAATTATACAGAAATACTTATGTCAGAGTTTATTATACATGTCAATTTATCTTTAATTCACCTACCTTGTGAATTTATACTCTGATTTTAATGATTCATCTTTCAATAAAATATAAGTTTATCTTATGTAATTTTTTCCAATAAACTAGGAAAGGGTGTTTGTTCTGATTTTTGTTTTTATGAAGTCACCTCATCCTTTTAAACCAGTGCTTTGAAATGTTGCCATTAACACTTCCTCTTAGAAGTGTTAAAATTATAATGGGCCCACACAAATAAGTGGGAGGTGCTAATGGACATTTTATTTTTCCTGAATGCAGAGTATCTATCAGAAAAGAGATGCGGCATAGCTTTTTAAAAGCTTAGTGGTTTCTCTTCTTATTAACTGAATTTTACATGAAGAACCAAAAATGTGACGGCAATAGACTTTTATGTTGTGTAAAATAGATATAGAATATAAATGTTATAAAATTTTTAATATAAATTATAGGCTAATTTTTATTGCACATGAGTAAGAATTACTTTTGTCTGGATCTATTATGAAACAACCTATTTCTAACACAGTTGAATGTTTGTGGACCCCAAGACTCATCACATGTTCATGCTATACCAGAGAAAAATCTATGTACCTATTCACTTTCACTGAGAATAACATAAAGAAATAACATGAACAATAATAGCTTTAAATTGTTGTGTGATGCACTATACCATATGTTTCTATCTGGACTTCTCAGAATCCCGATCATCCAAAAGCTTGAACAGCTGCTGCCATTTGCAGATAATTGCTATAAGATGCATTTTGCCCTTCCGTTGTTGATTTCTCCTTCTGTTTCTGTAAGTCCAACTGGATGCTTATCACATCCTCCTTCTAAATGTGTCTGCTTTCCTCGTGAGTTCACTTTGCAAAGTTAATACTTTTATTCAAGAAAAAATTTTCAGGTATGTATCTTTCCAATATATATGAAAACTTATGATAAATATTTCTCCTTCTGCTTACACTGTATTCTCAACAAATATTTAAATTAGGGCTAACCTTTAAAAATGTAACATGCCTTCCCTTTTCTTGACAATAGATTATGATTTTTTCAGTTACAAGCTTTGAGAGCTTGTATGCCAAAGGGTAGAAAATTGTCTTTTTTTTTTTTTTTTGGTTGCTTTTAAAAATTTAAAGAACATTTCTAAATCTGAAATGATTTTGTTTAAATATTTATTTTAGGGAAATGGAAAGAGAGAGTTTGCAAAAGAATAATGGCAATATTGAATAATTAGTGGTTCTCACAAAGCCTTTTTTTCCTTAAATATTTCTTACCTGTAAGTAACATGTTTTATAATTATATTTTATATAAATTTATATAATCCTCTGGTCATTTTATTGAAAAAGGTTTGAATATCAGGTTTTTCCTATTTAAATTTCTTCTCAATTAACTTGCCATTTCTAGAAATTAAAAGTAATTGGAAAAATGTAGTAAGGTGAAATATAAATTCCTTTTCCAAACCTATAGGATCATTGAATAAATTGAACACTGTACCTATGAAAAGAGTGTTGGGGCACCTTCAAGATGGTGGAGGAGTAAGACATGGAGATCACCTTCCTCCCCACAAATACATCCAAAAAAATCTGCATGGGGAACAACTCCTACAGAACACCTCCTGAACGCTGGCAGAAGACCTCAGACTTTCCCAAAGGAAAGAAACTCCCCCCGTACTTGGGTAGGGCAAAAGAAAAAAGGAAAAACAGAGACAAAAGAATAGGGACGGGACCTGCACCAGTGGGAGGGAGCCGTGAAGGAGGAAAGGTTTCCACACACTAGGAGCCCCTTCGCGGGCGGAGACTGCGGGTGGCGGAGGGGGGAAGCTTCGGAGCCACGGAGGAGAGCGCAGCCACAGGGGTGCGGAGGGCAAAGCGGAGAGATTCCCGCACGGAGGATCAGTGCCAACCAGCACTCAACAGCCCGAGAGGCTTGTCTGCTCCCCCCACCCCGGGGCGGGCAGGGCTGGTAGCTGAGGCTTGGGCTTTGGTCGGATCGCAGGGAGAGGACTGGGGTTGGCGGTGTGAACACAGCCTGAAGGGGTTAGCGCACCACAGCTAGCCGGGAGGGAGTCCGGGGAAAAAGTCTGCAGCTGCGGAAGAGGCAAGAGACCATTGTTTCAGGGTGCGCGAGGAGAGGGGATTCAGAGCACCACATAAAGGAGCTCCAGAGATGGGCGTGAGCCGCGGCTATCAGGATGCACCCCAGAAATGGGCAGGAGACGCTAAGGCTTCTGCTGCCGCCACCAAGAAGCCTGTGTGCGAGCACAGGTCACTCTCCACACCTCCCCTCCCGGGAGCCGGTGCAGCCCGCCACTGCCAGGGTCCAGTGATCCGGGGACAACTTCCCCCAGGAGAACACACAGCGCGCCTCAGGCTGTTGCAGTGTCACGCCAGGCTCTGCTGCCTGCAGGCTCACCCTGCATTCCATACCCATCCCTCCCCCCAGCCTGAGTGAAACAGAGCCCTGTAATCAGCTGCTCCTTTAACCCCGTCCTGTCTGGGTGGGGAACAGATGCCCTCAGGCCACCTACACGCAGAGGCAGGGCCAAATCCAAAGCTGAACCCCAGGAGCTGTGCGAACAAAGAAGAGAAAGGGAAATCTCTCCCAGCAGCCTCAGGAGCAGTGGATTAAATCTCCACAATCGACTTGATGTACCTGCATCTGTGGAACACCTGAATAGACAACGAATCATCCCAAATTGAGGAGGTGGACTCATCAAGAAATAAGGGGAAAGACTCAAATCAACAGAATTAGAAATGAAAAAGGGGAAGTAACAACTGACAGTGCAGAAACACAAAGAATCACAAGAGATGACTACAAGCTACTATATGCCAGTAAAATAGACAACCTGGAAGAAATAGACACATTCTTAGAAAAGCACAACCTTCCGAGACTGAACCAGGTAGAAATAGAAAGTATAAACAGACCAGTCACAAGCACTGAAATTGAAACTGATTAAAAATCTTCTAACAAACAAAGGCCCAGGACCAGATGGCTTCACAGGCGAATTCTATCAAACATTTAGAGAAGAGCTAACACCTTTCCTTCTCAAACTCTTCCAAAATATAGCAGAGGGTGGAACACTCCCAAAATCATTCTACAAGGCCACCATCACCCTGGTACCAAAACCAGACAAAGATGTCACAACAAAAGAAAACTACAGGCCAATATCACTGATGAACATACATGCAAAAATCCTCAACAAAACATTAGCAAACAGAATTCAACAGCACAATAAAAGGATCATTCACCATGATCAAGTGGGGTTTATCCCAGGAATGCAAGGATTCTTCAATATACACAAGTCAATCACTGTGATACACCATATTAACAAATTGAAGGAGAAAAACCATGTGATCCTCTCCATATATGCAGAAAATCTTTCAACTAAATTCAACACCCACTTATGATAAAAACTCTCCAGAAAGTAGGCATAGAGGGCACTTACCTCAACATAATAAAGGCCATATATGACAAACCCACAGCCAAAATCGTTCTTACTGGTGACAAACTGAAACCATTTCCACTAAGAAAAGGAACAAGACAAGGTTGCCCACTCTCACCACTATTATTCAACATAGTTTTGGAAGTTTTAGCCACAGCAATCAGAGATGAAAAGGAAAGAAAAGGAATCCAAATTGGAAAAGAAGAAGTCAAACAGTCACTGTTTGCAGGTGACAAGACACTATACATAGAGAATCCTAAATACGCTACCAGAAAACTACTAGAGCTAATCAATGAATTTGGTAAAGTAGCAGGATACAAGATTAATGCACAGAAATCTCTTGCATTCCTATACACTAATGAGGAAAAATCTGAAAGAGAAATTAAGGAAACACTCCCATTTACCACTGCAACAAAAAGAATAAAATATCTAGGAATAAACCTACCTAAGGAGACAAAAGACCTGTATGCAGAAAACTATAAGACACTGGTGAAAGAAATTAAACATGGTACAGACAGATGGAGACATATACCATGTTCTTGGATTGGAAGAATCATCATTGTGAAAATGACTATACTACCCAAAGCAATCTACAGATTCAATGCATTTCCTATCAAACTACCAATGGCATTTTTCACAGAACTAGAACAAAAGATTTCGCAATTTGTATGGAAACACAAAAGACCCCGAATAGCCAAAGCAATCTTGAGAAAGAAAAATGGAGCTGATGGAATCAGGCTTCCTGACTTTAGACTATACTACAAAGCTACAGTAATCAAGACAGTATGGTACTTGCACAAAAACAGAAATATAGATCAATGGAGCAGGATAGAAAGCCCAGAAATAAACCCACGCACATATGGTCACCTTATCTTTGATAAAGAAGGAAAGAATATAAAATGGAGAAAAGACAACCTCTTCAATAATTGGTGCTGAGAAAACAGCCAAATGTAAAAGAATGATATTAGAACACTCCCTAACACCATATACAAAAATAAACTCAAGAAGGATTAAAGACCTAAATGTAAGGCCAGATACTATAAAACTCTTAGAGGAAAACATAGGCAGAACACTCCATGACATAAATCATAGCACGATCCTATTTGACCCACCTCCTAGAGAAATGGAAATAAAAACAAAAATAAACCAGTGGGACTTAATGAAACTTAAAATCTTTTTGCACAGCAAAGGAAACCTGAAAGAAAACGAAAAGACAGCCCTCAGAATGGGAGAAAATATTTGCAAATGAAGCAACTGACAAAGGATTAATCTCCAAAATATACAAGCAGCTCAGGCAGCTCAATATCAAAAAAACAAACAACCTAATCCAAAAATGGGCAGAAGACCTAAATAGACATTTCTCCAAAGAAAATATACAGATGGCCAACAAACACATGAAAGGATGCTCAGCATCACTAATCATTAGGGAAATGCAAATCAAAACCACAATAAGGTATCACCTCACACCAGTCAGAATGGCCATCATCAAAAAATCTACAAATAATAAATGCTGGTGGGTGTGGAGAAAACGGAACCTTCCTGCACTGTTGCTGGGAATGTAAATTGATAAAGCCACTATGTAAAACAGTATGGAGGTCCCTCAAAAACTAAAAATGATCTACCATACGGCCCAGCAATCCCACTACTGGGCATATACCCTGAGAAAACCATAATTCTAAGAGTCACGTACCACAATGTTCATTGCAGCTCTATTTACAATAGCCTGGACATGGAACCTAAGTGTCCATCGACAGGTGAATGGATAAAGAAGATGTGGCACATATATACAATGGAATATTACTCAGCCATAAAAAGAAACGAAATTGAGTTATTTGTAGTGAGGTGGATGGATCTAAAGTCTGTCATATAGAGTGATGTAAGTCAGGAAGGGAAAACCAAATACCGTATGCTAACACATATATATGGAATCTAAAAAAAAAAAAAAAAAAGGTCATGAATAATCTAGGGGCAGGACGGGAATAAAGATGCAGACCTACTAGAGAACGGACTTGAGGACACAGAGAGGGGGAACGGGTAAGCTGGGACAAAGTGAGAGAGTGGCGTGTACAATTATACACTACCAAATGTAAAACTGATAGCTAGTGGGAAGCAGCCGCATAGCACAGGGAGATCAGCTCGGTGTTTTGTGACCACCTAGAGGGGTGAGATAGGGAATGTGGGAGAGAGACACAGAGGGAGGAGATATGGGGATGTATGTATATGTATAGCTGATTCACTTTGTTCTACAGCAGAAAGTAACACACCATTGTAAAGCAGTTATACTCTAATAAAGATGTTTAAAAAAAAAGAGAGTGTTTATTTATTTTTCTTTAAGCAAAGTCTGCCTGGAGTCCGGGCTCATCCATGGGGTTCCAGTGATTCTTAGGTTTTTGGGCTAGGAAACTACCACTCACAAAAGCCATGACATTGGCAGGGATGAGTGATTTTTTTCTTCTCTTGAAACACCTCCTTTAACATGGAAAGTAGGGTGCTGTCTTCAATGACCTTTTATCAATTATTCTTCTTAAGCATTGTTGGAAAAGGTTACATCTGCAGAATTATTTCCATTAAAACTTGGTGATCAATTTTGTTGTAATGCCCATCTTCCCAAGAGAATTTACCTATCTCAAATGGATGAGAGTCTGGAAAAAACAAGAAGACTGTGATTTATTCGAAAAAACAGATTTGCAACTGCTTAGATCATATGGTCTAGTTAACAAGATCTGATTTGCCTCAGTGTAGTTTATTATCTTTTGTCAAACAATAGCAGGGCATTTTTTTCTCCTTGACTGACATTTTTTAGTTCGTCTGTGTTTTTCTGAACTTATAAATAACGGTTTACAGTCACACTTTCTAGAGGTTATTCTAACAAAGGCTGAAAATTGGAGGAAATTGCAAGCTTTTTTGTTATGTCTATTAGCTGGTGGGTTTCACTCCACCCAAATAATATTTAGCTTCTAAAAGGATGGTAACTAGGGTAGAAGGGAGAGCAAGTATTTTTTCTGATACAAAGATGAAATATTACTGCTAAATAAAACACATATTCCTAGGTTCAGTATTTGTGTTAGGAGGGCTATCACAAATGGTAGCTATTAGGAAAATTTTATGCAATTAGCTAGATTCAAGAATACTTCTTTACACTTGACGTAGGAAAATCTTGTTAAAATCAGTGAGGAGTTACCTTTGATTATTTCTAACTCATTAAATATTTAAACAAAGATATTTCCACTTGGACTACAAATAAATAATTCTTTCTGCTATAATGAAATTACATATCAAGTGAATTTTTCTCTATTATTGTTGGATATGTAACATATTTCCTCCAGATGTCTAATAGATAAGCAATTATACCAAAGTTCTGATTTAACTTTATGAAAATGTGTCTAATATATGTTCATGAGTTATAATTAATACACATATTAATGCAATAATCTTTATATCCAATTCAAATAGATCATGAAATAATTTATGTAAATGTATTAAAATTATCTTGTCCTTTTTTTGAGAAATTCAAATGCACAAAATTAAATTAGCTCACTCATAATCTGTGGCTTGTGATTTACTATTATCCTTAGTTCATGTGGCCCTCATATTTTATTACACTTAGTCATATCTTATTAATATAATAGTATTATGTTATGTTATACTAATTTCCTTACAAAGATAGGCTTAAAATTCCCCTCAGCTTGACTAAACTTTAGAAGGTTTTCCCTGACATTAGGCCCCTGACCTCCCTTTTCTTGGGGAATTTAGAAAACCAGATTGTAAATTCTTTCCCTGCTTTTTTGTGATGTAAATCTTCTTCAGTCTCTTGAAGTTTTGCAACCCAGAAATGTCTTTCTCAAGGACCTGGTATTGATCCCTTTGAAATGTAATCGTCAAGACAGGGCCCCTGTCTTCTAGACTGTGGGAGGGTAGGAGTCTAGGAGGGTGGGGTCCCTTCAGCAAGTACCAATTAGCAAACACAGATGGTCTAATCCCACTGACTAACCTCTCTAACATTCCCAGTACTTTTCCATTAGATCAACCCAGTTCTTAAAATATCTCCAGGCCCTTTTTTCAACAGAATTGAGTTCAATTTCTTTTCCTTATCGCAGTAGTCTTCACTTCTATTATAATTGTCTTGAATAAGGTGTTCTTTGCCTTTCTAAATTTATCTGGTGCAGTTTTTCTTTGAGAGTCCCAAGCACTAGAATCATTTTTTAAATTTAATTTTTCCATTAATGCTGCCTAATTTTATTTATTTTATTTTTCTTATTAATTTTAATTGATGTGCAATACTATATTAGTTTCACGTATATAACATAGTGATGCAATATGTTTATACATTACAAAATGTTCACCACAATAAGTCTAGTTACCATACAGAGGTATTATATTATGATAGACTATGTTCCCTATGCTGTACATTTTATCCCCAAGACTTCTTTACCTCATAGCTGGAAGTATGGATCTCTTAATCCCTTACACCCAACCTAACCCCCAACCTCACTCCCCTATGGCAAATACCAGGTTCTTCTCCGTATCTGTGAGTCTGTTTCTGTTTTGTTTTGTTTGTTCATTTGTTATATTTTTAGATTCCACATATATGTGAAATCATACAGTATTTGTCTTCCTCTAACTGATTTCACTTAGCATAAAACCCTCTAGGTTCATCCATGTTAAAGCAAATCACAAGTTTTAATTCTTTTCATGGCTAGTAGTTTATGGATATATATATATATATATATATACACACACACATACACACACACATACATATATAGATATGTGTGTGTGTGTGTGTGTGTGTGTGTGTGTATATATATATATATATATATATAAAACATTTTTTATCCATTCATCTTGTCAATGGGCACTTATTGTTTCCATATCTTGGCTATTGTAAATAGCACTGCAATAACATAGCAGTACACATATATTTTTTCAAGTTAGTGTTTTTATTTTCTTTGGATAAACAACCAAAAGTGGATTGCTAGATCTTATGGTAGTACTATTTTTAGTTTTTCGAGGAACCTCCATAATGTTTTCCATAGTGGCTCTATCAATTTACATTGCTACCCACAGTGCACAAGGATTCCCTTTTCTCTGCATCCTCATCAAGACTTGGTGTTTCTTGTCCTTTTCATAAAGGCCATTCTGACAGATGTGAGGTGGTATCTCATTGTAGATTTCGTTTGGATTTTCCTGATGATTAGTAATGTTAGCATCTTTTCATGTGCGTGTTAACCATCTGTATGTCTCTTTTGGAAAAATATCTGTTCAGGTCCTCTGCTCATTTTTAATCAGGTTGTGTGATTTTCTGATATGGAGTATAAGTTTTTTATGTATTTTTTACATCAAGCCCTTATCATATATATCATTTTTAAATATTTTCTTACATTCAGTTTAACTTTCTGTTTTGTTGATAGTTTCCTTCACTGTTAAAAAAATTTTTAGTTTGGTGTAGTCCCATTTGATTATTTTCACTTTTCTTGCCCTTACCTGAAGAGAGAGATTAAAAAAAAAATATTGCTAAGACCAACATTAAAGAGCAGAGTGCTTATGTTTTCTTCTAGAAGCTTTATTGTTTCAGGTGTTACACTTAAGTTTTCAATCCATTTTTAGTTTATTTTTGTATATGGTATAAGAAAGTGTCTAGTTTCATTCTTTTGCATGTACTTGTCCAATTTTCCCAACACCATCTATTGAAGAGACTGTCTTTTCCCATTGTACATTCTTGCTTCCTTTGTCATAAATTAATTGTTCATATAAGTGTGAGTTTATATCTGGGCTGTCTATTCTGACCCATTGAACTGTGTTTCTGTTTTTGTGACAGTACCGTACAGTTTTGACCACTATACTTTTGTAGTATAGTTTGATATCAGGGAGCATGATACCTTCAGCTTTGCTTTTTTTTCTCAAGATTGCTTTGACTATTTGAGGCCTTTTGAGATTCTATACAAATTTTAGGATTATTTATTCTGCTTCTATAAAAAAATGACATTGGTATTTTGATAGGGATCTCATTGAATCTGTAGATTGTTTTGAGTAGTATGGGCATTTTAACAGTATTGATTCTTTCAATTCACAAACGCAGTATAGCTTTCAATTTATTTGTGTGGTCTTCAATTTATTTTATCAATGTTTTATGGTTTTCAGAATACATGTCTTTCAGCTTCTTGGTTAAATTTATTTTTAGGTATTTTATTCTTTGATGCAGTTGTAACTGGGATGGCTTTCTTAATTTTTATTTCTGACAGTTTGTTACTAGTGTATAGAAATGCAAAGATTTCTGTATATTGATTTTGTATCCTACAGCTTTACTGAATTCAGTCCTTAGTTCTAATAGCTTTTGGTGGCATCCTTCGGATTTTCTATGTATAGTATCATGTCATCTGAAAATAGTGACAGTTTTACTTCTTTCTTTCCAATTTGAATTCCTTTTCTTTTACTTGTGTGACTGCTGTGGCTAGGACTTCTAATACTATGTTGAAAAAAGGTGGTGAGAGTGAACATCTTTGTCTTTTTCCTGATCTGAGAGGAAATGCTTTCAGCTTTTCACCATTGAGTATGATGTTAGCTGTGGGCTTGTCAGATATGGCCTTTATTATGCTGAGATATTTTCCCTCTATACCCACTTTGTTCAGAGTTTTTGTTGTAAATGGGTATTGAATTTTGTCAAAAGATTTTTCTGCATCTTTTGAGATACTCATATGATTTTTATTCTGCAATTACTTAATATGGTATATCACATTGAATGATTTCTGGATATTGAATAATACTTGTATCCCTGGGATAAATCCCACTTGAACATGGTGTATTATCCTTATAATGTATAGTTGAATTTGATTTGCTAACATTTGTTGAGGATTTTTGACTCTATGCTCATTAAGGATATTGGCCTGTAATATTCTTTTCTGTTGTAGTGTCTTTGTCTGGTGTTGGTATCAAGGTAATTCTGCACTTGCAGAATGAGCTTGGAAGTGTTTATTCCTTTTCTTTTTTTCTTTTTTTGTAATAATTTGAGAAGACTAAGTATTAGCTCTTCTTTAGATATTTGGTAGCATTATATTGTGAAGCTGTCTGGACCTAGACTTTTGTTTGTTGAAAATTTGTTTTTTTTTTTGTTTGTTGATTACTATTCAATGCCATTATGTATTCAGTGCCATTACTAATAATCAGTTTATTCACATTTTCCCTTTCTTCAGGATTCTGTGTTGAAAGATTGTTTGTTTATAGGGATTTATCCTTTTCTTCTATGCTTTCTGATTGGTATGCATATAATTGTTCACAGTATTCTCTTATGACCCTTTGTATTTTTGTACTATAGGTTGTAATTTCTCTGTTTCCATTTTTTGTTTTATTTATTTGCAGTCTCTGTCTTCTGTCTTGATGAATTTGGCTAAAGCCTTGCCAATTTTGCTTATCTTTCAAAGTTAGTTTCACTGACCTTTTCTGTTTAATTTTTCAGTCTTTATTTCATATATTTCCACTCCGATCTTTATTATTTTCTTCCTTCTACTAACTTTGGGCTTTGTTTTTTCTTATCTTTTAGTTCCTTTATGTATAAGTTTAGATTGTTTATTAGAGATTTTTGTTTCCTGATATAGGCCTGTATCACTATGAACATACATCTTAGAATTGCTTTGTACAGCACCCCATAGATTTTGTAAGTTGTTTTACCATTCTCATTTGTCTCAAAAATTTTTTTCTTCATTTCCTCTGATTTATTCACTGACCAATTGATTGTTTAATAGCATGTTGTTTAATCTCCATGTTTTTTTGTTTTGTTTTTTCTTGTAATCATTTTCTAGTTTAATTTCTAGTTGTGGTTGGAAAAGATGCTTGATATTATTTCTATCTTCTGAAATTTATTGTGACTACTTTTGTGGCCTAACATGTGATCTGACTTGGAGAATGTTTCATGTACACTTGAAAAAAATGTGTATTCTGCTTTTTATGGGATGGAATGTTCTGTACATAACTATTAAATCCATCAGGCATTATGTGTCATTTAAGGCCAGTGTTTCCTTACTGATTTTCTGTCTGGATGATCTATCCATTGATGTAAGTGGGGTATTAAAGTCCCCACCTATTATTTTATTGCTGTCTATTTCTCCCTTCATTTCTATTAATATTTGCTTTACATATTTAGGTGCTCCTCTTTTGTCTGACATGAGTATTTCTATCCTAGTTTTCTTTTCATTTTAATTTGTGGTGTATATCTTTTTTTAATCCTTTAGGGTTGAAGTGATTCTCTTGTAGGCAGCATATAGAAGGGTCTTTTCTTTTCATCTATTCAGCTACCCTATGTCTTTTGATTAGAGAATTTAGTCCATTTACATTTAATGTAACTATTGAGCTATATGTATTTATTGCTATTTTGTAAAATGTTTTCTGGCTATTTTAGAGTTGTTCTCTCTTTATTTCTTCCCTTTGTGGTTTGATTGTGTATTTACTATATTTTTTTTCTTATAAATGGTTACCATGAGTTTTACATATAACATCCTAAGTATATAACAGTTTCTTTTTAACTGATAGTAACTTAATTTTATTTTATTTATTTTTAAGTTTTTATTTATTTATTTTTTGGCCACACCATGTGGCATACGGGATCTTAGTTCCCTGACCAGGGATCGAACCCATGCCCCCTGCAGTGGAAGCACAGAGTCTTAACCACTGGACCACCAGGGAAGTCCCAATAGTAACTTAATTTTAGACACCTTCTAAAGTGTTATATTTTTATTCCCCTGGCATTTTTTTTATTTTTATGACACATTTTATATTTTTAATATATCCCTTGACTAATTATTGTGTTTTTAATAACTTTGAATTTTACCCTTCATCTTTGCTTTGTAAGATCTTTTTAAAATCTATTACCTTTATTATTTATTTACTTTTTCCTGTGTGATTTTTATTTTTACATATATTTTTATTCTTAATCAGTGCCTTTTCTTTTTAGCTTGGAGAAGTCCCTTATCATTTCTTTTAAGACCAGTTTATTGGTGATGAACTCCTTTAGCTTCTGCTTATCTGTAAAACTCTTAGTCTCTCTCTTTAAATTCTGAATGATAACTTTTCCAGGTAGAGAATTCTTAGTTCATTTTATTTTTCTTGCAGCACTTTAAATATGTCATGCCACTCCCTTTTGGCCTCCTGAAAAATCTGCTGATAGCCTTATGAATATTCCCTAATATATAATGTTTCTTTTCTCTTGCTGATTATAAGATTTTCTATTTACCCTTAATATTTACCATTTTAATTGTATGGTATCTTGGTCTTTATCTCTTTGGTTTCATCCTATTTGGAATTCTATGGGCTTTCTCTACCTGTCTCTCTGTTAGCTTCCTCAGATTAGGTAAGTTTTTAGCTATTCTTCAAATAATTTTTCTGGCCATTTCTCTCTCTTCTCCTTCTGGGACCCCTATAATGCAACTCTTATTCCACTTGATGTTGTCCCAGAAGACACTTAATGCATCCTCACTTCTTTTATTTATTTATTTATTTATTTATTTATTTATTTATTTATTTAATTTAAATTTTGCTACCCTGTCTGGATGCTTTCCATTGCTTTGTCTTCCTGCTTGTTGATTCATGTTTCTATTTCATTCATTCTGCTGTTGAATCCCTCTCATGTATTTTTCAGTTCAATTATAACTTTTGTTTGGTACTTTATTATATATTTTATCTCTTTGTTGAAGTTCTCAGTGTGTTCATCCATTCTTATCCCAAGATCAGTTAGCATCTTTATGATCATTACTTTTAATTCTTTGTTAGTTAGGTTGCATATCTTTGTTTCATTAGGTCTTTTTCTGAGGATTTGCCTTGTTCTTTTGTTTGGAACATATTCCTCTGTCTCATTTTGCCTGTCTCTTGGTGTTTGTCTACATGTATTGGTTGAAACTGCTACCTCCCTCAATCTTAAATGAGCAATCTTGTGTAAGAGCTGCTCCCTGTGGCCCTGAAGTGCAATCTCCCCTGGCCACCAGAGGCAGGCACTTTATGGTTGTTCCTTGTGTGAGCTGGGTATGCCTGTCACTGTGATAGAGTCACAGCTGCTGCACAGGGAAGACGGGTCTCAGGATGCTTATGTGGCCTGGTTGCAGCTTGGCTGCTGTGTGGCAAGGGCAGTGTTCAAATCACTTGCCTGTCTCAGTTGTGACCTGGTCTCTGTGTGTGGTGGGTGGGGCTTGGTGTGCCTACCCAGCCTGGTTACATCTTGTCTCCTGTGCAATGAGGGCAGGCCAGGGCGCTCACACATTTCTGTTGGGCTCAGTCTTTGTGTGAGGTTGGCAGAACTCAGGGCACTCGCCCAGCCTGATTGTGGGTCAACTGCTGTGTGGAGGGGACAGGGCTCGGGGTGCTCACTGGCCCATTTGTAGCCCATCTTCTGCACAGGGAAGGTGGGGGTCAGGGCACTTTCCCTTCTCAGCTCTACGTGGGCAGCCACCTGATTTATTCTTGATATGCCCCTATTTCTGTGGGTGTGCCAAGACCTGTCAGTGCTCCAAGAGGAGGAACCTCATTTAGTAGCTATTTTCAGTCTGATTGGATGCCAACCCCTCAGGCAACAGCTTTTGGAGTATACAGGTATATACAGTCCTGTAAAGTCACAATTGTAACTCTTCTGGCCTCTGGAACAGAAGATCTGGAGGTATCCCCTGGGTGACAGTTGCAAAAATAGAGGCTCTCAACAAGCATTTAAGCTCTTTTCTGGGGAGTCTTGTCAAGGAGTAGTGAAGCCAAGGAGTGTGCAAGTGTAATGTCTCTCGGCTTTTGTCCCTTGAGATTGACTCCTTAGCCTCTAGATATGTAGGAAACCTGAGGTCTGTCCCTCAGGGTGAAGCTTCAGGCTAAGGAAATAGGCCTTTTTTGTGGAAAGTCTAGGGTTGTGTTTCAGTCTGCCGTCTGTGTGTTGCCCGGGGGGTGGTGATGGCCTGCCAAGAGCTGTCTTTCTGATTGTCACAGTCCCGTGACTCTCAAGAACACCAGCCCCTTGGCCACCAGCGCCCCGCCATCATGCGGTGTCCCTTGTGTGGATAGCTCACACCCGCTCGCTTTATCTAAGTAGCTGGAATGTGAAGGGGATGGGGCTGGATCTCCTGCTTCCAGAAGGCAGTGGGAAAGTGACTTGTGTGTGTGCACCTGTGAGCTTCAGCAAGTCAGCCTGAGAGTGCTTTGTGCACACATGCTGGCTTTAGGCTAGGGGTGGGACAACACCACAGCTGCTCCAGCCAGCGGTTAGGGAAGTGTGGCAGCCACCTGCTTCACAGACCGTAACTAGAGACCTGGAGGATGCTGTGACCCTTCGCACCCAGCACCCCCTTCAGGGAACGGGGTGGGGCTGGTGCTCAGCCACCGGGGCTCTCTAGCTTCGGCAATGTGGCACCCCCATGTCCCAGGTCACTGTCTGTGCAGGCAGGTTAGGTGGGGAGCACAGCAGTGGTGTCTGCCAGCCCTCTGTTTCTGGGGAGCATTCCCACCGCCCACCAGCCCTCCAGCCTATGCTTTTAGATTCACAAATGACTCTCTTATTCACGTATAGTCTCAGCACTCTTCAAACTGCTGTTATTTCTCTGGGTCTCAGGGTGAATGAGACTGCATGCAAGCCCTTTAACAGGGTACACTCCATTTCCTATAGCATGTTGGGACCCTTAAGTGTCAGCATCATTGGTTTCCTTAGTCAGGCATTTTGAGGGTTTATCTCTTCAATGTAGATCCCAGGGGCCAGGGTGCCTGATGTGGGCACCCACCCCTTGTTCCTCCGGGAGAAGACTGGTCTGGTGAGTGCCTTCTCTATTCTGTGTGGCCACGCCAAGGGGGATTGGCAAGAGCATTTCCCTGCCTCTCCTACCAGGGTAGTCCTTTTGATTCCTTTGTGGAACAGGTGCTCAGCTAGTTCTCAGGTTCTTTTCAGAGGAAATTTATCCATATATGTGTAGATTGTCATGTCCATGGGAGGAGTTAAGTCCAGGCTCTTCCAATACCTCTGTCTTGAACCATCTCCCCAAGAACTAGAATCTCACCTGTAACCTACATTCTCTTTCTGCATTACACCCTCCTACCTCCCACATAAAGGCAATCACACTCCCGAATTTCAGGTTTCTCCTTCCCTTGCACTTTCTTTATTATTTTTATTACATATAGATGAATATCTATACAATATATTGTTATCTTTAAAACTTAAAAAAAAATACTGTGCTGATGATTTTCACTCAATAATAGCTTGCAAAAATGAATCAGTTTTATGTGTAGCTCTTGTTTATTAATATTCACAGCTGTAATATATTTTCTTACGTGAATATACAACATTGTTATGAACAGACTGTACACATTCTTGTTGTGTATTTCCTGGTACATATGTGTAAGAGTTTTTGTGAGTATCTTCTTGGAAATGAAGTGTTTTAGGGTATATGAATGACAAAATTTTCAATATTTGTTCAAATAGATTTCCCAGCAGGCTATATTGAACATTAGTTTACAACATGTTTTTTAAAACTTGATAATGTCAGTCTTCTCTCTCTCACGTGCGTGCACTCTATTTTTTATTTTTTACAAGATAATGGGTATGTCATTGAGAGATATGCCACATGTAAAGTAAGAAATTTTCTTTATCAAAGGCATCTTATAAAATTATATTACAACTTAAAAATAATAAAATGACAATCCACAATCTGGAAGGAGACAAACAAATAAAAATCCACAAAAAAATATAAACAGAAATTTCAAAGGGGAACATAATGTCAATAAACATAAGCTTTTAACTTTGCTCAAAATCTGTTAAACAAATATGAAAGAAAATATACTGGAGTATAAAAATGCAGTGTAATGACTGTTGAATATAAATTTTCTACCTTTCCACATGGATGACAATCTTATTATAGATAGTAGCAGTATACATATTCTTTGGATCCAATACTTTTCAAAAAATTATTTTAAAGAAATATTTCATGTGATATTCCCAATTAAAATATCAATAACATGATATTGGTGACTTGGTGAATATATTTCTAAGTGTATCTGCTTACAAAGGACAACTCAACTTTCAACTATATCTGCTGTGCTAAAGTTACAACAAATGTCATGTACAAATATAGTATCTAATATTCTTTAGTCTCTAATTACTATAAATATATTATTGTATTGCAAGGAAATAATTATAAATTATCTAACACCACTGAAATATCTATAATACTCCACTTTATGAAAGACATTGAGGAATTATATAGAAAAACTTTTCAGTGTATTCCTAAGACTATTACTAGCAAAACTTCTTAAAACTTTTATTTAATTTAAAATACAGTTATTAAATTTGTTAATGTATTCAAGCAATTTGAAATTACAACACAACAATTTTTACTTTCATAATAGACTAATAAAATATTTGAACACAGAAGTAAAAGCATGCATTTACTAACATTGGAGATTTCTGGACAAGCATACAATAAGATAGTTCCAAAGTATAAAATGAAGTCTTGGAGATGGGGAGCATAGCATTAATATGTCTTTTTTGTTAAGACTTTGTATTTAGAGGATCTTTAGGTTTAAAACAAAATTGAAAAGGCAGTGCAGAGATTTCCCATGTACTGTCTGCTCCTACATGCATAACCTCCTCATTATCAGCATCACTCACCAGAATGGTAAGATTTTTAACAAGGATGCACCTACATTGACACATCATAATCAACCAAAGTCCATAGTTTACTCTGGGGTTCACTCTTGGTGTTTTATACTCTATGGGTTTGGACAGATATATAATGACGTGCATCCATCATTGTAATATTATACATAGTATTTTCAATGCCATAAAAAGTCTCTGTGCTCTGCCTATTCATCTCCTTCCTTCCCCAACCCTGGCAAGCACTGATATATTTTGTCTCCAGAATTTTATAGGATAATATAATTTCAGGAATAGAGCAAGATCTTAGGTCCTTACCCAGCTTCCAACCCTAAATAAAATGTCATTTTACAATATACGATAGATTATTATATATTTATAACTGGAAAAGCTCTGTGTGATAGAATTATCTACCTCTTCAAGAAACGCATCCAATTTTGTGGATAATTCTAATTATTTGCTTTATAGCACACACACACACACACACACACACACACACACACACTGCTATATGTTTAAAGTAGCATTAAATTTTTCTTTCATCAGATAATCCAAATCTCTTCTATCATCATTAAATATAAGTATATACAAATTCTAAATGGAAGTTTTTTCCACTATCCTTGTACCATTTAATAGTATACATGTTATAGTAAACTTTGAACTTTCCTTATTTTTAAATTTTTTTCTGGACTCTAAGACATCCACATTCTTGCCAGTTTTATGTGTTAACTTGTTATATTTTCTTATAGTCTTCCCTTTTCTATGTGGAAACAAAGAAATGAAAGTGAGACTTCATGACAGCTAAGGAATTTGGCAAAGTAGGGGAGGATATACGGGCAGGTCAAGAAGGTCTAGTGAATTATTAAGGTAGCTCAAAACTTGATTTTTCAAGATACAGTTGCTTCTTTTTCATGCAGCCCTGGTATTGTAAACTAAAACTGAACAGGTAACAGACAGAAAAGGCCTTTGACTTCCATCCCTCCTGATTCAAGGACAAAAAAATATTGGTTAAAGGTATAAACTTAGACATAGTTAAGGTAAGGAGTTTTTTTCCTCTTTTAAAGGGTGAGTCCACAGATCCCTTAGCTGTTAACAAAAGAAAAGAGATGAGACAAAGGTAATTCCAAAAAGTGGATACATATAAAAATTCACAAGGGAAATTCACACACAAAAGAGAGGTGAAGAAGTAGAAAAAGATCAAGATAAAAACTCACAAAAACTCAGTGCAAGGATAGAACAATATAGAGTAAAATAACTACTTCGGGGCAGTGATACTGAGATACTGTGTAATTTAAGTTGCCATTTTACATAATCCAAAGTATCATTCTTAAGGTGCCCTATGTCCTCACTATATTCATCTCTTAGTATTTCTCTTTGAGTAGTTTAAAACAGTAATTTTTTTGTCTTTAAGTTTCTTTTGTTCTGAGTATTTACATTCTGTCTCTTTTTAAGCAATTTTTATCTATCAGGAATTAAGCTATGTCTTTGGGATTCAGTATCTCCTATCCAATATATCTTTTTTTATATCAGTCTATTAGGAAGAGTCTCATACAAGTAAATACCACAGACAACTACTATTTATTTCTGCAAACACTAAAATATTTTAAATATAATTATTATACCATAGATCACATATTTAATACTTAATGTTATTCTCAAGATTTTTTTTTTCTTTAACCATTTTTTTCTTTATTGAAGTATAGTTAATTTACAGTGTTGTGGTAGTTTCAGATATACAGCAAAGATTAATTGAACTGTTTATTTAATGCTTTAACCATCATTATGAACCTTCATCACTGCATTTGCAGTGAGCTTTCTCCGGTGACTACTTGCAACATTTTTCATCTCTGATCTCTTTGTCAAGTTGTCACCCTCATGTCTCCTGCCATTACCATTCCTACTTTTAAGAGATATGCCTGAATAAAAAATCATAAAAAAAATAAAATTCTATCAGTAAAGAAAAAAAAAACGAGATATGCCTGTACACACAGTATTTCCTCTCACTTGCAAAGTGAAAGCTGTTGTTAGCTGAGGACTATTTTGATTGGCCAGAGTTCTTTTCATGAAAGAGTGAACTTGTAGAGAGAAAATTATATGGTCAGAAATCAATCTCTGAGTAAGAAAATGTTACTTTTTGTTATTTTTAATTAGTTATCACCTTGGCACATTAGGTGATATTAAAAAATGTTGTGATTTAAATTATTTTCTCTGTATTTCCAAATTCACTAAGGTAAATATTATACAAGTTTCTTCTGATTTGGAAACAGATGTAAGAATTAGCTAAAGGATGTGAGCAGCTTTTTTATATTTCAGATCAGTCTGAAATGACTCAGAAAGATGATTATGATCTGCTTTAGCACAAAGAATATAATTAGAGCTTGTCAAATCAATCTACTTAAAATCATGTTACAATGCAAGGGGCATTTATGATTCTTAAGCTGAATCTTATGTAATGGTTTAAAATAAATACATCCTTCATCAGTGCCATGGTAATCTGTCAATAGTTTATTACAAGCATATAAATTCATATTCAAACATTAATATCACCAAACAATCACTTAAGATATTTTAGTTTCTTCCCAAGAACTTACTGTCTTTTTTCCTGCCTTCTCACTGTCATTTTTAATCATCTTCTTCTTATTTCTCTCTTTGACTCTTGAATCCCTGTTCTTAACCATCATATCACAAAGGCCATATTTATTTTGTTTCCTTTCACAGAGACCAGCTCTGGTAGTGTTGGCTACAGAGCTCTCATTTCTGCCGACTTTGCTCAGGATTTCCAGCCTTGGTTTAGTCTTTATACCACTTATCACCATGGCTCCTGACATCATTAAAGATGAGGGTTTGTTTCTCACTGTTTCTTTCCCCCTTTCCTTGTTTTTTCTTTTTGAGAAGAAAAGTGTTAAAGAAAATTTTGCTGTACCATCTTTAATCTAAAATCCTAATTTTCTAGCATATATTATAAATTGTCAAAACAGTATCAGAAACACTTTTCTTCTAGCAATATTGTCCTTAATGGATAAAATCTTATGTAGGTGGTTTTTTCTTTTTAAAGAATAACACTCTAAAACAAAAATTTTAATAGTAAGTAAAAGTTTGTTCATACATATCAAGGGAAGGAAAATATGTCTTGGTAAACAGTTTTTATGTTGTATGTTATATTTTAAAGACAGCTTTAATGGAAATATTTACTAGGCTTTAATTTCATATGGTAAGAGTGGCAGTATTTTTAGGAGATTCCTGTAACTTAAATTGTTTCATTGACATCAATAAAATGTAAATATATGTCACATGTCCATTCTAAAACAAAGCACATGTAGAATCCCTGCAAGTATGAAATTCAATCAATAATCATTTTGTGAAGACTAGAGAGGCAGTTATAAAACATTCCATTCTGTTTGTAATTTAAATATGCTTTTGTCTCTGAAACCCTGGACTATCATTTTGTAACTAGTTTCAATAACCCCTTATCTGCCTAAGTACATTAAAGTTGTCCTGGATGTCAAGAATATTAGGGTGACTCCTACAACTTATATTTAGTTTCATGCATATGTATTTATTTTCAAGTTCATTTTCTAGTTCCATACCAAGTATATAGAATCAGAGTACCACAGTTTGAAAATTAAAGTTTTCTAAAATAATATTGTAACAGAAACAAAATACCAGCTCACATATATATGTATATATATACACATACATACATGAACACACACATACACTTTTTTTAACCAGATATTTCTCTAGACCTTATAAATTGTATGAGATGATGTGTATGCTATTGTCTTAATTTTAAATATAAAGCACCTGAGTCTGAAAGTTTCAATAAGGTAGTGGAGGTCATACAGTGGGTTTTCATCCTCATCTATCTAATCATCAGGCCAACTCTTTTATTACAGTACTATAATGTTTCCCTATTATTCTTTTAATGGTGTATACTATTTTTATATACATATTCTTAAAGACCTTATAAAATCCTAAATAAAAGCTAAAAAGCTAATCAAATCTAGATTTGGTGGCAAGTTCTCATTAATTGAAAAAGAAAAGTTCAAGATGATCAGAAAGCAAGGCCCTGTATCTGTTATGTGCCTGTATTTTATTGACAGTCTTTGTCAATTTTAATGGGAGGTTCTTAAAATACTTTATAATCTATGAATTTATGAAGGAAAAGATTTGTTTAAAAAACATCAAGAGCTTATCATTTAGAGATAGCCACTGACATAATTCATATGTATATCCTACCATTTCCCTCTTTTTAAATATGCAAACACAAATAGCTTTTAACTGAGATCACATGTTGAGGTTTATAACCTGAAGATGGTAATTAAATTCAACCATGATAGGTTTTCTCACATTAGTTACCGGAAAAACTATCTTAAACAGCCACATACTGTCCTGCCTTATGGATACATTTTAATTGATTCAACCTTTAGTATGCCATTTATTTTTTTCCCTTTGAAGGTATATATATATGCATGATATATTTGTATGTGTATATATATGCATGAAATAAACAATCTCATTCAAGGATATTTGCATATATATTAATTCCTCATGATAAACTTTTACAAAATTAAATACTGAGCACAAGAATATGATTATTTATAAACCTTTTGATATATAAAAATCTCCTTACTGATTGTTAAGACATGTTTTAATAGTAGTATGGTTGAAAATGTGTTTTTATGTTTACTGGATATTAGTGTTTTTATGATTTGGCTCTCCATAAATTTAGCTCGTTTGTCTTTTGATGTATTTGTCTTTGGAGTAAACACGCTTTTACTTCCACTGCCTTGTTATACGTACTTGCAGTACTAGTGCTCTATTCCTTTTGAGAGAAGGCAAAAGCGAGTTCATGGAGGTAGATGAGAGGAAGTACATATCTCCATCTTTCCAGTATCCCACCAAGGTCCTCTGCTCATTTTTTTCATGATCAAAAATAATGAAAATAAAGTCACCACCAAATGATCGTAACCATCTATACTCAGGTTAACACAGATTATTTAGACTTCTCCCTCAGGTGTGCTGTGACTCCAGTTTAACTGAATGAAAATCACACTGTCAATTAAAAATAGAGTGAAAAGTAGGTCATGACTGAAATGTAGTTTCTTTAGGAGCAAAGGAAATAAGGTATAATTAATAGAATCCAAACTGGACAACATGAAAACACAGATAATTTGTCTGTTCTTTTATTCTTCTGTAATTGAAGATACAGAATTTGAGTAATGGTATAAGTAAAATAGATGCATAAAATTATATTCTGATGAAAACAATTAGTAAAATTGTACTTTTAAATTAACTTAATTTTTTTCAAACTCAATGCTAAGAATTCTAGTTTAAAATAGGATCTCCTTCAGGGTTAAGCATGAAATGTTAAGAAAGGTTTATCAGGTATCTCCTGACATGTGAAGAGTAAAGAGAAAGAAATAATTCTCTAGGATTCTTCAATTCAGAAATATAAGTCTGTTTGAGTAAGAGAAGATGAGCCCTGCATTCAGACCGAGTGCCAATCACCACCAGGAAACAAGCGAGCAGAACAAGTCACCCTTGGGAATATTGTTTGCAAGATTATAATTCTGTAGGCAAAGCTGTAGTTAAGGTACATCCTGAGTACTACAGTTTCTCATGTGCTATATCAATTTAAAGAATTAGAGAATTCAAAAATGATATTAAGGACATAGTCTACATGAGAATGCTGAAACCTAACAGATGATAAAATTCTGAAAATGGGACATGGTTTTAGAGCTGTTTGTAAAAACATGCATTGAAGCAAGCTCCAAGAATTAGAATTTGATAAGCCCATAAATGTATTAAAAGTAATTCATGAGGAGGAAAAATGGAGACTTCAATTGGATAGAAGCAGAAGGGAAAAGAAGAAAGATTTGAATTATTTGGTTTAAGTGGAATAAAATACAATATTTTAGAAGTATGCCAATGACATGTTTTCTTACTCTCACATCTTCACACAAAAATTTTTACAATAATTTACAAGGGTTAAGAGAACACGTGGGTATGGTAGATCAGCAATATCTTTTGCGGAATGATTTTCTGTCAAAAATTTGTCATCATGTTCCCTTGAAATGTGGAAAAAGAAAACAATGCATCCCCTTTTCTAATATGTGAAGTTAAGAGGTATTCATAGCTCAGAGTAAACAACAAAGTGCTTTATTTTCTTGTCCTGGAAAATGATTTCAAAACTTGCTTCTTATTTTAAATAATTAAAAAGTTGCATGTGGCTTGCTATTATCCTTGTGCCAGCCTCCCTCCCCTCTGAGCCCACCTCTCTACCATCCATCCCAACCTCCTCACCTTCTAAGAAGACACTTTGCTCAGGAGCCACTGAGAGGTCAAGGCCTTTTACTTTAATGATGGAAATAATGAGCAAAGGCACAAAAAAATAGCAATCAAGGAGGCTAAATGGATTTACTACACTGTGAAATGTTGAAAATATTTCTAGAGGAAAACAGAAGACTCCAAAAAGCAGACAGGAGTGTTTGTTTTTATTTTATTTTTGTTTTTAATTTTAACTTTTTATATTTGGGGGGAATGAGAGGGGAATGAAGGAAGTCAGGGGAAGAATTTTTTCTCTAAAATGGAATTTTTAAAATTGTATGAACATACATTAAATTTCAAGTATAATGATATAGAAAAAATGAAAGTTGAAACTTAAAAGGTTCTGTATCTCTTCTAATTAATGTTTCCCAGATTTGAATCCTAGTATAATGTTATATATTTCTAAAAATAATAACACATTATCATTACTCTTCTGAACAATTTTTATACATAATAGTGTCTTGAAAGCCCTTCTCCTGAAGCTAACAAAGAATTCTTTTCTAGCAATGACGTGAACGAATATCAGGATAACCTATTAGGGTAATGATCTGATGCACTTTCAGTGGTACAAAGTAAGCAGTTTGGGATGTAGTTTATTATTATAAATTTTCTTGGTTTTTGCTTTCTATATTTGTATTTCTTGATGGAGTTTGAGATTGAAAAAATAGTGTATTTAAGAAAAAATACACTATTTCTAGAGAAAAAATTTCTTCCAACTTTAGAGTTCACATTTTTCATCACTCATTAACGAATAATTTTTGTGTGATTTAGAAGATACAGCTAAGAAAACACCACCACCTAGAAATAACCTATTTCTCCTTTCAGTTCTCTCAATTTTAGTTTGATGTATTTTGATGTGTTATTCTTAAGTACATAACATTAAGGATGGTTGTGTCTTCTTGGGGAATTGACCCCTTTATCATTATGTAGTGCCCCTCTTTATCCCTGGTTAATTTCCTTGTTCTGAACTCTGCTTTGACTGAAATTTATGTATTTTGATTAGTATTAGCTGTGTATTAGTCTGCCCATAGGCTGGTGGCTTAAACAACAGAAATGTATTGTCTCAAAGTTCTGGACGTTAGAAGTTACCTATGAGGACTTGGGGAGGAGGGAGATGGGGATGGAGAGAGAGAGTTCTCGTGTCTCTTCCCGAAGTCAAGATAGGGTTGGAATTTTTCACAGGTCATTTTGATAAATATTGTCCCAAAACCACAGGTTGAGACTCACTGTTCTATACTCTATACAAGTATTAATGTACTAGAATTCTAATTAACTAAGATTCTTACCACAATGCTGCTTTATGTTTACCATTATTATCCTCATGTGTGGATGAAAAAGCTAAACCCCAGAGTGGTCATTAACTTGCCAAAATTCACACAGTTAGTAAAGGGCATGAAAAGGCATTTCAATTCTAGATTCTGTGCTTACAAATAGTACATTAGACTACCCATATATGGATAATTGTTAAATGAATCTAGTTATATTGGCAAAAAAGTAAGTACTTTTGAAACAAGATCCCTAAAACTATTAATACAATAAAGCATGTATTTTTTACATACTTCCTTTAAAAATTAAATGAAAATCTTAAAAAAAAGTAGTTCTTAAACAAATATTTAGACTAAGCAAATATTAAGGAGTTATTTAGATTGCTAAATATGTAAGCAAATATTTAGATATCTAAACTTTTAGATATTAAAAGTGCTGAAAGGTCACATACAATTTCAGAAATTTAAGAATGGACATGGAAATTAACAAAAATAAAAAATTAGCATAAAATTAGATATTTACATTAATATATGCCCAATTCTAATTTTCAGTTCTGAAGCTAATAAAACCTACATCTTAAAATTGAAGTTTACAGATTAATAATCGGATGTTAGTAAAACAATGTATTTTTATGTTAAAAATACTATTACTGGGCTTCCCTGGTGGTGCAGTGGTTGAGAATCTGCCTGCTAATGCAGAGGACACGGGTTCGAGCCCTGGTCTGGGAAGATCCCACATGCCACGGAGCGACTAGGCCCGTGAGCCACAATTGCTGAGCCTGTGCGTCTGGAGCCTGTGCTCCGCAACAAGAGAGGCCGCGATTGTGAGAGGCCCGCGCACCGCGATGAAGAGCGGCCCCCGGTTGCCACAACTAGAGAAAGCCCTCGCACAGAAACGAAGACCCAACACAGCCATAAATAAATAAATAAAAATTAAAAAAAAAAATACTATTACTAACATTTATTAACATTACTAACATTTTCCAGAAATTTAAATTTTATATACATGCAAATTTCCAGTAAAAGGAAACAACCTCATAAGAATTTAGAGAAATAAAAATCTAAATAAGAATGGATTAAATTTTCTTCACTGAAAATTGGCAATAACTGAAAAATAGAGAAGAACCGGTCTTGGAAAGTGTCTGATGAAATTAAAACTTTCAAACTCTTTTACAGGAAATGCAATTAGTTACAAACATTTTGGAAACTAATTCTTTCCATCTGTTTCTTTTTTAATATAAATATTGCTTGTAATAACTTCATTGTGGGAATATTGACACAAGCTCAAATATTTCTAAATAATACACTTGTCAGTATAATACAGAAAATCATCACTATTTGAAGAATGGTAGTGTCTTAGAGTTAAGTCATCAGAATTATCTCTATCCTGAAAGAAAATAGTTTTCCTTCTCTCTTACACACTGCTATATTTAGGCCATTGTAATTACCAGTGCTCCTATTAGCATGGTACAGTGGTAAGGGGAATATCTATTCTTCTGTACAATGTAATCCTCACAATGTCCTAAGTTTAATAACAAAGAGACACTTAAGAGCAATTCTGTCACTCACTACCTGTTTATGCTCAAGCTCTATTTTCCACATTTTTTTTTTTAAAGATTTAAGCAGCAAACTTTTTTTTTTTTTTAATTTATCTATTTATTTATTTTTGGCTGTGTTGGGTCTTCGTTTCTGTGCGAGGGCTTTCTCTAGTTGCGGCAAGCGGGGGCCACTCTTCATCGCGGTGCGCGGGCCTCTCACTATCGCGGCCTCTCTTGTTGCGGAGCACAAGCTCCAGACGCGCAGGCTCAATAGTTGTGGCTCACGGGCCTAGTTGCTCCGCGGCATGTGGGATCCTCCCAGACCAGGGCTCGAACCTGTGTCCCCTGCATTGGCAGGCAGATTCCCAACCACTGTGCCACCAGGGAAGCCCCAATTTTCCACATTTTTGTTACGTATTTCTCATAGGTAAAATACACATGAAGACAGTGAAAATCAATAAGCTCATGATACGAATGCACATTTTAAACTGTAAACCATTCCACATATTGCAGGTACACTTTTATGAATTTCTGCTTTAAAAAAATTAAACAAATAAGTATCAAAGAGGATAAACCATTTTTTTAATGCTGTTAATAATGTCACATCTGCAGAGTCTCTTCTGTGCAAGAACTTAAAACCATGTTTATGTTGGGCATCCTCCGCTTTCAGATGGAGAGTTTATTTATACTGTGCCTAGTTCTCCACTTCCACAGTGTAACAATGTTCAATACTCCTATTTTTGTTAGGTTCATTTTGGAAGAGTTAAAAACAAGAATGTTCCTGAATTAAGTGTTTCTGAAAGACCATTATGAGATTAATTGATACCAAAAGGATGACTATTGTTTTGGCAAAATTTATTTTTATGCTCTGTGTGAGAGATCTAAAAGGCTAAGTAGCTTCTTATCGCTTTACTAATGACAGAGTTTTAAACACATGTAAATCATCGTAGGTTATTTAAAAATCTTGGTTACAATAAACATGTAAGATTAAGTCAGTGAATATGAAGGTTGCAGAGAGAGACAAGCTATCCTAATGTAGAGCTCAAGTTAGAACAATGCCATTTCATAAGCACATGACCCTGACCATTTATCCTGAAGAACCTTTGTGAAAGAGTTTTCTATGCCTCGATCATCTGTATTGTCCCTTCATAGATTTGTGTTTGCAAAGTTACATAGAGAGAGGCTGAATCATTTTTAGACACTAACCTCCCATTAGAATAGCCCCCTGACCCCACTGGGTGGATAGCCAAACCTTAGACAATTTTCTGCACAATCTGGTCAACTATCTCTTCTATAACATGCAATTATCAACCTAGCAGGATAGGATGTGATTAATCTTTGTCTTAGTGCTGACTTCTTAACCACCTGTTTCAGAATCTGTAGTTCATTAACTTGGTCTCACCAGCCCTGCCTTCCTGAATAATTCACAGGTGATCTCTACCTGTTGTGTACCAAGAATCTGAAGTTTTAATAAGCTTCTCTGGTGATATTCAGGCACATTAAAGTTTGAGAAACACTTCTTCAGCTTGTATTTCTGGATAAGACATACTCTTGGGCTTCTCTGGTGGCGCAGTGGTTGAGGATCTGCCTGCCAATGCAGGGGACAGGGGTTCGAGCCCTGGTCTGGGAAGATCCCACATGCCGCAGAGCAACTAGGCCCGTGAGCCACAATTGCTGAGCCTGCATGTCTGGAGCCTGTGCTCCACAACAAGAGAGGCTGCGATAGTGAGAGGCCCGCGCACCGCGATGAAGAGTGGCCCCAACTTGCCGCAACTAGAGAAAGCCCTCGCACAGAAACGAAGACCCAACACAGCCATAAATACATAAATAAATAAATAAAAATTTTAAAAAAATACATACTCTTTCAATGTTTCAACCTTCAAAAAGTAAAAAAATACCTCCATAAAGTTATGTATTAAGTATAATATGCTATTATCAATCATTATTTAAGCTCTTATTTTCTCTAGCAGAATCAAGGACAGAGTAAATATTTGAAGTCATCACAACCATCTTCTTAGATAGATGTTTAAAATGTTTGAAACCAAAACAAGAAAGGTCACAAACTATCTAACTCATATCACCTTGTCAGGCACTTCCTTTTGGATTCATGCTTTTTGGAAGGTTTAAATTCATTAATGTTAACAGTTAATTATAACTTTTTTTTTTAACTTAAGAGGATTCAGGATTAAGCAGACACTAAATTATACTATTTAATTTAAAAAAATAAACAAAACAAATAAACAAAAAACCCCTCAGACTTGTACCAGGGTACCTTGTCTCTGTCTTTCCCACTACAATTCTTACCTCATTTTGTTCAAATATTTATGTAATTCATAGATAATGTTTTTAAAGTCCATTTTTCTGTCTTTAAAAATATTTTCAACTCTCCTTAGAGAAGGTGTCCAATGACCTTGGGTAGAAGGTGTACAATGACCTGGGGTGTAGAAGACCCCAGAGACTACCTCTCTTAATGGGGGGGGGGTTGTACAATGTTTTATAGATAAGTATAAATGCAGATTTTGGCCTATGTATTTCATAGCTGTAAAATCGGAAGTGGGATCCTGCTCATACACAGTGTATGCATAAGGCACACAAGATGATTAAATGCCCATTAGCTGTCTGATCAGTTTTCATGCCTGACATCTGTGTCCTACCTAGCATCAAATTTGAAAAATTTGAGTCTTGCCTTCATCAGTTGTGAAAATACTGCAACATAGTTAAAATGCTATGAAAGAGAACATATATTAATAATTCCCGTCATTACTCAAATTTGTCATGATTGCTTTTTGCTGTTTTTCCATATGTTCTGCATGTGTGCATGCACACACACTGTTGAAGTGATCTTCATTGTTTTGAGATACTTCACTTTCTGATAGTCATACCATTGGTTAAGAAAGAGCACCAGCTCAATACTGTGCCTTTGTCCTTCTTATTTCAGTGACTTGTATCACCATCCTCTTACAGAAATTTGGATAGTCATACTGAACTTCTTGCCTTCTACCCCATTCCTCTAGTCATTAAATCTTATTGATTATGGATCTTATAAATAAGTGTATTTCTACCACCATTTCCTTAGGATGAAGATGTAAAATGAGACTTCAGCAGTTGTCTCAGTTTAAGATGATGCCCAATGCTACTGGAAATTGGTAAAATAATTAATTTTCTAAAAAAAGATACTAACTACATTTGCAGTGCTTGCTAATGAGAACCCTCGGGCCCATCAACCATCCTCCAGCCTAGATAAGAAAACAATTCATCAGGAAATCTTAGGAGGATGTTTTGGAAAGAGCTTTCTGAGTGCCATGGCTGTACATCCCTGTGTTCCAACCCCCTTCCTCAATCTCAAACCGAGAGTATTAGATTCAAGGAATCTTTAACAGACTCTTCTCAAGAAGACTACTTAGCAGGTCAAACAACCCCATCTGAAAAAGTCTGTGTACAGTTAACTTTTTTAGGTTATTTCCTGAGGGCAGAATAATAAGAGAGAGTAACTCTAATGCTGAGTAACTGCCATTGCCATGCTAGGAAATGGGCTGCAAGCAGGAAGTCTCCAGGACATGGGTAGAGATATCGCTGAATATACAGCCCTCCAGGGAAATGCCCAGCTTTTGAGCACCTGTCCCACAGACACTGGTTGCACCAACTCTAGATTCTAACAACACTAGTCAAGTAGGACTATTTTGATGCCTTACCATTCCTTCCTTCATTTATCCAAAACCTGGGAAGGATATGATTGCCCCTACTTCCCCACTATTAGAGAATTTCCTGGACAAGACAAATTAGGAAAGTGAAGTGTTTATTCGGGTAAGATTGATATTTTGATATTACAATGAACTTTCTCATGTTGAAAATGTTATTATTCTTTATCACCTTCAAGTGCTTGGGAAGGTATAGGATCCAAGCAAGATGCTTTTCAGGGTGGGGAAAAAATATGACAAGAGCAAGCTTGAATATATGGTGAGAAAAAGTTAAATTCCTTTCCTCTTTCTAAACTCTTGACTTTTTAGCTCATTCTGGTTACATGAATTTCACCATCACTTTTTACTGCAGCGGTCTCTCTTAATAGTATATTCACTTCAAATTTTCCCAGCTCTACGAAAAAATGACCCAATGGCAGTCCAAGTCATCATCATTATATACAAATATGTTTATGTCTGAGTCCTCATTAATATTATTTGACTGTTTCTTTTAACTAAAAGATATATGGTAAGCTTCTTAACCTGGGTCTCCTTCCCTCTTTAGCCTCATCTTTTTCACTGTACCCATCTCCCAATTCGTATCTACTCTTCACCTATAATCGACTCTTTTTTTATCAAGATATAACTGACATATGACACTGTGCAAATTTAAGGTATACAACATGTTTAGCTGATACAGTTATGTAGTGCAGTATGACTACCACTGTAGCATTAGCTAACACCTCTTTCACATCACATAATTATTTTGTGTGCATATGGTGAGAACAATTAAGATCTAATCTTTTCATTTTTTGATATAGCTGGTCCTTTGTACAATTTCTTCTCCATGTGTAATATCCTTTTCTATCACTTCCACTTATTTATCTGGCCCACTCTTTCTCATGCTCCTATTGCAGCTTGTGTGACTTTTTGCACATTTCACTAAAGACTTAAGACTGAATCAAATGTGTATGAGATATGCTTCAAAATATATACTTTCATAACCACAGCTCCTATAATATTTGCTTTGTGTGGTATGTTAATTTTTGGTATCATTTAGTAACCTGTAAACTTCTGGTGCCAAGAGATTGTGTGTTTCTCTAGTGACTGTCACAGGCCATTGTAATGGCATTTAACATATTTCTGAATGACTCTTTGAATGGGAGTTGGAAAAATCTGCGACAGCAGAACCATGTAGGCAGTTTGGTGTTGTCCTGCCAATAAGTATATCAGGCACAGTGGAAGTCTATCTTATGTTTTTTTTTTTTTATCATCTTTATTGGAGTATAATTGCTTTACATTGTTGTGTTAGTTGTTGCTGTATAACAAAATGAACCAGCTAAACATATACATATATCCCCATATCCCCTCCCTCTTGCATCTTTCTCCCACCCTCCCTATCACACCTCTCTAGGTGGTCACAAAGCACCAAGCTGATCTCCCTGTGCTATGCGGCTGCTTCCCACTAGCTATCTATTTTACATTTGGTAGTGTATATATGTCAATGCCACTCTCTCACTTCATCTCAGTTTACCCTTCCTCCTCCCCATGTCCTCAAGTCCATTCTCTATGTCTGCATCTTTATTCCCATCTTGCCCTTAGGTTCTTCAGAACCTTTTTTTTGTTTTTAGATTCCATATATATGTGTTAGCATACAGTATTTGTTTTTCTCTTTCTGACTTCACTCTGTATGACAGACTCTAGGTCCATCCACCTCACTACAAATAACTCAATTTGGTTTCTTTTTATGGCTGAGTAATATTCCATTGTATATATGTGCCACATCTTCTTTATCCATTCATCTGTCGATGGACACTTACGTTGCTTCCATGTTCTGGCTATTGTAAATAGAGCTGCAATGAACATTTTGGTACATGAGTCTTTTTGAATTATGGTTTTCTCTGGGTATATGCCCAGTAGTGGGATTGCTGGGTCATATGGTAGTTCTATTTTTAGCTTTTTAAGGAACTTCCATACTGTTCTCCATAGCGGCTGCATCAATTTACATTCCCACCAACAGTGCAAGAATATTTTTTGCTGCATTGAGACTTGAATGAAAATAAAGTAACATTGGGAGAATCTTTATTGTGCATTATCTTATGAAAGCGTCTCAAAGGCAGATATGTTGTCTTTACTGAAATGGCAAAGTTACTCTGTAACTAGAGACAATAGAAAAATAGAAATCACAATAAGATAGCTGAAAACAAAACAAACAAAAAAGCTTTGTTAAGGAGGCCTAACTTAATAATATATTTTTTGGATATTTATGGATATTTTCTATAATTTTTTTTCTCCTTTCACTTCTTTGTGGGCTTATCTGCAGACTATCTCCCTGCTAATTTCACCCTGCTTGTAGTCTTGACTTTATCACTGAGGTCAGCCTTCTGCAAGTTTACAGTGATCTCTTTTCTAACTAAAGATCAGAGATTTAGGAACTTTGGTGCATTACTCTTTCAGTGTAATGTAACGATCCTTATTATTGTGGCTTTCTTAGTTACTATCTAAAGAGAGGTCTTTGAAGATAGCACTAACCTCTCTCATTTAAAAAGCAAAATTAGATTACTCAGTTTGCCTTAGTTCACAACACATGGCCATTAGGTTTCTTAATGGATTTGGAAAACTCAATAATTCCTTGCTCAGATTAGATTTTATTAGATTTGGATGTCTTTTGTACTAACTTTTAAAGATCTGTAGACAGTATAATCAGATTAGAGTCCCAGACTCAGTGCCTTACAATATATTATAACATTTTTATTGGCTCTTCACAAGCACCCAAAGTCACATTGAGAGCAACATGATACTGAGCGTTCACAAAATTAAATTCAGAAGGCGAGAAATTGTCATATCCTTGCATTGTAGAATTGTTTTTCCCTTGTTAGGATATTTCTTCTTTGTTTTCACGTACTCTTATAGTTATCAGGAAGGAGAAAACCTATATCATTTATAGAATAAGAATAAAATATATTTTATATATCTTATGTATATTATGTATAACATAAAACAAGAAGGAATGATATCTAAAAGAGAGAAATTACCTCTCATTTTGTACATGGTTTTTATGATGTATGTGTGGTAATTAAGTGCCATATCAGTGCTATCATAATTGAAACCTATTTCTTGGATTAAATTATCAGGAAATACAGGCCATGCATTACAATATTTCTTTCTAAATACTGACTACAGAAACAATGGCATTTAAAATACAACTGTTTTAATGGTTGCCTTTACTGCTGAATATAAAGTTTTCTTGGAAATGACAGTTATGTTGCAAGAAGGGGGGCCCCTTCCAGAGCCCGAGAGTGGTCTCTTCTCTAACATTCGGAAGTGAATTGTCCGAGGAGACACGCGTGCTGACAAAGCAAGAGGCTTTATTGGGAAGGGGCGTCCTGGCAGAGAGCAGGAGGGTAAGGTGACCCAGGAGGACTGCTCTGCCACGTGGCTCGCAGTCTCGGGTTTTATGGTGATGGGATTAGTTTCCGGGTTGTCTCTGGCCCATCATTCTGACTCAGGGTCCTTTCTGGTGGCGCGCGGAACCGCTCAGCCAAGATGGATTCCAGTGAGGAGGATTCTGGGAGGTTGGTAGGACATTTGGACTGGCGTCTCCCCTCTCCTTTTGACCTTTCCCGAATTCTTCCAGCTGTTGGTAGCTTGTTAGTTCCACGTGCCTTACCAGGACCTCCTGTTGTAAGATAACTCATGCAAGTGGTTACTATCGGGTCTGGCCAGGGCGGGTGGTTTCTGTTAGTGGTTCCCCTAACAGAGTTCAGTAAGTGAGAAATACAATAAAATCAATATCAATAATAATTTTAAGCATGTAACACAAATGGTATATCTCAGCTTTGTATAACTCATTCAAAGTAATGTGTCACTGTAACTGACATGAAAGACTGGATGTCTACAAATTTAAGAAATATGTTTATCAAAATATTTTTTAAATGTCAGAGGGATGATATGTAAAAAGCACATTCCTATAGCAGGTGTGCCTCACAGAGTCCATCATTCCCTGGGAATAGTTCCTTTGGTGCTCACATTTGTTTAGTGTCAACTTGAACTTTGATCTTTTGGGGGTTTGGCTGATAATCTTTGCATATGTTTCTTTTGTACAATAAACATCTTATGTGCTTGATCTCCAGTGTTTCCTGGGCATGTTGCATTTGGAACTGCCTGCATTTCTGTCCTTGCTGGGGGTGGCGAGGGAGCTGGAATGAGAGGGAAGACAGGCTAGGCTGGATGAAGTTTGGTCATAGCTGAAAACACTCTGGGAGAAGGGATCCAACAGTCCCAGATGCAGTCATTTTCTCTCACATTGAAAAGCCCTGACCTGTTCCCTAATATGATAGTTCCTGGAAACTCAAGTCTTATCCTTAGAAGCATTCTGCTTTTTCTGGTTTATCTGGGCAACTACATTTTCCTTCTGTAATCTGAAAATATTAGCTTTTTGTTACATCTTGTGACGGTCTCTCTGAATAGAGTATAAGTAATCCCAACTATGAAATATGTTAAATGAACAGTTTTAGGTGACCACTGATCACAGTTAATTTATCAGTTGTTCTCACTTGACTGAGAGCAGTATCTCTGCTCTGCATTGTAATTTGGGACCATGCAAATTATTATCCAAATTGAGATGATATTATGAATGAAAAGAGGCACTATTACTAATTGTGCTGGAAAAGTGGGTAAAAACTATTAGTGTCCCAGGCAAACATATATGTATGACTATATTCTAATTATAGCACTTTAGGTTTTATATATTTTTTAAAAAGGTATATTACATGTAAGGATGTGATCATTAGTATTGATCTATTGTTGATTGTATGCAGATATAATCTCACAAATCAGAATAGCAACTCTCAGAAGCCTGGGGCTATATTTTGTGGTTATTTTAATTTTCTCCAAGGTACAAAATCAACATTTTTTATAAATAAATGTCTATAATCCAAGTACCCGTGACATGAATTGTTTCATAATTATTTTGATCATGACCTAAGTGACCCAAATTAAAATAAAGCAGTTGACATTTTGAGTGTATACCAGGAGCACATTAATTTTCCAACAACCATGAGGGTTTTGTATATTATTCTCCTCAACTGAGTGTTAGCTAGCAAGTGACATGGGTTGATTTAAATATATATAATTGGGACTTCCTTGGTGGTGCAGTGGTTAAGAATCTGCCTGCCAATGCAGGGGACACAGGTTTGATCCCTGGTCTGGGAAGATCCCACATGCCACAGAGCAACTAAGCCCGTGCACCACAACTACAGAGCATGCACTCTAGAGCCCGTGAGCCACAACTACTGAACCCGTGTGCCACAACTACTGAAGCCCACGTGCCTAGGGCCCGTGCTCCACAACAAGAGAAGCCACCGCAGTGAGAAGCCCGTGCACCACAACAAAGAGTAGCCCCCGCTCGCCGCAACTAGAGAAAGCCCACGCGCAGCATAGACGACCCAATGAGCCAAAAATAAATAAATAAATTAATTAATTAAAAAAATATATATATGTAGTCCATTGTCCTCAAACATAGTATTAACTACTTCTTTATACTAGCTCTCATTCTGTTGAGATCTTTTTATGTATCGTCCTGTACTTTATGTATTGTTAATCTTCACCTTGAGTTATCTAAGGTGTTATTACTGTTATTATTATCTAAATCTTTAGGTAAAGGAAGCTTATCAAGTTGTCCTTAACAAATGAGTTGGCATTTTCACCTAGAACTAACTATAAAGCAGGGATTAGGAAACGTTTTCCATAGAAAGCCAAATAGTAAATGTTTTAGACTTTTTAGAGCACATATGGTCTCTGCTACATATTCTTTGTTAGTTTTTTCCAACCCTTTAAAAAGGAACTTGATTAGGCCCATGGAATGCAGTTTGCCCACCCTTGCTCTAAAGCACAAGGGTAATTTCTCTATGCTATACATAGTAAAATAAATGCTTAATGATTGTATAAAACACAAATAACACACTTACTCTATGACTTTAAAATCTCTATTCCTGGCAAAGGTGACTGGAATTGTTCCAAATATGTGCATATTTACTTAGACTCATTAGATTTATTCACAATTCCTGGCCACGTTGTGTACAGAACCATTGGACCATGGAGCACCCTTCCTATTAGTTTTTGTATTCCTTTGGGTCACTTCACATCACTGAGGAGCAGGAAGATGGGCTGCAGGTGCACATAGCTTCCATTTCTATGCCTACTTGGCCATTTATTATCAGTACAAACTTAGGTGATTAAATTGACTTTACTGTGCTTCAAATTCATCAACTTTGAAAGGTGACTAAATGATACAATCAAACTCTTAGTGTTGTTCCAATTTAAAACAATATCAAGAACATAGTAAGTCCTCAATAAATGTTAGCTATTATTATTATTATATTATTATTATTTTAATTCTAGCTAAAGTCTACTACCTAGAATTATAGCTGTTAGAATATTTATTTCAATTTGTTTCACTTAAATAACATACTTAGCTACAGCAATATGAGACACATGCTAACAAATGTAGGGGATTTAGTGTATCTTTTTAAATTAATAAGGCAATGTCTCTGCCTTGTCAATATATAACATAATTATCTGAGTAATTATAATATCTGACTGAATATCATGAATGCTGTTGTGGTTCAAAGTAACGCTGTGTCAGACTTCTCTATTAGAAGGAACGGCAAAGGCTTCATAGAGAATGTATAATGTGTGAAATACCTTTGAAAAATTCTGAATGAGTAGAGGACCACTGTAAATTGAAGAAATATCATCAGGGAGTTTCCAAAGAAGGGTTACACAAAGTGTTATCCTGAATGGTGAGATACAGTCTATGTATTTGCCTTGACAGTCCATCAGGAGGCATTGAAAATACCTCTCTTTCTGGAGAGTCACACAGTTTTGAGATGATTGATCTGACTGGGGAGTGTAGCATGGTTCATATCCACAAGAGACTGCATGCTAAAAAGCTATAACAAAGGTTTAAGTGGGAGGTAATCCAGATTCAAGAGAGTGTAATGGTAACAGAGAAAGTGAGATTGCCTAGAAAGGATAACATTTCTACTGGTAGGTTCTACCAACTACACATTTTTTGTGTGTCAACCATATGTAATCAAAGGTTAATACCTGGCTTAAACCCTTTTGTATTAGGGAGAATCCTGTACCATTAACAGGGATAGAAAACTCCAGCGGAAAAGTTTTAGGAATGGAGGAACTAATGAAAGAGCAGGCAGAAAACTATGATCACTGGACAGAAAAGTAGAAACATGGGGACTCATTTAATAAGTCATAGTTGATTCTATGGACCTCAAGAGTCAACTCAAAGGCAGAGACTTAGGAAAAGGAGCAGGAGGTGTCCCCAACATTTTTCTAGGAAGTATTGTGTACAGAAAATGAGAGCATTAAAAAATTAGCTGCAGAATTAGCAGTGTCCAATCCAAAAAAAAAAAAAAAAAGTGAAGAAAAGTGATATATTTATTCTGTCCAAAATTAACTACTTTACTTATATTCCCTATCCCTGAGTTCAGGATTTTCATTGTGCTCCTGAGTGACACACTGAACTGTGAGTTGTAGCAAATATGGAAGCTATGTGAGAGTATTGGGAAACTCTAATCAATTCAGAAAGATCTACAAAAGTTAGTTCTTGGAATCTTAGTGATACTTAAATTTAGGTTCTAAGTCCTGTGTGGGCTGGGTGGGTACTAGCACAGTCCCTGGAATATGTCAAGCATACATCCAATATACATTGAAAATCTGCTGGTCATCGCATGTGAATCCTCACAGAAGTTAATTCTTTTGGTATTATTCCTTTTGGATATTATTCCTTTGGGGTTATTTAATAAGGTCTTAATTCGCTGTGCATCCAAAAAGTAAATAGTCACTGGAGAGCTGTATTTTATCTGCACTTCTACTGTGAGGGATCCTAAAAATATGCTAAATCATGGCAATGATAGGCATTATTAACAAGAGTATTAGTGAGCTGCAAGAACCCCAAACTTAATGATTTCAAACAATAGTAATTTAATCTGATATTCAGTGTCTTCTGTGATGATTACAACTTGACTGGAATAGGCTGGATTCTAGGCCCCAAACTTCAGGTTGGGCTAGATCTGCTCTCTATGTCTCCTCTTCTTTTTGGAATATAACTTACCAGGACTTTGTGGTGTGCTCCAAGTATCCTATCCTGAGGCACTGATTACCTGGGTAGAAGTCGTATAGTAAATCATCAGTGTACAAGAGGTGAACCCCAAACTCACCTTTTTTTAAAATTAATTTTTATTGGAGTATAGTTGCTTTACAATGTTGTATTACTTTCTGCTGTACAGCAAAGTGAATCAGCTATATGTATACACATATCTCCTCCTTTGGATTTCCTTCCCATTTAGGTCACCACACAGCATTGAGTAGAGTTCCCTTTGCTAACAAACTCACTTTTTTTTTTTTGCCATAATTAGCATTTTTTTAAAAACATCTTTATTGGAGTATAATTGCTTTACAATGGTGTGTTAGTTTCTGCATTATAACAAAGTGAATCAGTTATACATATACATATGTCTCCATACCTCTTCCCTCTTGCATCTCCCTCCCTCCCACCCTCCCTATCCTACCCCTCTAGGTGGTCACAAAGCACCAAGCTGATCTCCCTGTGCTATGTGGCTGCTTCCCACTAGCTATATATTTTATATTTGGTAGTGTATATGTGTCCATGCCACTCTCTCACTTTGCCCAAGCTTACCCTTCCCTCTCCCCATGTCCTCAGGTCCATTCTCTAGTAGGTCGGCATCTTTATTCCAGTCTTGCTGCTAGGTTCTTCATGACCATTTTTTTTTTCTTTTTTAGATTCCATATATATGTGTTAGCATATGGTATTTGCTTTTCTCTTTCTGACTTACTTCACTCTGTATGACAGTCTCTAGGTCCATCCACCTCACTACAAATAACTCAGTTTCATTCCTTTTTATGGCTGAGTAATATTCCATTGTATATATGTGCCACATCTTCTTTATCCATTCATCTGTTGATGGACACTTAGATTGCTTCCATATCCTGCAATGAACGTTTTGGTACATGACTCTTTTTGAATTATGGTTTTCTCAGGGTATATGCCCAGTAGTGGGAATGCTGGGTCATATGGTAGTTCTATTTTTAGTTTTTTAAGGAACCTCCATACTGTTCTCCATAGTGGCTGTATCAATTTACATTCCCACCAAAAATGCAAGGGGGTTCCCTTTTCTCTACACCCTCTCCAGCATTTATGGTTTGTAGATTTTTTGATGATGGCCTTTCTGACTGGTGTGAGATGAGATATCTCATTGTAGTTTTGATTTGCATTTCTCTAATGATTAATGATTTTGAGCATTCTTTCATGTGTTTGTTGGCAATCTGTATATCTTCTTTGGAGAAATGTCTACTTAGGTCTTCTGCCCATTTTTGGATTAGGTTGTTTGTTTTTTTGATATTGAGCTGCATGAGCTGCTTGGAAATTTTGGAGATTAATCCTTTGTCAGTTGCTTCATTTGCAAATATTTTCTCCTATTCTGAGGGTTGTCTTTTTGTCTAGTTTATGGTTTCCTTTGCTGTGCAAAAGCTTTTAAGTTTCATTAGGTCCCATTTGTTTATTTTTGTTTTTATTTCCATTTCTCTAGGAGCTGGGTCAAAAAGGATCTTGCTGTGATTTATGTCATAGAGTGTTCTGCCTATGTTTTCCTCTAAGAGTTTTATAGTATCTGGCCTTACATTTAGGTCTTTAATCCATTTTGAGTTTATTTTTGTGTGTGGTGTCAGGGAGTGTTCTAATTTCATTCTTTTACATGTAGCTGTCCAGTTTTCCCAGCACCACTTATTGAAGAGGCTGTCTTTTCTCCACTGTATATTCTTGCCTCCTTTATCAAAGATAAGGCGACCATATGTGCGTGGGTTTATCTCTGGGCTTTCTATCCTGTTCCTTTGATCTATATCTCTGTTTTTGTGCCAGTACCATACTGTCTTGATTACTGTAGCTTTGTAATATTGTCTGAAGTCAGGGAGCCTGATTCCTCCAGCTCCGTTCTTCTTTTCTCAAGATTGCTGTGGCTATTCAGGGTCTTTTGTGTTTCCATACAAATTGTGAAATTTTTTGCTCTAGTTCTGTGAAAAATGCCAGTGATAGTTTGATTGCATTGAATCTGTAGATTGCTTTGGGTAGTATAGTCATTTTCACAATGTTGATTCTTCCAATCCAAGAATATGGTATATCTCTCCATCTATTTGTATCATCTTTAATTTCTTTCATCAGTGTCTTATAGTTTTCTGCATACAGGTCTTTTGTCTCCTTAGGTAGGTTTATTCCTAGATATTTTATTCTTTTTGTTGCAGTGGTAAATGGGAGTGTTTTCTTAATTTCACTTTCAGATTTTTCATCATTAGTGTATAGGAATGCAAGAGATTTCTGTGCATTAATTTTGTGTGCTGCTACTTTACCAAATTCATTGATTAGCTCTAGTAGTTTTCTGGTAGCATCTTTAGGATTCTCTATGTATAGTATCATGTCATCTGCAAACAGTGACAGCTTTACTTCTTCTTTTCCGATTTGGATTCCTTTTATTTCTTTTTCTTCTCTGATTGCTGTGGCTAAGACTTCCAAAACTATATTGAATAATAGTGGTGAGAGTGGGCAACCTTGTCTTATTCCTGATCTTAGTGGAATTGGTTTCAGTTTTTCACCATTGAGGACAGTGTTGGCTGTGGGTTTGTCATATATGGCCTTTATTATGTTGAGGAAAGTTCCCTCTATGCCTACTTTCTCGAGGGTTTTTATCATAAATGGATGTGGAATTTTGTCAAAAGCTTTCTCTGCATCTATTAGATGATCATATGGTTTTTCTCCTTCAGTTTGTTAATATGGTGTATCACATTGATTGATTTGCATATACTGAAGAGGCCTTGCATTCCTGGGATAAACCCCACTTGATCATAGTGTATGATCCTTTGAATGTGCTGTTGGATTCTGTTTGCTAGAATTTTGTTGAGGATTTTTGCATCTATGTTCATCAGTGATACTGGCCTGCAGTTTTCTTTCTTTTTGACAGCTTTGTCTGGTTTCAGTATCAGGGTGATGGTGGCCTCGTAGAATGAGTTTGGGAGTGTTCCTCCCTCTGTTATATTTTGGAAGAGTTTGAGAAGGATAGGTGTTAGTTCTTCTCTAAATGTTTGATAGAATTCGCCTGTGAAGCCATCTGGTCCTGGGCCTTTGTTTGTTGGAAGATTTTTAATCACAGTTTCAATTTCAGTGCTTGTGATTGGTCTGTTCATATTTTCTATTTCTTCCTGGTTCAGTCTCGGAAGTTTGTGCATTTCTAAGAATTTGTCCATTTTTTCCAGGTTGTCCATTTTATTGGCATATAGTTGATTGTAGTAATCTCTCATGATCCTCTGTATTTCTGCGGTGTCAGTAGTTACTTCTCCTTTTTCATTCCTAATTCTATTGATTTGAGTCTTCTCCCTTTTTTCTTGATAAGTCTGTCTAATGGTTTATCAATTTTGTTTATCTTCTCAAAGAACCAGCTTTTAGTTTTATTGATCTTTGCTATTGTTTTCTTCATTTCTTTTTCATTTATTTCTGATCTGGTCTTTATGATTTCTTTCTGTCTGCTAACTTTGGGGGTTTTTTGTTCTTTCTCTAATTGCTTTAGGTGTAAGGTTGGTTTGTTTATTTGAGATGCTTCTTGTTTCTTAAGGTAGGATTGTATTGCTATAAACTTCCCTCTTAGAAAACTGCTTTTGCTGCATCCCATAGGACTTGTGTCATTGTGCTTTCATGTCATTTGTTTCTAGGTATTTTTTGATTTCCTCTTTGATTTCTTCAGTGATCTCTTGGTTATTAAGTAGTGTGTTGTTTAGCCTCCATGTGTTTGTATTACTTACAGATTTTTTCCTGTAATTGATATCTAGTTTCACAACGTTGTGGTTGGAAAAGATACTTGATACAATTTCAATGTTCTTAAATTTACCAAGGCTTGATGTGTGACCCAAGATATGATCTATCCTGGAGAATGTTCCATGAGGACTTGAGAAGAATATGTATTCTGTTGTTTTTGGATGGAATGTCCTATAAATATCAATTAAGTCCATCTTTTTTAATGTATCATTTAAAGCTTGTGTTTTTTAATTTATTTTCATTTTGGATGATCTGTCCATTGGTGAAAGTGGGGTGTTAAAGTCCCCTACTATGACTGTGTTACTGTCAATTTCCCCTTTTATGGCTGTTAGTATTTACCTTATGTATTGAGGTGCTTCTATGTTGGGTGCATAAATATTTACAATTGTTATATCTTCTTCTTGGATTGATCCCTTGATCATTATGTAGTGTCCTTCTTTGTCTCTTGTAATAGTATTTGTTTTAAAGTCTATTTTGTCTGATATGATAATTGCTGCTCCAGCTTTCTTTTGATTTCCATTTGCATGGAATATCTTTTTCCATCCTCTCACTTTCAGTCTGTATGTGTCCCTAGGTCTGAAGTGCATCTCTTATAGACAGCATATATACGGGTCTTGTTTTTGTATCCATTCAGCCAGTATATGTCTTTTGGTTGGAGCATTTAATCCATTTACATTGAAGGTAATTATCGATATGTATGTTCCTATTACCATTATCTTAATTGTTTTGGGTTTATTATTGTAGGTCTTTTCCTTCTCTTGTGTTTCCTGCCTAGAGAAGTTCCTTTAGCATTTGTTGTAAAGCTGGTTTGGTGGTGCTGAATTCTCTTAGCTTTTGCTTGTCTGTAAAGGTCTTAATTTCTCCATCAAATCTGAGTGAGATCCTTGCTGGGTAGAGTAATCTTGGTTTTAGGTTTTTCTCCTTCATCACTTTAAGTATATCCTGCCACTCCCTTCTGGCTTGCAGAGTTTCTGCTAAAGATCAGCTGTTAACCTTATGGGGATTCCCTTACGTGTTATTTATTGTTTTTCCCTTGCTGCTTTTAATATTTGTTCTTTGTATTTAATTTTTGCTAGTTTGATTAATATGTGTCTTGCCGTGTTTCTCCTTGTATTTATCCTGTATGGTACTCTCTGTGCTTCCTGGACTTGATTAACTATTTCCTTTCCCATATTAGGGAAGTTTTCAACTATAATCTCTTCAAATATTTTCTCAGTCCCTTTCTTTTTCTATTCTTCTTCTGGGACTCCTATAATTCGAATGTTGGTGCGTACAGTGTTGTCCCAGAGGTCTCTGAGACTGTCCTCAATTCTTTTCATTCTTTTTTCTTTATTCTGCTCTGCAGTAGTTACTTCCACTATTTTATCTTCCAGGTCACATATCTGTTCTTCTGCCTCAGTTATTCTGCTATTGATCCCTTCTAGAGAATTTTTAATTTCATTTATTGTGTTGTTCATCACTGTTTGTTTGCTCTTTAGTTCTTTTAGGTCCTTGTTAAATGTTTCTTGTATTTTCTCCATTCTGTTTCCAAGATTTTGGATCATCTGTACTATCATTATTCTGAGTTCTTTTTAGGTAGACTGCCTATTTCCTCTTCATTTGTTAGGTCTGGTGGGTTTTTGCCTTACTCCTTCATCTGCTGTGTGTTTCTCTGTCTTCTCATTTTGCTTAACTTACTGTGTTTGGGGTCTCCTTTTCGCAGGCTGCAGGTTCGTAGTTTCCGTTGTTTTTGATTTCTGTCCCCAGTGGCTAAGGTTGGTTCAGTGGGTTGTGTAGGCTTCCTGGTGGAGGGGACTAGTGCCTGTGTTCTGGTGCATGAGGCTGGATCTTGTCTTTCTGGTGGGCAGTTCTATGTCTCGAGGTGTGTTTTGGGGTGTCTGTGGTCTTATTATGATTTTAGGCAGCCTCTGTGGTAATGGATGGTGTTGTGTTCCTGTCTTGCTAGTTGTTTGGCATAGGGTGTCCAGCACTGTATCTTGCTGGTCGTTGAGTGGAGCTGGGCCTTGACGTTGAGATGGAGATGTCTGGGAGATATTCGCTGTTTGATATTACGTGGAGCTGGGAGGTCTCTTGTGGACCAGTGTCCTGAAGTTGGCTCTCCCACCTCAGTGACACAGCCCTGACGCCTGGCTGGAGCACCAAGATCCTGTCCTCCACATGATTCAGAATAAAAGGGAGGAAAGAAGGAAAGAAAGAAAGAAAGAAAGAAGAAGATAAAAAAAAATAAAATAAAGTAAAATAAAATAAAATAAAATAAAGTTATTAAAATAAAAAATAATTATTAAGAAAAAATTTTTAAGTAATAAAATACAGACAAACAAACAAAAAACCGGACAGGCAGAACCCTAGGACAAATGGTAAAAGCAAAGCTATACAGAGAAAATCACACACAGAGGCATACACATGCACCCTCACAAAAGAGAAAAAGGGAAAAATATATATATATCGTTGCTCCCAAAGTCCACCTCCTCAATTTGGGATGATTCGTTGTCTATTCAGGTATTCCACATATGCAGGGTACATCAAGTTGATTGTGGAGATTTAATCCGCTGCTCCTGAGGCTGCTGGGAGAGATTTCCCTTTCTCTTCTTTGTTCGCACAGTTCCCGGGGTTTAGCTTTGGATTTGGACCCACCTCTGCGTGTAGGTCGGCTGAGGGCGTCTGTTCTTCACTCAGACAGGACGGGGTTAAAGGAGCAGCTGCTTCGGGGGCTCTGGCTCACTCAGGCCGGGGGAGGGAGGGGTACGGAGGAGGTGGGGCGAGCCTGCAGCGGCAGAGGCGTCGTGACGTTGCAGCAGCCTGAGGCGCGCCGTGCGTTCTCCCGGGGAAGTTGTCCCCGGATCACGGGACCCTGGCAGTGGCGGGCTGCACAGGCTCCCGGGAGGGGCGGTGTGGAGAGTGACCTGTGCTCGCACATAGGCTTCTTGGTGGCGGCAGCAGCAGCCTTAGCGTCTCCTGCCCGTCTCTGGGGTCCGCGCTGATAGCCGCGGCTCACGCCTCTCTCTGGGGTCTGCGCTGTTAGCCGCGGCTTGCACCCGCCTCTGGGGTCTGCGCTGATAGCCGTGGCTCGCGCCCGTCTCTGGAGCTCATTTAAGCGGCGCTCTGAATCCCCTCTCCTCGCGCACCAGGAAACAAAAAGGTAAGAAAAAGTCTCTTGCCTCTTCGGCAGCTGCAGACTTTTTCCCGGACTCCCTCCAGGCTAGCTGTGGTGCACTAACCCCTTCAGGCTGTGTTCACGCCGCCAGCCCCAGTCCTCTCCCTGCGATCTGACCGAAGCCTGAGCCTCAGCTCCCAGCCCCGCCCGCCCCGGCGGCTGAGCAGACAAGCCTCTCGGGCTGCTGAGTGCTGGTTGGTGCCGATCCTCTGTGTGGGAATCTCTCCGCTTTGCCCTCCGCACCCCTGTGGCTGCGCTCTCCTCCGTGGCTCTGAAGCTTACCCCCTCCGCCACCCCTCATCTCCGCCCGCGAAGGGGCTCCTAGTGCGTGGACACCTTTCCTCCTTCACAGTTCCTTCCCACTGGTGAGGGTCCCGTCCCTATTCTTTTGTCTCCTTTTTCTTTTATCTTTTACCCTTCCCAGGTATGTGGGGAGTTTCTTGCCTTTTGGGAGGTCTGAGGTCTTCTGCCAGCGTTCAGTAGGTATTCTGTAGGAGTTGTTCCACATGTAGATGTATTTCTGATGTATTTTTGGGGAGGAAGGTGATCTCCACGTCTTACCCTTCGGCCATCTTGAAGCTCCTCTCCCAAACTCACCTTTTTAAAGCTAAAGTCACATCCATTAACATGTCATCAGCTAAAGCAAGTTATATGGCAAAGCCCAAAATCCAGTGGTAGGGATGGACATTCTGACCAATAAGAGGACACAGGAAGACTCAGATATATGATACCACTCTGAAGAGTAAAGTATGAGGACCAGTAATTTATTCAGTCACAACACATGATCTCTCCTGCCTACCGCCTCAGCTTTTCCCTTTGGTACTTTTCTTGCATGGATCCACAAATTATCAGTATTTTCTTTGATTATGATCACCAAAATGGATCAGACTGCCCTTTCTTTAATAAATAATGCAAGTATCTGAGAGCTGGTTAAGTATCAAAACTGGTGCAAATAAAAGGTTTTGTTGTTTATTTAATTCATGCTAATGAGTCAGCAAGTAGGCATCTTTCAATCTAAGCATAATGAGGTCCTGCACTTTCTAACAGCTTATATTTCCAGCATAGATTGGCCATGGATTTTGTTATCCTTTACATCCCCACCATTAAGGTTTTGTTATCAAATATGTTTCCTGCTTCTAAATATGATCATGTCATGTGTGTTCAATTAATATTTTTTGAATAAAATATAAAATAATTCTTTGAATCATTATACATATACTAAGCACTCTGTGTTTGATAAAATATAAAGCATTGACGTATGCATTTTCCCCTGATTTTACATTTGTCATGTAGTAGACATTAAATGGATTCCATAGTGAGATATACACAATTTTAAATATAAATATCTCTGCTTATTAAATGTATGCCTTTGGGAAACATATTTAAACTCCTCTTTTTCTTTATGCATAAAATGAAGGTAATATCTATTTCATGTTTTATGAGTACTAAGTAAGTTACATAAATCATGTGGCCCAATGTTCAGTACATTTAGTTACTAAATTTTTCCACCCATCCTCAATAGATTTAACAACATTTTAATTGCTTTTCAACAGCAATAATTAGTAAATCCAAGAGTCCGTTTTTACATCAGTTTTGTTCTTTATTAAGCTCTGGCTAGAAGAGTGTATCTCTCTTTTATTTTTTCATTAAAGTTGTACAGTATTTAATTTTTATTTTAAAATCCTCTGCTTAAAAATTAAGTATGATCCTCCTAATATCCTCCCAAATTTTGATCTAATGATTGTGTGAAAACTGTATAAAATGATAACCACCTTTTTGTGGTTCTGAATAATGTTCTTTTTCTAGCTTATTTCATGCCCTACTGTTCAAATAAAATAACTATCACAAAATAGCATATTATCTTTAATTAAAGTTAATCAGTTGGATCAATTGGCTTTTGGAAAATGCCATTCTCTTCCTGAAAGAATAAATACAATGTCTTTATCAACAGTACATTATAACCCATTTTTCTTATTGTACTTTCTCCTAAGCAGCTTCAGAGAATTGAGGTACAAATGAATAAAACATGTGTTTATTACAGTGGGTGAAGAGACAATGACAAGTTTCTCAACTTCCTCTTTCCATGGCTGCTCTCAGACAGGGGAGGAGTTGAGACAGCCAGAAAATAGAATGACCCATCAAAGAACTGAATTTAGATGTGATTGTTTTATTTTGGTTTTCCTAGAAAGTTTCTTAAATCATAATACACATGAGAATAAAGACAGAAAATCTACATGTGTAGGAGCTACTTTTAATTATATGCATCATTAAACTGTAGCCATTATAGATGAAAAGCTGAAGAAGTTGTATATTTTCATACTATGGTATATCAGGTAAACTCTTCTGATTGAAATAACACACATAAAGACATGTAAAGTTTCATGTCCAGCTCTGTTTGGAATTATAAGTGCACAGCTGAAGCTGGAGTTAGGACCCCAAATTCTAGCAGCTACAACTCTGTAAACTTGGGGAAAATGGTGCAAGGAAATAGTGAGGTGCAAAGGAAATGTTGACGAAAGTGTCAGGGATGATATTCACTAGTAAATACTAATGAGAAAAGCTGAGTTAAGGGAACAAGGTGATGTGTCCTGTTGTAGTGTATTAGTAAGTAAAAACCCCTTATTGTATGTTTAAAAAATTATAATAACTGCCCACAGGACAAAGAGGTAATAGGCACAAACTAGAAAGAAAAGTCTGCGTTTTATAGTAAAAAGCAAAGAGAATATCCACATTTAAAGATATGTCATTATATAATTTTAAAATTTTTTAACCGTTTTTTATTGAAGTATAGTTAATTTAGTATGTTGTGTAAATTTCAGGTGTACAGCATAGTGATTTATATATATATATATATCTGTTAATCCCAAACTCCTAATTTATCTCTCCCCTCAACCCCCGTTCTCCCCTTTGGTAACCATAAGTTTGTTTTCTATTTCTGTGAGTCTATTAGAGTTCTCCGGATGTATGCCCAGGAGTGGGATTGCTGGGTCGTATGGTAGCTCTATTATTAGTTTTCTAAGGAACCTCCATACTCTCTTCCATAGTGGATGTACTGATTGCCATTCCCACCAACTGTGTAGGGGGGTTCCCTTTTCTCCACACCCTCTCCAACCTTTACTGTCTGTGGATTTTTTGATGATGGCCTTTCTGACTGGTGTGAGGTGATATGTCATTGTAATTTTGATTTGCATTTCTCTAATGATTAGTGATTTTGAGCATCCTTTCATGTGTTTGTTGGCAATCTGTATATCTTCTTTGGAGAAATGTCTATTTAGGTTTTCTGCCCATTTTTTGATTGAGTTTGTTTTTTTTGATATTGTGCTGTATGAGCTGTTTGTATATTTTGGAAATTAATCTCTTGTCGGTAGCATCATTTGAAAATATCTTCTCCCAGTCTGTAGGTTGTTTTTTCGTTTTGTTTAAGATACGGCATTATATTTTAAAGTGAGGAATATCTGCTTATTGTATTGACAAGGTACTGTCTACTCTCCACTTGATCCAATCAAAGATATTAAGAAGTTGTTCAGTAAAGTCATTAGTTTTAGACTGACAAATTCCCATGAGACTATTTTTCTTTGGATTATATGTTAAAATGTATAATTTAAAAATATATAATAAAATAAAAAATGGATATCATTTATTTATTTATTTTTATATCTTTATTGGAGTATAATTGCTTTACAATGTTGTGTTAGTTTCTGTTGTACAACAAAGTGAATCAGCTATAAGTATACATATATCCCCATATTCCCTCCCTCTTGAGCCTCCCTCCCATCCTCCCTATCCCATCCCTCTAGGGGGTCACAAAGCATCGAGCTGATCTTCCTGTGCTATGCAGCAGCTTCTCACTAGCTATCGATTTTACATTTGGTAGTGTATATATGTCCATGCCACTCTCTCACTTCATCCCAGCTTCCCCTTCCCCCACTGTGTCCTCAAGTCCACTCTCTACATCTGTGTCTTTATTCCTGCCCTGCCACTAGGTTCATCAGGACCAGTTTTTTAGATTCCATATATGTGCTTTAGCATACAGTATTTGTTTTTCTCTTTCTGACTTACTTCACTCTGTATGACAGACTCTAGGTCCATCCACCTCACTACAAATAACTCAATTTCGTTTCTTTTTATGGCTGAGTAATATTCCATTGTATATATGTGCCACATCTTCTTTATCCATTCACCTGTTGATGGACATTTAGGTTGCTTCCATGTCCTGGCTATTGTAAATAGTGCTGCAATGAACATTGTGCTACATGTATCATTTTGAATTATGGTTTTCTCAGGATATATACCCAGTAGTAGGATTGCTGGGTCATATGGTAGTTCTATTTGCACAGCAAAGGAAACCATAAAGAAGATGAAAAGACAGCCCTCAGAATGGGAGAAAGTATTTGCAAACGAAGCAACTGACAAAGGATTAATCTCCAAAATATACAAGCAGCTCAAGCAGCTCAATGTCAAAAAAACAAACAAGTAAATTGATACAGCCACTATGGAGAACAGTATGGAGGTTCCTTAATAAACTAAAAAATGGATATCATTTAGTTAGGAGAAGAAATGCTTGTTGGATTCTTACTACTGTTCTTCAGATATATGAGGTTTCAATAAGAGGATGGGGAAATGGTGATTTTTTTTTTCTTTTTGGAAGTTATTGAAACAGTTAGAAGAATGTTAAGTACAGTAATACATTTTGAGAAAGAACACATGGTGACTATGAAAATATGTTATTGAGGAAGTAAGTAACCCTTGGTCCTTTGCTTTTTAACATATATGACAGTTTACATAGAAATTTGCTTATAGGCAGAGAAATAAACTAAATTATCTACCAAGTCCCTTTGGGTTGATTGATTGATCTGTACATAAAGAAATTTAATGTGCTATTGGATTAACTTGCTCAGTTTTCTTCTTACATATCAAATAGTTAGGCACTTATTTTATGTGCTTTGAACTGAAAATTTAATATGCAAAGGTATAGGCATAATGCCTTCCCCCCAAATGTTATTATGAAGCTAAAGCAATGGAACTTATGAGACACATTACTAAAAAGTGATAAAAAGAACCTAAGTCATAGCATCACAACTTTGCTCTCATAAAACATGTAAAGTTGGCTTTTAAATGGCTGGAGCTCAAAGTGGCAATAAAGGGAAAGAAGATTATGCACTTTTATGAGTGTCCTGATGTAAGATGCAGTGGGATCAGAAAGTACTGAATTATGAGGGGTTATATTTTTCCCATGGCTCTTAGGAGAGTCATTGATTGTATCACTTAAAAAGTTTATTAATAGCTGGAGATTTTTGCATAAGATATAAATGAGTAAATGTGAGATGAGTCAATTATAACCACTTTAATGGCAGGTGCAAGAGTATTATGCATTAACTACAAAGGAAGCTAATACAGTTATTAAAAACCACAGGCCCTTAAAAAGCTTAGTACTCAGAATTCCAGAAAGGAAAAAAAAAGAATAAAGAAGAAATTGAAAAAAACTACCAAATTAACTATTTGACTCATAATGTTATTTATTAAACATTAAATTTTATAGTGTAAAATATTGTACCAATGTTTATTAAAATCAATTTCTAAAACATAAAAACTATGTTTACTAAAAGTACCTTTTACATACAGTCCTATGCTCAGGCCTTTCATCTTTTCTTTCTATTCTTTCTCCCTTTTAGTCTCACAGCATCAGACTATGTGCAGATATTCTGCCTTTCAGTTTCATTTCCATGATATTCTAGCACAGTTATTCTAACCTATGCCCCCACTGCCACTGCTCTAGCTTAGATTTTCATTGCCTCTAATGAACACACACACAGACACACACACACACACACACACTTTTCCCCCTCCAATTAAAGGCTCTTATATATCTGCATTTCATTAAAATTAGATCTCTCCGACAATTTCTGATCACTCTATGTCCTTATTATTTTATATTCCTGTAATATCCCTTTACCTATTCTCTACCATAAAGTATATAAATCACATACATTCAGATTTCTTCAAGAAGACTTCTAGAAGAAATATTCCATCTTTTGTTTTGAAACAATATTCTGCTTTGAATATTTTTTTTTACACTTGCCACATTCTACCTGTATTTCAATGCTATTTGTGCTTACTTCTGCTCTTAGGTTGCAACTATGTAAAAGTTGTAAAAAAGTTGTAAAAGTTTTCATTATTGTATTTACCAAAATAAGAGGTATTTAGTACATTTTTGCTGAATTGCTTTGAAATGGTGAGATAGAAATTTATAGTTTCAACTTGGCAATTGCAGAGTAAGAGACAATTGAAAAAAATAGACCTTTGGTACTATTGTATCATTTAACAATATAAAAAATTAAATTGAGTGCCTAAAACCTTTTTTTGCACATATTCCACAAACAATGATTAAGTATATATGCTGTGCCAGGAACTGTGTCAGTGTTGGGATATAAAGACAGAGTTCAAAACTCCTCCCTAAGTGGGAAAATCAAGCATACCAGCAATCAGAGACAGTGCGATGTTACAAATATTTTACAGTGATACTGCCAGGCAGGAGATCCTCTGGTAGCATAGAGAAAGGGGTTCCTATTTTGGTTTGGGGTATGGAGGAACCAAAGGAGTTCACAATGACTTCACACATAAACTCCTGACATTTTAAACTCCTTGTCAGATAGGAATTCTGCTGAAGTAATCAATAATTTTAAAGACCTCCATAAATATTGCATCAGTCATCTTTAGACTACGAATCTTGAATAGATACTGAAAGGGCAATTCAGTTGCTGAGAAAAGTGGGTAAATATTAAGAATACAGGCATCTTCAAGTTGATTTTAAAAATGGAAAAAGACTTTATACCCCCTACAGAAAAATCAACTGAAAATGGATTAAAGACTTAAATGTAAGACACAAAACTCTAAAACTCCCTGAAGAAAACATAGGGGAAAACCTTCTTGACTTTGATATTGGTAGGGGTTTCTTGGATTTGACACCAAAAGCACAGGCAACAAAACTAATAATAGGCAAGTGGGACTATATCAAACTAAAAGCTTCTATATAGCAAATACTCAACAGACTGAAAAGGCAAGCTGTGAAATGATAGAAAATATTTGCAACCATCTATCTGATAAGGGGTTAATATCCAAAATATATAGGAATCTCTTACAACTCAATGACATAAACCAAATAGTCTGATTTTAAAATAGGCAAATAAATGAGCATTTCTCCAAGAAGACATACATTTGGCCAAGAAGTATCTGAGGAGGTGTTCAACATCACTAATTACCAGAGAAATGAAAATTGAACCACATGAGCTATCATCTCACACCTGTTAGGATGCCTATTTTATATATATATGTGTGTGTGTGTGTGTGTGTGTGTGTGTGTGTGTGTATATATATACACACACACACACACACACACACACACATATGTATGTGTATATATATATATATATACTACAAATGATAAGTGTTGGTGAGGATGTAGAGAAATTAGAAAACATATACACTGTTATTGGAAATGCAAAATGGTGTAGCCACTATGGAAAATAGTTATGGAGGTTTCTCAAACAATTAAAAATATAACCACCCTATAATCCAGCAGTACTACTTCTGGGTATATATCCAAAGGAAATTAGGATCTCAGAGAGATATCTGCACCCCTGAGTTATTTGTAGCATTAGTCACAATGGCCAAGATATGGAAGAAATTGGAGTGTCTATCAACAGATGAATCAAGAAAGTGTGGCATATGTATGCAAAGGGTGTTATTCAGCCTTAAAAAAGAAGGAAATGTTGCCATTTGTGTCAACACGGGTGGCTCTAGAGGACTTTATGCTACATGAAATAAGCCATCACAGAAGGACAAATACTGCATGTGTCCACTTATATAGGATCTAAAACAGTCAGACTCTTAGAGGCAGAGAATAGCATGGTGGTTGTCAAGAGCTAGGGGGAGAGGGAAGTGAGGAGATTTTCCTTAATGGATATAAATTTTCAGTTATAGAAGATGAATAAGTTCTATTCTATTCATCAACAGATCTCACAACAGAGATCTGTTGTACAACACACTGCCTATATTTAATGGTATTGTGTACCTCAAAATTTGTGAGAGGGTAGAGCTCATGTTAAGTGTTCTTACCACAAAACACACACATACACACGGACATTTTTGGAGGTGATAGATGTGATTAGTACCTTGATTGTGGTAATAGTATCATGAGTATGTGCTTATATCCAAACTCATCAAAATGTGTACATGAAATATGTGCAGTTTTTTGTGTGTCCATTATACCTAAATATTAAAAAAAAGAGAAGAGTAAAGGTACGGTATTTAATCCTGGTCTTCCCCCACTATGAGGCTACAGATTTGCGGGAGCTACATTTCTTCCCTGAAGTCCACAGATGCTGTTAGATGCATGTCCTCTGCAGCTATCACTATAACTACATCTTTCACAGGGTTCAGGGATGCTCTCCCCACTTGCTCCTTTACACTTTGGGATAATAATTTCATGTAGCTAGCTCCTGGAAAACACCATCTTCCCTTGTTTATTTCTCTTAACTCTGCCAACAACTCAGTAAATGGTTTCTTTAGTCAACACTACTCAATTAACCTACTTGAATGTGCCATCTGTTTCCTACTAGGGTCATGACTGAGTATAGTTCTATACATGTCTATTTGATTAAAGTTGTTAATTGTATTGTTACATTTTATATACCATCCTTTTTTGTAGGCAGGTCAATTATCAAAAGCAAGGTCTTAAATAGTAAACATACTAATGGTAGATAAGCTAATTCACCATTTTAATTTCTTGGTGAATTGTTACTTTTATTATTATGTAACCATCCTGTTTATAATTCATTGCTTTTTGTTGTTGTTAGTTCACATCATAAATTTTACATTTTGATGTCTAATTTAATACAGTAAAATCCACCCATTTTTATACAAGTTCTATGAGCTGTAACCACCACCACGATCAAGACTTATAGCAGTTTTATCGTATTCTCCTTGAACATTTTATTTTTCTTTTCTATTGAAGTATAGTAGATTTATAGTATTGTGTTAGTTTCAAGTGTACAGCAAAGTAATTCAACTATATATATATATATATGTTTCAAATTATATTCCATTTTAGTTATTACAAATATTGAATATAGTTCCCTGTGCTATACAGTCAGTCCTTGTTGCTTATCTATTTTAAGCATAGTAATTTGTATCTATTAATCCCATACTCCTAATTTATCCCTCCCACCCTCTCCCCTTTGGTAACCATAAGTTTGTTTTCCATGCCTGTGAGTCCCTTTATGTTCTGTATATAGATTCATTTGTATTATTTTTTAGACTCCATGTGTAAGTGATATCACATAGTATTTGTCTTTCTCTGTCTGACTTACTTTACTTAGTATAATATTCTCCAGGTCCATCCATATCACTTCAAATGGCAATATTGCCTTCTTTTTTAAGGCTGAGTAATATTCCATTTTGTGTGTGTGTGTGTGTGTGTGTGTGTGTGTGTGTGTGTGTGTGTGTATGTATATATACCACATCTTTTTAAGCCAGTCTCTGTTGATGAGCATTTGGGTTGTTTCCATGTCTTGGCTATTATACATAGTGCTGCTATGAACACTGGGGTCCATGTATCTTTTCAAGACTAATCCCACTCCTGGGATTAGTATATACCCAGAAAAACAAAACTTCTGCAAATTTTCTTATTCTTCTTTCTAGTCAACTTCCTTCTCTCAAACCTTTTCCTTGACAACTGTGACATGCTTTATGACCCTATAATTGTCTTTCCCAGAATTTATGTAAATCAAATTATGCCTTTTAAGTCTACACTTTTCACTTGGCTTAGCATATTTGGGATTCACCCATGCTGTTGTATGTATCAATAGTCTGTGCCTTTTTATTGCTGGGTAGTGTTCTGTTCTATGTATATATCATAGTTATGTATTTACTAGTTGATGGATATTTGGATTGTCTCTATATTTTGTTAATTATGAATAAAGTCATCATTAACATTTGACAAAAAATATAAAAAGACACAGTACCAATTATTTGATATTTTGATAATTTGCAGAATATATATGCTATATATAATTATCTTATAATAATATATTAAGTAATACATTTAAAAATCTATTAACATGCTACAAATATCCATTTCACTTAAATTATTAGACATTTGACATTAATCATAGTAAAATTTTAAATGTGTAGCTATATATCAGTAACCTTATATCCTTTTTATTGAAACTGTTTCCAAAATAAGAAATTTTGTATATGTAATCACTCAAGAAAATTTAAGTAAAACTTTGTATAGGTAGATTATACAAAATACAGTAACAAAAAAGGAAAAATGCATGAAGTAAATCTAAATTGTATTGAAATTTGGGTCAGTTTGAGGCTCACAATGATGCAACCATGCTTATAGTACTTCATTTCATACATAACAATGAAATGTAAGAACAGAAAAATTGTTAATGATATTTTCTTATAAACCTATCCCCTTGTTTCATTTGTATTATGAACTTACAAGAATAATTTTGAAAGGCCTTAGAAGGGAGAAACTGTGTTCCCAAAGCAAGTTCTTCAAATTACTATTCCTGAAATTAATCACAATGAGAAACTTTTGTCAAGACCAAGTTATTTTTAACTATGCTTAGGTCACAACAATTATAAATAAGTTCTGCCCAGAGTTGCTAATTTGGTTTTCTTTCAAAGAAAGAAAGCATTTGATGTTGTCAGTGTTTTGGGTTTTCACCATTCTAATAGGTAGTGATATCTCGTTGTTGTTTCAGTTTTCATTTCCTTGATGACAACTTATTTAAAGCATTTTTCTTATGTTTATTTGTCATCTGTATATCTTCTTTAGTGGATGTCTGCTAAGCTCTTTGGCTCATTTATTTAATCAGCTTGATTTATTTTTTATTGTTGACTTTTGAGATTTTTTTGTGTATTTTGGTTTGAAAATACTTTCTCCCAGTTGATGGCTGTCTTCTCATTCTCTTGACATTATCTTTTGCAAAGCATATATTTTTAAAAAATTTTACCTAGTCCAGCTTATCAATTTTGTGTTTTCATGGACTGTGCCTTTGGAGTTTTGTCTAAAAAGTCATTGCCATACCCAAAGTAATCTAAGATTTCTCTAGTGTTATTTTCTAGGAATTTTATAGTACTGCTTTTTGTATTTAGGTCTGTGGCCCATTTTGAGTTAATTTTTGTGAAGGTTGTAAGGTTTGTATCTAGATTTTTTTTTTTTTTTTTGTGGATGTCCAGTTGTTCAAGTGCCATTGGTTGAAAGGACTATCTTTACTCCATTGTATTGCCTTTGCTTCTTTGTCAAATATCAGTCGACTCTATATATGTGGCTTTATTTCTTTTTTAAAAAAATTCTGGCCCAATGATCTATTTGTATATATTTTCACCAATACCATACTGCCTTGATTCTTATAGCTTTATAGTAAGTCTTGAAGTTGGGCAGCATCAGTCATCCAACTTTGTTCTTCTGCTTCAATATTGTATTGGCTACTCTGGGTCTTTTGCCTTCCTCTATAGACATTAGAATCAACTTGTTAATTTCTACACCATAACTTCCTGGGATTTGGATTGGGATTGCACTGAAGCTATAGATGAAGATGGAAAGAACTGACATCTTGACCATATTAAATCTTCCTAACCATGGACATGGAATATCTTTCCATTTATATAGTTCTTTGATTTCATTTATCAGAGATTTGTAGTTTTGTTAATATAGATCTTGCACATATTTTGTTAGATTTATACCTAAGTATGTTACTTTGGAGACTGCTATTGTCAGTCGTATTGTTATTTTTTTAATTCACATTTCACTTATTCATTGTTGGTATATAGAAAAGCAATTGACTTTTGTATATTCACCTTGTATCATTTAACCTTGCTGTAATTTTTTATTAGTTCCAGGAGGTTCTTGTTGTCGTTGTTGTTTAATTCTTTCAGATTTTTTACATAGTGGATAGGGACACAACCACGAAAACAATACCATAATAAAACTGTGTCGTATTCTATACTTTTGCTTGAATGTTTTATGAAATAGTATGAAGATTTATTTAAAGTCACATATTTATTATTTTAGCAAGAATTTATTGAAAGGTAGTATAGCAGCCTAATTAAAAATATGAACCCTACAATCATACTGCCTAAAGGTCGAAGCAAGGAGAAATATTGGTGGCAACTTGATGAAAAAGACACATTAATGACAAAGGAATGTAGAATTACAGACAGGCTTCTTATCAGAAACATTGCAAGAAGATGGTGGACTAACATTTTTAAAGGGCTGAAAAATACATACATACAAATCACATGCATGCCTACATACATAAATATAACTTTCAGTCCAGAAATTTATACCCAGAAAAATTTTTCTCAAAAATGAGGGAGAAATAAAGACTTTTTTCAGGCAAAAAATGATTGGGAGAATACATTGCCAGCAGATCACCCTATAAGAAATGTTAAAAGAAGTTCTTCAGGAAGAAGTAGTATATAATTTTAAAACTTGGAACAACGTTCCAAGAAAGAAATGTTTTGAAAACATAAGTTTATATAAAATAAAATGCATTATTTATACTTATCTTAATTGCTCTAATAATTGACTTATTAAAGCAAGGTTAGTAAAAATGTATTGTGTCTTCATAGCACATATAGAAGTAAAATATATGACAAACATAGCAGAAGTTACATGAGGGAAAAATGCCATTATGCAGTTTTAAGGACTTTCTCCAATATGTGAAATGATATAATGTTGTTTGAAGGTAGACTCAAGTTATTTAAAAAAATGTATATTGTAAACTATAGGGCAATGCATTAATATTTTAAAAGGTATAAAAATTAGTCAATAGAGATGTGAGATAAAATCATAAAAATGCTCAGTTAAGTCCAGATAAGGAAGAATAGGTTAAAAGAAATGAAAAATAAATGTTACAAATAGAGAACAACTAGAAGGGTGGTAGAATTACTTCAATTATGAATTGTAAGCTTTATAAAGATGACTTTCTTTTGGTGTGTCAGCTATATCCCAATAAAGTTATTACAAGCAGACCTCAGAGATATTGCAGGTTCATTTCCAGACTACTGCAATAAAGCAAGTTACACAAATGTTTTTGTTTCCCAGTGCATATAAAAGTTATGTTTACACTATACTATAGTCTATTAGGTATGCAATAGCATTATGTCTAAACAACGATATATGTACCTAAATTTAAAAAAATCCTTTATTGTTAAAAAAGCTAACCGTCTCAGGGACTTCCCTGGTTGTGCAGTGGTTAAGAATCCGCCTGCCAATGCAGGGGACAGGGGTTCAATCCCTGGTCTGGGAAGATCCCACATGCCGCGAAGCAACTAAGCCCGTGTGCCACAACTGCTGAGGCTGCATGCTACAACTACTGAAGTACACATGCCTAGAGTCCACGCTCCGTCACAAGAGAAGCCACTGCAGTGAGAAGCCCACGCACCGCAGTGAAGAGTAGCCCCCACTCGCCGCAACTAGAGAAAGCCTGCACGCAGCAACGAAGACCCAATGCTGCCAAAAATAAATTTGTAAAAAAAAAAAAAAAAAAAAAAGAAAGCTAACCATCTGAGCCTTAATTGAGTCATAATCTTTTTGCTGGTAGAGGGTCTTGCCTTGATGTTGATGGCTGCTGACTGATCAGGGTGGTAGTTGCTGAAGGTTAGGGTGGCCATGTCAATTTCTTAAAATAAGATGGAGTTGGAGTTTGACACATCAACTGACTCTTCCTTTCACAGAGAATTTCTCTGTAGCATGTGATGTGTTTTGCCCACAGTAGAAGTTCTTTCAAAATTGGGGTCAGTCCTCTCAAACCCTGCCACTGATTCATTAACTAAGTTTATGTAATATTTTAAATCCTTTGTTGTCATGTCAATAATCTTCACAGCATTTTCACCAAGAGTAGCTTCCATCTCAAGAAACCACTTTCTTTGCACATCCCTAAGAAGCAAATTCTCATTCTTCAAGTTTTATCATGAGATTGCTTCAATTCAGTCACATCTTCAGGCTCCACTTCTAATTCTAGTTCTCTTCCTATTTCCACTGCATCTGTAGTTCCTTCTTTCACTGAAGTCTTGAACACCTCAGAGTCATCCATGAGAGTTGAAATCAACTTCTTCCAAATTCCTGTTCATGTTGATATTTGACTTCTTCCCTTGAATCATGAATGTTCTTAATGGAACGTAGAAGCTGAATCCTTTCCAGGTTTCCAATTTACTTTGCCAAGATCTATCAGAGGAATCACTATCTATGGCAGCTGTGGCCTTACGAAATGTATTTCTTAAATAATAAGACTTGAAAGTTGAAATTACTTTTTGATCTATGGACCTACAGAATGGATGTTGCATTAGCAGGCATGAAAACAACATTAATCTTGTACATTTCCATCAGAGCTCTTGGGTGACCAGGTGCATTGTCAATGAACAGTAATATTTTGAACGGAATCTTTTTTTCTGAGCAGTAAGTGTCAACAGTAAACCATCTTGTAAAAGAATGTGTTGCCATACAGGCTTTGTTGTTCTATTTATAGAGCACAGGCAGAGTAGATTTAGCATAATTTTTAAGGGCCGTAGGATTTTCAGAATGGTAAATAAGCCCTGGCTTCAACTCAACCTCACCAGCTGCATTAGCCCCTAAAAAGAGTGTCAGTCTGTCCTTTGAAGCTTTGAAGACAGGCAGTGACTTCTCTCTAGCTTTGAAAGTCCTAGATGGCATCTTCTGGCAGTAGAAAGCTGTTCTGTCTACATTGAAAATCTGTTGTTTATTGTAGCCACCTTCATTAATGATCTTAGTTCGATTTTCTGGATAACTTGCTGCAGCTTCTACATCAACACTTGCTGCTTCACCTTACACTTTTATGTTATGCAGATGGCTTCTTTCCTTCAACGTCATGAACCAACTCTGCTCGCTTCAAACTTTTCTTCTGCAGCTTCCTCACTGCTCCCAGCCTCCATAGAATTAAAGAGAGTTAGAGTCTTGCTCTGGATTAGGCTTTGAATTAAGGGAATGTTTTTTGTTGGTTTGATTGTCTATCTAGACCACTAAAACTTCCTCATATCAGTAATAAGGCTCTTTCTTCTTATTATCATTTGTGTGATCACTGGAGTAGCACTTTTAATTTCCTTCAAAAACTTTTCCCTTGCATTCACAACTTGGCTAACCATTTGGTGCAAGAGGCCTAGCTTTCTGCCTACTTCGGCTTTTGACATGCTGTCCTCACTAAGCTTAATCGTTTCTAGGTTTTGATTTAAGGTGAGAGATGTGACTCTTCCTTTCACTTGAATACTTAGAGGCCATTGTAAGGTTATTAGTTGGCCAATTTCAACAATGTGGTATCTCAGGAAATAGAGAGGCTGAGGAGAGGGAGAGAGATGGGAGAATGGCCAGCTGGTGGAGCAGTCAGAACACACACATTTATAGATTAAGTTTGTCACCTTGTATGGGCATGGCAGCAATGGCACCCCCAAACAATTGCAATAGTAACATCAATGGTCACTGATTACAGAGCACTGTAAAAAATGTAATAATGTGAAAAAGTCTGAAATATTATAAGAATTACAAAATGTGACAAAGTGAGCAGATGCTATGGGAAAAATGGCACCAAATGACTTGCTAGACACAGGGTTGCCACAAACCTTCAATTTGTAAAAAAAAAAAAAAGCAATGTCTGCAAAGTACAACAAAGCAAAGTGCAATAAAATGAGGTGTGCTGTGGGACTTCCCTGGTGGCACAGTTGTTAAGAATCCACCTTCCAATGCAGGGGACACGGGTTCGATCCCTGGTCTGGGAAGATCCCACATGCCGCAGAGAAACTAAGCCCGTGTCCCACAACTACTGAGCCTGCACTCTAGAGCCCGTGAGCCACAACTACTGAGCCCACGTGCTGCAACTACTGAAGCCCGTGCACCTAGATCCCGTGCTCCGCAACAAGAGAAGCCACCACAATGAGAAGCCCGCACACCGCAATGAAGAGTAACCCCCGCTCGCTGCAACTAGAGAAAGCCCACGCGCAGCAGCGAAGACCCAATGCAGCCAAAAATAAATAAATAAACTAATTAATTAAAAACGAATTTGAGGTGTGCTGTATATGAACACAGGTAAATGATCCAAATACACATACCAGTTAATAGACCTAGATTATCAGATTAGATAAAAAATAAGATCCACTTATATTGTCTACCAGAATCATATTTAAATATAAACAAAATTAGAAGCTAAAAGTAGAAAACTTACAGAAAAAATTCCACGCAAATATAGACTGAAATAAAACTGGAGTAGTTATATTAATTTCTAAATAATATTATTGCAGATAAAAAATGATATTATGTAATGATAAATGGATAATTTCTCTAAGAATATATAACAAACACACATATAGAAAGAGAAAAATCAAAATACATGAGATAAATACTGATAGATCTGAAGTGAGAAATAAACTTCAGTACTCACAGTATTATATGCTCAGTAATTAATGAAAAAAAGCACAGATCAGTGAGGATATAGATGACTTAAAAAACACTATCAACCGACTTGATGTAATCAACATTTATTGAACACTCCACACAGTGGTAGAATATATACATGTTTTTACTGTGGATGGAACATTAACCAAGATAGACCATATCCTTTGCAATAAAACACAGCTTAAATGTAAGAGAATAGAAATTACACAAAATATGTTCTCAGGTTATATGGAAATAAACTAAAAATCAGTGATAGTAAGTTATCTGGGTAATCTACAATTGTTTAACAAATTTTAAAATACACTACTAAATAATGCACATCCCAGAGTAAGTCTTAAGAAAATTTAAATCTATCAACTATCTATCTATCTATATCTATCAACCAATCTATCTATCTATCTACCTATCTATCATCTATCCATATTCAACTTAGGGAAAATTAAATGCAAGATATGAAAACATGTGCAGTAAATATAAAGTGATGCTTAGAGAGTAATTTATAGCATTGCATTGAAACTAATATTAAACAGGAGAAAGATCTCATATTAGCAATTTAAGCTTCTACCTTAATAAAATAGAGAAAGAAAATCCAATTAAACTTAAAGCAAAGAAAGGTATATAATAAATATAAGAGAAGAAATAAAATTGGAAACACAAAACATAGAAAATTAATGAAAACAAAATCTGACTTTTTTGAGATCAATAAATTGATAAATCTCTAAGCTACACTGACAAAGAGAAAACATCAACTATAAATATTAGGGATTAAAGAGAAGGCATTACTACTATACAAACAGACACTGAAAGGATAATAAGGAAATACTAAGAACAACTCCCCGCCCGTAAGTTCAGCAGTTTAGAGCCAGTGGACCAATTCTTCAGACACAAACTACTAAAACTCACTCAAGAAAGAATAATCTGAACATCTGTATATCTATGAAAGAAATTTAGTCTGAAAGAAATTTAAAAGCTTCCATAAACAAGGTCTCCAGGCACAGGTGGTTTCACTGGCAAGTTATACCAACCATTTATGGTGGAAATATTACCAATCCATGTAATCTCAGCCTGACAGTAGAAGCAGCCATGGTAGGGAGTGGGGGAGGGAATGGAACTAGAGATGGTGATAAAAACCCAAAGCAATTTAAAAGAAAGCTTTCTTATTCTAACCAACAGATTCAAATTCTTAGAATACTTCACATTTGAGAGATGTGTTTTGCTTTTTTCTCAAATCTGCCAAAACTATAGTATTGCACTTGCTTTGACTATTTGGAATGATTTCCCTCGTATTCCTATGATTTAATTTCCTATTTTATTCAGATCTCTGCTCAAATGTCACCTCCTCAGAGAAGCTCTCCCTGAAATCCTGTGTAGATTAGTCATCTTGCAACGTTTTCTTATCATTTAATTGACTTTATTAGAAGTCAGTGCACTTATTATCTGAGATCAAAGTGTATAGTTATTATTTTCACTTGTTTATGCTGATAGTCAGTGATTTCCACCTGATTTGACTGTCTAAGAGGTGTTGTGTTTTTTCATCACTATCCATGTTTATCTTTCTTATTTCCATATTTTGGTTTAAGAGTATAGGTAAACTATGCAGATACAGTGGGGCTATATTTTGGTCCTAAGCGTAGGAAAATGGTAACCAGACTCACACAGTAACTTTATTTATTTTTATTGGAATAAAATTGCTTTACAATATTGTGTTAGTTTCTGCTATACAGTGAAGTGAATCAACTATATGTATACCTATATCCCCTCCCTCTTGGACTTCCCTCCCCACCATCCCACCCATCTAGGTCATCACAGAGCGCCAAGCTGATCTCCCTGTGCTATACAGCAGGTTCCCACTAGCTATCTGTTTTACACATGGTAGTGTATTTATGTCAGATAGATGAGGTGATTTTACAAATTGATCTGAAGATTCAGTATTAAATTTGGGATTCATGGGTCATTTTCAATAATGGGGAAACTCTATGTTGCCCCCAGTGCTTTTCCCTGTATGGCTATAAGAATTTGCCTAAGCAACAAACTAATATTTACTAAAAACTAGTTGTATGTCTAACGTTGTCTCGTGTGCCTTTTATGTGGTAATATTATTTATTTTGAAAATACACTATAGTGTCTCTTTACTTTAATTCATGTGGCGAGGAGGATCCTGTAGGAACAAACGAAGGATAATGCATATTAAGCAACATCATACTCCTGCATACATTTTATATAACTTATAAATACCAGGAAGATATTAAGTTGTATGTGCATGTGTGTGTGGGTGTGTGTACTGTACCTGTGTAAGATGCTTTAAACAATTGATCAAGTTGAAGAGGAAGATATTTCAAAGAGAACCCACACAAAAGGGGTAGGTTCTGCATTCAAAAACCGTCGATGCTGGGAAATGAAGTGTCCTTCAGTTTCAAGGTTCAACTAGTGTCAGAGCCTAAGGAGACAAGCATTGAGGTAGAAGGTGAAGGTGCTGTTTGACACGTCATCCACACAAAAGCGAAATCATCACTTCTCTACTCTGTGGAAAATTACCTATTCTTTGTGGCTCATGTTGTTTTAATCTACAACTGTCTTTTCATTCTTGTCACTGTCTCACAGTTCTTTTGATCATTACTGTCTTCAAGTACTTGATATCATAACTTTATCTATATTTCAAGAGCTGTCATTATTCCCCTAGATTTCAATGTTCATATAGATATTTATAGCTTTTCATTATCTTGACCTCTCCATGTTAAATGACTTTTCTATCCATCCCATTTTAGCAAAATATGACCACATTCTAGAATTTACAGTTATCCAAATCTGCTCCGATACTCAGACCTTGATTAAAAGTGCCACTGTCTTAAATTCAATGCATTTTTCTTTTTATTATTCATTTAGTTACCCACACAAGACCATTTTCCATCCTAATAAGTTTTTATCCCTCTCTATCCAAGAGTTCCCAATGCTTTTTTCCTTATTCTGTCTATCCATATGCCAATGACTCCCAAATCTGTATCTCCAGCCAAGATTTTTTTTACCATGTATTATTTCTTTACTTGGATTTCAGGTAGACACGACAAACTCAAGACATTTTGATTGAACGTATGATCTTTTCCTTTGACCTACTTCTCCTCCTTTGTTCCCAATCTCAGTAATCTCACTACTAACTAACCAGTAAATTAAACCAGAGTTTAAAGTATAACCTTTTTTTTTTTTTAAGACTTGGTTCAGCAGCAAGCATTTTTAATTTTTATTTATTTATTTATTTATTTAATGGCTGTGGTGGGTCTTTGTTTCTGCGCGAGGGCTTTCTCTAGTTGCAGCAAGTGGGGGCCACTCTTCATCGCGGTGCGCGGGCCTCTCATTATCGCGGCCTCTCTTGTTGTGGAGCGCAAGCTCCAGACGCGCAGGCTCAGTAGTTGTGGCTCACGGGCCTAGTTGCTCCGTGGCATGTGGGATCTTCCCAGACCAGGGCTCGAACCCGTGTCCCCTGCATTGGCAGGCAGATTCTCAACCACTGAGCCACCAGGGAAGCCCTAAAGTATAATCTTTGATTCTTCCTGATCACTCATTCTTCATATTACTTTAATTGCCAAATGTTTTTGAATTCATCTTTCAAATATTTCTCAATTCTACCCTGACTCTCCTAAAGGAATATCTTAGTTCAAGCTTCCATCATGTCTTGGCTAGAATTTTCTAACAATGTCTTAAATATTCTCTCTGTACAACCTTGAGACCCTTCCAATCTATTCAGTATACTAAAGACAGAGTGATATTTTTGAAATGCACATGTAATCAAGCAAATCCCTGATAAAGCTTGGTTAACTCAGGTTAGAGTTGTAAAATTTGCGGGACAACCTAAATGTTCAAAAATAGGAAAATGGTTAAAAATATTTGGTTGCATCAATTTTTATTTGCAAGAATATAACACAGTCAGTATAACACTTGGAGTAGTAGATGCTAATGACCAAGAAAAAATTTCAGTGAGATGAACAAAATTTACATATTAATGTATATAATTGAATGATATATGCCCATCCGTATCTGCACACATATAAAATTTTCAACTTTAGAAAGTTATATATGTGTGGACATATATAATTCAAGTGTATATTTTAAATTAGTATGTAGTTTCAATTAACATTGTAACTGTGTTTCATTTTACTGCAATAGTTATAACTATTCTTTTCAGGGGATATTCTCAAATGTGGTATACTTACATAATATTTTAAAAACAAATACTTATAACATAATCAAAGCTCATTTTCTGCCTTCTGCAGAATTTTGGTACATTTTATTTATGTAAATTTCCAGACAGGGTTTGGTGAGCATGGAGTGGGAGGAAGGTGATGTGAAAACTCAGATGGACCTGGGCTCCACGCCAGGCTGTGCCAGTTGAACAGTAACCTTGGGCACTTCCATCAACCTCGCTAAAGCTTCATTTTCCTTATCCTTAAATAAAATAATACACATCATTGTGTTAACTGTGGGGATTAAAGCAAATAATTTAAAGGCTGAAGTGACATAGAGTCAGTCCTCAGTGAGAGTGATTCCTATTCTTAGTTTATCCTGAGACACCTGTCATTTTTGTGAAGCAGGGGAGTGTGTGTCCCAGCATGATCTGTTTCATTACGGTGGGCTGGCTTTGCTCTACAGCTGCACCCACTCAGGTCATGCAAGAGGACCTGGTACATTGATCGCCCCTGATCTGCCCACAGCTTCTCGCAGAGCTGAGGGAGCTAGTGTAGTTGTATCTGGGCTGAGATATATAAAAGGACAATAAGTTCTAGTTGATTTTATTGCCTTTTGTTCTCCATTGTTTCAATTTTATTTAAAAAAAAAAAAATGAAGTGTTTCTTTCCAGGACTTAATTAGTAGGAAGAAGCAAAGCAAAATAATTCTTGGGTAGCATGGAAGAACATAAACATCAGTTGTGTCACAAGACTTAACCAGATGTTCAAGAATGATCCAGAAAATTATCTATATGAAATTTAATTAAAAGATATTTGAAAATGATATTGGTTAAAGAGAGGCTACGGTGGCTATGATGGTTATTCCAGTTAATACCAAAGACATAAGAATAAAGATAAATCAGTTATCTTTATTTCCAAGTTTCAAATAATTTTAGGCATGCACTGAGCCAGTACTAATGATGTATTAATTTTCTATACAGTACAACATACAAGAAGCCAGTAGTGATTTTATTAATATAAAAATAGTAACCATTATATAGTTTTTATATTTCATTGACTGAGCTTGATTTTTTTCCCCTAGTTTTTATAGACTTTGTCACAAACATTGACTAGAAGCAGCTCTTAACCACAGAGGACCACACACACTCTTAGTTATTTCATGCTGTTATATTACCATTATCTATGAAGTTAATAACTTGAAAAATAAAAGGAAATCTGTAATATAATGAAAAACTGCCCAAATTGGATTATTCGTCATTTATTTATGTTTTAAATAGCCTGCATTTATATAAACTCATAGTAAGAGAACTATTATTAAATTCATAAATTATTCTTATGAATAATTTATTTCTAGTTTCTAGTTTTCAAGGCAGAGTTTGCAAAAGAAAAATATATATGCATATTATTTTTGCCATATTAAAGAATATATATATACTATAATATGTATATATAGTATATATATATTATAATGTCTTACAGGAATCACTTTTTAAAATGCTAATGGGAAGGACTTCAGATTTGTAGGTCATGCAAGGACACATATTTGATGATGTAATAAGGAATTTGGCCCTCATTCAAATCACTCCACTTAAAAACTTCATAAGTAATTAATTGTATTCATTTATTCAAGACACAGTAATTGGAAGCAAGTCAGAGGAGGGAATTTTTCTAGGTGTTTGGCACACAGAAATTAATACATCAGTGTTCTTTTTTTTTTTTTTAAAGGAATTCCTTTTTTATTTTTATTTTTTATTTATTTATTTATTTATTTTTGGCTGTGTTGGGTCTTCGTCTCTGTGCGAGGGCTTTCTCTAGTTGCGGCAAGCGGGGGCCACTCTTCATCACGGTGCGCGGGCCTCTCACTATCGCGGCCTCTCTTGTTGCGGAGCACAGGCTCCAGATGCGCAGGCTCAGTAGTTGTGGCTCACGGGCCTAGTTGCTCTGTGGCGTGTGGGATCTTCCCAGACCAGGGCTCGAACCCATGTCCCCTGCATTGGCAGGCAGATTCTCAACCACTGCGCCACCAGGGAAGCCCCTACATCAGTGTTCTTGTCCTTAAATATATTATAGTATTTTGGGACTGACAAATGCATGAGCAATTTATGGTTCTATGGTGTGATGAGTATAATCTCTTCATGTATAAAATGGGGATAATAATATTGTATTCCCTTCAATGAAATCATGTAAGTAAAACTTGAGCATAGGGCATGTTAGGAGAAGATGCTCACTTATGGTTTGTATTAGAGATGTGTGCATAGCTCTAGCTTATACAGAGACGGGTGACTCAGTGGAAGGCACAGTAAGAGAAAACTGAACACAGTACAGTGAACCTCTCCCCAGTCCTTGGAGTCATTCATTTTTCTCTTGTTCTCAGTGTCCACTTACATTCTGTGAGTAAATCCTGTTGCATCTACCTGCTCCCTGGAGGAACTATTTTACACTTAGCAGGCAGAATAATCCTGTTAAAATGTAAATCAGTTTAGGCAACTTCTCTTCACCAAACTATCAAAGGTTCACTCCTTTTTCAGAGCAAAAGGTAAAAGTCCCTACCCACACGGAGGTTTGTGATTTACATCTTTCTCCTTCATGGTTTGAACTCATTTCCAACCTCTTTCCTCTGATTTCACTCACAGCATTCTGGTCTTCTTACTATTTCTTGACCATCAACACCTCCTTGTCAAGGCATCTAACCTGCGAAGCTCACTACCTGAATGCTCTTCCTACAGGTATCTGCATGGCTCCCTCTGTTGAGTAACCTTTCTTTCATTGTTACATTCTCATCATGACCTTCCAGAACCACTTTCTTGTAAATTGTCAATCCTCTCCTCCCTGAAACCTGTAGTGGTTTTTGTCTTCTTTTGCTGCTTTATTTTTTCCCATAATACTTACCGTCACTTGATATTCTATATAGTTATTTATCTGTGTACTGTCTCTCATACTGAAATATAGGCTCCACAATAGCAAGGATTTTTGTATCTCCTCTTTGCTGCTGTATCACCAGCAATGAAAAATAGTGCTTACCGCGTAGTACCCAGTATATACTTTTTGAATTAAAAAAAAATGAGTAGGTGATAATAAAAAAAAATGACTAGGCCTTTACCAGAGGGGCAAGGCAGGAAGAACAGATATTTTAAGCAAGAAATAGTGAATGCAAAGTCAAAGACATTCAACAAGATGACACTGTAAGAATTTCTCCATATAAGAGAAGAAGCAAATGAGGTTGGAGCGAGAGCAAGAGACAGGGCTTGTTGAATCATAAATCTCATACCTTATCTAAGCTTCCTTCATTTTAGAACCAGGAAGATTGTGATAATAGTACAATTATATATATTTTCTTATTTTAAATGGCTATCCTTTAGCCCTTGCCTATGGCTTACCTACACACTCGTGTTATCTTGCTAATTTGAGGAGAAATAGTTAAGCAGGTATTTTATAAGCTTCTTACCAAGAAACAATAATAATTCAACAGCATACCTTCTGGGTATGTTACCTGTGAGAAGACAGTAAGTTAAGAACTATATTCAATCTTCAAATATATTTACTTGAGGTTTATTAGTCTTTCAGAATTAGAACATCATTTAACTTTTACAAATATACTCTAGAGATTAAAGTAATTCATAATAAAGGTCACCACCTAAAACTGAAGGGCACATTTTCATTAACGTTTTAAATTATGTGCTGGTATATTTAACAAAACTGAAAAGACAGCTTAATAAAAGCTTACTCTATTTTCCAAAGGCCAATTTACTAAACATACTTTAAAATTTTCATATTTACATTACACACTCTATAATTGTAATGATTTAAGAACTACTAGCAGCAGAAAGAACCAAAGAACTTGTAAACATAAAATGTAAAATATTTACACAATGAATAACATTCAACTACAAAAGAAGCTCTTTTCCTCATCTGTTTTTTTGACAAAGGGTATGTTTAGAAGAGGTGGATAGTACATATGGGCAAAGTGAAACTTTAAACAGTTGTCTAATAAACTTGGTCAAATTAGTTGTTGCTGTGTAAGCTTCTGGTTAAAATACCTGTATTTACCTGTCTCCTCTTTCTTGCTCTTCTTTTGAGAACAGTATATTTACTAGTAAGAGAAGTTGTTCTAATTCCTGTTCTGCCACTACTAGTTGTGCAAACCTGAGCCATTACTAGGGTTGGTTTGAGGGAAAATGCAATACTGTATGAAAAATGTCACTGCATCTTAAGTGCTGAATAAATATTATCCTCCCTTATTCTAGAATTCTCCCCTACTCTCCCCCCCCCCCAAAAAACTGCTCTTTTCCTCAAGATATTCCTTACAGATAGGAAAGAAATTCAGTCATTAATCTACTGTCATTGCCTTCTGGTATAATTTGGCTTTAAATGAACATGTCTTGATGAGTGATATAGATGGAATTATGATGATGACAGCTAACAGTTAGTGAGTACTTAATATTTGCCAGACACTGGTCTATGTATTTTCTTATATAAATGTGTTTAATTATTTTCGTAACCTCTTGAGTAGGTATAAATATTATTTCCATGTGATAGATAAGGAAACGGAGACATAGATTACGTTTTTCTTTCACAGTCATACAACCTCTAAGTGACAGAACCGGAATTTCAATACATGAAATTCAACTCTGTAGTCTATGCTTTTGAGTGCTCCATTCACTCTAGGGAGAGGATGGATATTACCTGCAGCAGAACCTACTATTCTCGAGAGAGGGAGATATTATATTTTCAGTGTGTCTGAGAAAAGCCATCCAGATACACTTATTTAACCATTAAGGTCATCACTATTTATTCTAATAATACAGTTCTTTTCTTTAACTATTATTTAATTATCATTGCTATAATGTTCTACATAATTGCCCAGCATTATTATTTAGTTTCCATAGGCACTATAATTTCTCAAACATATCAGAAGATCCAAGTACAGTTTTGATACATGTTAGAGTACACTTAAGGTATTCATTACATCTTATTTATTTTTCTGGGCAAAAATAATGTTGAATGGGGGGAGATCTCCATATTTATGTTGCTTAGAAAACCAAAAATCTTGTCCTTTTGCTTTCTTTTTTTGGGGGGGGGGCTTAAGTTCCAAGTACTTTTCTTATATCTTCCATAAAAACTTGAAAGATATTTTATATAGCATATGGGCTCCAAAATATTTTTGACAGGCAAAAATGAAAAGAAAATTTGGTGAAGCATTTTTTCTGAGCTTGGGTTCTGGGCTGTTAGACTTTGAATAATGAGGCCAAGGCAGCAATTTCAACCTCCACATGGCCTCTTAGACCCCTCTCTGCCACAGTGTCACTGGCAACAAACTCATGCTCTAATCAAGAAGTGAGCTCCCATGTCCAGGGCAAACCCATCTGCTTGTCTGATTTTTCTTCTCGTGCTCAGCCAAGTCCCAGAAGATAATAGTCCTGGGCTATAGGAAAGAATTCAGGTGTCGCTGCTTCCTAAACTACAATTTCCCACACGTGCCTCATGCCAGATCATGTTCAAGTGTCTGGATGCAGTTCCAGATCCAGTCAGGAGGGTGAACTGCTAATATGGAGAAGAGACCTATTTACTCACACTAACTTTATATATTCAGGACGAAGAGTTGATACCACAGCCAATGAGTACAAAAACCTAGGTCCACATTCCAGATAAAGAGCAACAATTTGTCCAAATTAGGAAAAAAAATCATGGCTGGGAAGATGATTAAGTCAAAGCCTAGTCAACAGTGGCTATGAGATGCATTTAGGCAGAGGACCAATTCTGGTAACTGGGAGAGGAACTAATAAAATTGCCAGTAACTCAATCCTAGGAAGAAACAGGCACAGGGACACAGGGAGGAAAGATGAAATCTAGGGTGAATAGGGCATAGTGGAGAGTTTGGTGGTTAGTAATGAATTGAAATAGTAAGAGAGATTGATTCCTCCTGGACTTGTTTTCTAGGCAGGTATATAGATGCCCTGCATGCTCAGGATTTACCTTTACCTGAAGGCAGTTCTTAGCATCTTGATGGCCACGTCTTGTGGACAGCAAAGTAAATTTGAAGAAACGGACTAAAACTAACAAAAACTTATTTTATTTGGATTGAGATGATCTTTCTCCTTTCTGGTGGAAGGGAAGATTTATATTTCAGAATAAAAAGGTACCCTCAGCCCAGTTTCACACTCCTCCACCAAAAATTGAAAGTTGGCAGGAAAGTATCCTTACAATTTTAGCGCTGTCTTTTATTCGTATATAGAGAAAGGACAATAAGTTGATTTTAAACTTGGAAATAAGACTGAGCGGGTGGCTTTTCTATGTTTCTGGGTGCTCAGGATCTGAAGTTCTACTTCCCTCTTATTGAGCAGTGGACCCAGGTGAAAAATATTCACATCCTGCTGATATTCATGAAGATTTACAAGCCTAGGGAGAGGTTCCTAGACTAGAAAGAGTTGGAGGACAGTAGGACTGATAAAATGATAGAAGAGGTTAAAGGGACATAGACAAACAAAAAGGTAGGCATATGAAGGAGAATAAAGTAATCCTAGGAAAAGGACAAAAACACTTCCATGTGAAAACACCTAGAAAAGAAGATAACTTCTCAATATTCAGGCAAAGGGATATGCGAGCCAGGCTACGTGTATCACAGATATATTACATGATATTATTCCGATTGCGGACCACCCGTCCTGACACACATCCTAACATCAGCAGGCTAGTGAGATCCCTCAGCAATGGCCACAGGAAGGCAGAAATTTGCAGTTTTCACTCATTTGAACTATAAACTGGTGCAGCTGTTTCTCTGTTTTCCTTGGTTAAGTCACTTCCTCTTTCGGCACTTATAATCCTTTGCTTAGTTTTGTTATTTATTTGTCATGACTCATAATGAAAATAATACTTTAAAAAATATTTACTTTCCTACGTTATGTTCCCTTGTTCAGGATTATTCTTTAATCTGCCAGAGTCATCCATTTGCTTCAAAAATAAATAAATAGGATTTGTAGGAGGAATTCTATGAGGAAGAAGGAAAAAATGCATTTACCTTTTGATATCTAGAGTAATATTTCAGCTATAGTCTTGAAAAATCAAGCTTTTTCAGAAGATTTTCTTAGTTCACTCATATTCCATTGACAAATTTCTCATTGATTAGATCATAACAATTTAGTAACCTCAAGCTGTGGTTATAAGAAGTAAGGATGTGAAATATTAAAAGTCCCAGCCATGAGTGAAGGGAATAAAAACCTATTAGCTCTGAGTCCCAGAAGACTGTGGGAAAGGAAGAGGGTCAAACCAGTGAAACACAGTGCTTATCTCCTGGAACACAGAGGTGGGTTCAGAGGCTGAGGAGGAAGCTCAGAGCAGCTGGGCGTTAGCCTGCTTTCCTCATGGAAGCTTGGCAAGAGCCGGCTGTGCAAGGTGGCTTTATTCCCAGGTGAGGGCTGACAGCACAGCAGTTGTAGCGGCCACAGCGTGTAGCATCCAGATGCGTTAAGTCTGCTTCAGTGCTCCTGGTGCATCACAACCTATGTGGGCAAAAACAGAACTGGAAGTTTGATTATGTCTACAGAGGGCACAAAAATGTGCTTCTCCTATTTCTTGCTTTTGAGAGCGTAATTGAAGGGCACCCCCAACCACTGATACTCTATTTGCCACTGACTTTTTACCTAGTCCACATGTTCACAGGCTGCTCCCAGTCAATGACTGAGTGTGGAAAGGGGTACTAAGGCAGGCCTACATCTGTGAGATGCCAGGTACCGCCAACAGGCAACTTCAGCTCAAGGACTCTCCATGGGCATGGCCCAGACATTCTTAGAACTGCATTGTGATGTAGACTCTTCCACGAAATCCCCCCCCCCTCCTCCTCTCCTTTTCAGGGGACAAATTTGCATGATAGCCTAAAGGGTCTCCGTGTTCCCTCTCCTCCCATGCAAAAGACAAATGGCTGCATCTGGAACCCCATACCGCAAAGAAGGAAGCACAATGCCTGGTAGACTGCCTTGAGTTTTGGAGGCAGCACATTCTGTACAGGAAATTCTGCCACTTTTGAGTGAGTCTCAGAGCATGAAAGACTGTGCGGCAGATCTGGGTCTTGAGGAAAACAACCCTGCCAGTGACCATAAAAGCCAGTGAAACCCGTAGTGTCAGAAATGTCAGTGGTAGGAAACAATGCAATGAGTAACCCCAAAGGGAGAAATAGAATGCAGGCCCCTGAGATTCTGGAGTGAGGCTGAGAATTAGACACCTCTTGACAACCAGCTTCAGGCATTTTACTGGTTCCTGGAAGAGACAGAATACTTGATGATAACCACCATACAACCATGCATCCAGAACTTCACACTGTGACTTAGGGTCTGTCAGTCACGAAACTGGACAGCCCTATATACACTCCATCACAAGAGAGTCCACCATCGAGCTTGACTAGGACCAGAGACACAAGGAAGCCATAGAAGCACAAGGTAGCCTAGATCTCCATGTCGCCCACCACAGTTACCCCAAGGCCCCTCCCCTGGCTTATACCCATGACCATATGGGGAGGTCCCTTATAATCAGGTAAAAGAGGAATGAAAGTCCTATGTTTGGATAATGGACGGATTGGCTCTATAAGTGGGTGCCAACTAGTGATGAACTATTTTTGCATCGTAGCCACATGCAGGAGTGACCTTGAAAGACAGAAGTGAGGAAAAATCTTCTCCAAGGATGGAGGTAGTGGTAAAGGCACATGATCATCTACTTTGTATGGAAAGAGAAGTGGCCTGTAGTGAGAATATATATTGATTTTTGGATAGATTATGGTACGGTCAATTAAAGGATCACACGTGAAGTCTGAAGCCACAGCCTGCGGGTGGACATGGGAGTGGACACAAACTGTGGAGTATTTTACATTTTAACACCCATGAGAAAGCACTCACCAAGAGAAGAAATTGAACAACTAAATATGAAAATGTCTGGGCTACTTGATGTTAGCCAGCTTTTGTCATTGGCCACAATGAAACTGGCAAAATGGCACAGGAATAAATTGATCATGAGATGAGGGCAGACTACACAGAGCCTAGAGGACCACACTTTTTCCTCAACACCAAAGAGGGAAATGGAGAGCAGAAGAGGCATAAAATTTGGAATTAGGAGCTTCCCTGGTGGCGCAGTGGTTGAGAATCTGCCTGCCAATGCAGGGGACATGGGTTCGAGCCCTGGTCTGGGAAGATCCCACGTGCCGCGGAGCAACTGGGCCTGTGAGCCACAACTACTGAGCCTGTGCATCTGGAGCCTTTGCTCCGCAACAAGAGAGGCCGCGATAGTGAGAGGCCCGCGCACTGCGATGAAGAGTGGCCCCCGCTTGCCGCAACTAGAGAAAGCCCTCGCACAGAAACGAAGACCCAACACAGCCATAAATAAATAATAAATAAATAAATTAATTAATTAATTAATTTTAAACAATTGGAATTCAAATTTACACTGAATTTAGTTGTCCCTCTTCTTTCCCTCCCTATCCCACCAGCTGGCCTGTTACTCTGGGACTTGGGGTTTGTAATGAAGCTGATTGTAGCAATTAGAAAAAATGATGGGTTGTATTTCCTTTTACAGCTATGCATTGAGTTAATTTGTGAGCTTTCTACACATAAATTCCAGATAGTAAGATGTTAACATATACTGAAGTTAACATATAACTTCCTAAAACATATACTGTTTTCATTCATTGATTGCCACAAATTTCCTATTCCTGACTTGATTTTTTTCAAGATACTCCATAATCTTGCCCTACCCTACTGATATCTGTTTTCCTTCAAATATCCTATGACAGTTTTCACTACTACGTAGAAAGTCTCTGCTCTGCCTAGACTGGTGTCTTCAGTGTTCCGTGGATGCAATAATCTTGATATACAGCAATAATCACTTAACTTATAGCCCAAATGCTTGGGTTATGATGCCTGCATATGAACGTTGTGACCTGGAGCAATTAAGAAATATTCCTGAGCTTCAGATTCTCTTTCTGAAAAATGGAAATTCTAATACTTTCTTTATGTATGTATTGATTGTTGTAAAGATCAAAATTAAACAAGGTAAAGGATAGGCAAGCACACTGTAAAGTGGAAAATACTAAGTAAATGTAATTCACTGTTATCATTAAACATCCTTCTCCAGTTTTTTTAAGCTTTGGGTGCTCAATCTATATGTCAATGGCCAAGTTTCACATCGTCCCTGAAGACTGCCCTTTTCCTCTAGACTTATTGGAAACATCTGGAGAACTTTGAAAGTGCATAGTGATGTCTTGTCCTCCAACAATCCATTATATGAGAAACTCAGGTGGTGAGCCTGAGCATCATATATTGTAAATATTCCCCCATGACCATAATGTATAGCCAGGATTGACCCTCAAGTGTGGTCTCTATCCTAGGAGCACCTGGTAACTCATTAGAAATGCAAATTCTTTGGCCCTAACCCAGGTGATTGGAGACTCAGCTGGAGGGGGTAGGTGTGGAATGAATGCCCAGTAGTCTCTGTTTTAACAAAACTCTAGGGGATTCTAATGCACGTTAAGATTTGAAAACCACTACTTTTTATTGGGTTGGCCAAAATGTCCCTTCACTTTTCAAGTAAAAATAAAATACATTTTTCATTTTCACCAAGAACTTTATTAAACAACATATTCACCATTTTGTTCCACTACCTTCTGCCATTTTTCAGGCAACTTCATCATAATCCATCTTCCTAAAACTTTTTATCTTTTTGAGCAAAGAACTGTTCTAGATGCCTTTTACAATCTTCCAGGGAATTGAAATATTTTCCTAAGAGAATTTTGTAAAGACTAAAATAAATGGAAATTCAAAGGTACAGTGTCTGGTAAATATGGTGGATGAATCAGAACTTCCCAGCCAAGCTGTAACAGTTTTTGCCTGGTCATCAAAGAAACATGCGGTCTTGGCATTATCCTGATGGATGATTCTGTTGACTAATTCCGGACACTTTTCGTCGAGGGCTGCTTTCAGTTGGTCTAACTGGGAGCAGTACTTGTTGGAATTAATTGTTTGGTTTTCCAGAAGTAGCTCATAATAGAGGACGCCCTTCCAATCCCACCATATACACAACATTGCCTTCTTTGGATGAAGACTGGCATTTGGTGTGATTTGTGGTGGTTCATTTTACTTGCCCCGCAATCTCTTCCATTTCACATTATTGTACAGTATCCACTTTTCATCACCTGTCATATTTTGTTTTAAAAACAGAACGTTTTTGTTTAAGTAGAGAATTGCATGTGGAAATATGGTCAAGAAGGTTTTTTTTGCTTAACTTATGTGGAACCCAAACATCAAAGAGATTCACATAACCAAGCTGGTGCACATGATTTTCAGTTCTTGATTTGGATATTTTGAGTATGTAGGCTATCTGCTGTGTGGTATAATGTTGGTTGTTCTCAATGTCTTGATTTGATCGCTATCAGTTTCAATTGGTCTACCCGACCATGGAGCAGCGAGAAATCTCCAGCACGCAACTTCACAAACCACTTTTGACACGTTCGATCAGTCACAGCACCTTCTGCATACATTGCACAAATCTTTTTTTGCATTTAGTTGCATTTTTACCTTTCTTGAAATAATAAAGCGTAATATGCCAAAAATGTTGCTTTTTTCTTCCACCTTCAATATTAAAATGGCTACACAAAAATTCAACGATTTTGATAAGTTTTTTTAAAATGCATGTTGATATGAGAGGTGTCACAATACAATCTAATAAAATTGTTTCAAATGAAGTTAAAGACAACTAAGCGCTACTAGAACCATCTTATGGAAAAAAACAAATGAATGTTTTGGCCAACCCAGTAGTATGAACATCTAGCTTTCGTTAATCTTCTTTGTCTTCTACACTTAAAACTGCTGCTAAAGTATTTGAGGACTTTAATAAAAAGTTTGATCAATTTTAGAAATGATTTTTTTCTCTGCAATGTTGGTCATCTCTCTTCTCTGAACTTTCCTTTGCTCATAGTATCATCCTATAATTATAGATACATTTGACTGTCTCTTATTCTCCACTAAAATCGTCTGGGACTAACAATTATTTGTATATAAAAAGTACTAATAATAACTATTAACAGAGTAGGAAAAAGCCCTCTATATTTGTATATCTAGTAATTAACAAAATGTCTCAAAAGCTATATTCACATATACTTTCACCTTGTTAATATGCCCTTAAGTCTTTCCTTGTATAATTTATATTTATTTTAGTGCAACAGAATGATCTCTGAGTTGTAATAACTTTTATTATTTTATTATCTTTTATGTCAGTTAAATGGAACACACATTCTATATGTTGATCAAGAGATGAAATAACACTGGTTAAAATGATTCAAATTATTGTCCTATAGTTACTGGTTGATAAACATATATTCAAGACTCATGGAACACTTTTCCCAAGAGGAACAAGAAAGCTTTGAGTTTAAGTCCTGTATTTACAATTCCAGAGGTAAAGAAAATATGGATTAATGTTATTATTTTACTTCGGAATTTGACATCAAATACACATTTTAGAGAGCTAAGCTTAATTAAGAGAATTCCCTAGATGATGTCAACAATATTAATATTCTACAGATTTTTGATTATATGATACAAGTTCTGTTATTTGTATAAGGGAATCAGAAAAATAAAATGTCAGAGCAGAAAATTGCTTACCAGTGTAAAGATTAAGGCTGACACTGGTGTCTGAGTGTTATAACACTGTAATTTATGTTTTTATATTTTATATTCAGTGTTAATGATTAAAACTAATATTTGCCTATCACTGCACTTAATATTTATATTTTAAATGTTTTAATCAACATCTAAAAGACTCCATATATTTGATTTTCATTTTTCTCATTTAATTGGATCAACATAGATTAGAATTTAGGTCAAGTTGTTACCCAGTAACAGAATTTGTTGGCTTTCATGCTTTAAGGCAAACTGACTGAGGTTCAGACCATTGATGCTAAAACAGAGTATTCTTATTGCCTACAGCCTAGTGTTAACATAATCTGTAACTTTCAGTGAAAGGATTAATGCTTTAAAATCTTAGATACCAGGGTATTTCAGCCTATCATTTTTATTTCCTTTCATGGGAAATAAAATGAATAAAAATTGCAGTGTAAAACACCTGCTGTAAAATGTTTATATCAAATGTAAAATATAGACTGCAGTAAGATATACACTATGAAAGATTTAGTAATGTTTCTTTTATTTCTTGTCAAACAGCAGGAAAATAGAGATAAGAAGCAAAACGTACACTGAGTAACAGGAAAATGATCCTCGCTTTTATTTATTTTTTATTTATCATTATTATTATTATTATTTTGGCCATGCAGCTTGTGGAATCGTAGTTCCCCAACGAGGATTGAACCCTGGCCCCTGGCAGTGAAAGTGCCGAGTCCTAACCACTGGACCCCCGGGGAATTCTCGATCCTCGTTTTTAAATGGTTTGGAAGCAAACCCAACCCTTAAGCATTTTTGTGTTTTCCGATTATTTAGTGGCTCCAAATTTCCTTTGATTTTAATGAAGTTACATCACTGTAGCATTAAAGGAATACGGTGATATCCACCAACTCTTCCCTGCAGTTAGTTCTGATGAGTGATGATATTTATAGATGCCATGATGCAGGAAGCACTAAAATGTGTAAGAAGAGGTACTTTGTGAGTGTCACACTCCCAGGAGGCACACCCAAGTTGCACTCGGTACGTTTTCAATTTGAAAGATCCAATTCTGTCCCTTCCTTCCCCCTCCCTCCCTCCCTCCCTCTTCCTTCCTTCCTTCCTTCCTTCCTTGCCTCCTTCCCCTCCCTCCCTCCCTCCCTCCCTCCCTTCCTTCCTTTCTTCCTTCCTTCCTTCCTTCCTTTCTCAACACCTTTCTCTCTCTCTCCCCCTCCCTCTCTCTCATATTCCAGTGTCTTCCACAGTGTTTTCTTAGTAATATGGAGAGTGCCTTAGTCCTAATCAGAGCAAATATCATGGATCTTCTTTACACTGAGTCAAGAGGCTTTACCTGCAGAAAACAAACCACATAATCCCAGTACTTAATATCCTCAAGGCATTGGTTTTCCTTCTACCCCACAGGATCTAACGTCACAATATGTATCACATAACCTTAAACCGCTAACTGCTTATCTTTTAGAAGAGGCAGACACAGAACGAAGTAGTTATGGCATGTTTCTCCATCTGCAGGAGGATGTAATCCTCTTTAAGATTTTCCTTGTTATTTTAATAATGGTGTATAATGAATTCCATGGCTTGTAGGAAACAAAATGAAGTAAAATGCTAATGCCACAGATACCAAGGCAATTTGACCCTATCACCAGTTGCCTAGTTCTGAGGATGATCTCATTATTTTATGATAGACATTTTTTAGCACCTGTTGAGTACCAATCATTGTACCAGGCACTGGAAAGACAGAGATAAATAAAGCCAAGTTTTTCTAATTAAGGATTTTCTAGCCTCTAAAAGAGGCAAACCCCAGAAAACAGATAATTTCCAGAGCACGCTAAGTAGTGATTTTATAATGGTATGTTTGGGTTGCATCGTCATGAGGGGAGGTCAGTCCATCTCAGAGGTCCAGGAAAGGAATTATAGACGAGATGTTTGATTTGATTCTTTGAAGATAAATGAGATTTTTTTTCATTAAAGAAACAGGGTGGGAGAAATCCATTCCTTTCAGAGTACTAGAAAAGTCAGAGAGATGTGAAAGAGAATATTGCATGCAGGATATTCTGACCTGTTCTATATCACTTGCTTTAAAATAGGTAAGTGAGGCAAAGAGACAGCTGGATGGGGGCAGGTCACAGAGCACATTGTGTCTTGGTAAAGGATATCAGTATTATCACTTGAATTATTATTTCATGAACATTTGTATGAAGCTTCAACTTTTTCCCAAGACAGCCCCATATTCTTAAAATTGTAGAGTTCTAGATACGATTATGATTTTCAAAAGACTTGCAAAGTTTTACTTTGGTTAAATAATCCTTGAGAATGTAAACCAAAATACTTCATGAGTTCTTAGTCATTTATGAAATTATCCACAGTAAGCTTATGTTTGCTGATATCTTGGTTCCATTTCTATCGCTTACTCATTTATCCAGCTTTTAAAACCAGTGTTCTTTGGCCCTTCCTCTCAAATTTGTTTTGTTTTTGTTTTTGTTTTTTTTAATTTTATGGAATTAAAAAAAATAGTAATAACAAAGTGCATTTTAAAGCCAGAAATTATTTTTCTTTTTTCCAAATATAAACTAAAATGTTTCAAAATATAGATATTTGTTTAGGTTTTTTACTAGGTCAGATTACTTTTTTTTAGTTTTTCCACTGAAGAAAAATAGAGGAAGTGATTTCAAGGGGGGAAAAAAACCAACTTAGAAATATAAGTGGAAGTAATGGCAAGTTGGGATGAAATTCATGTATGAGGATCTTCTCCAAGGAAAGAGAGGGAACTTCAGTGCACACACCCCTTGCTTGGAATCCCTTTTCTGGAATTGGTTTTTGACGTTTTTGTATATTCTATCATTAAGATAGATCTTTGCATTTTCTTGATTACTTACCTTTCAATCTTTCTAGTCACATATATGTCATAGAAAGAGAAGTGATTATGTTATCTACATGACAATTTGAATTTATAGTCTGACAGCAAATAAGTGGTAGTTTCCCTTTATCTGTTATCACATTATTTTTCATTATTGGAAATTTAATTAAATAATGTTTCTTCTTTCAAATTAGCTGTCACTGGTAGCTTTCTTAACCTGAGTCTCAGAAGAAATTTGGCAAAGCTGTGTCTCTTTCTGTCTTTAAAATTGTATTCCTTTCTGTTTTTAATCAGTCACTTATGACATAATAAATATTACAAATGGCAGGCAGTATATTTTAAGTGTTATTGGTACAGTTTTGTTTTGCTATGAATAAACAAGTCCATTTCTCTAGCTTAAATAGGAGTAAAAATTTGATACACACTCTTCCCCCATCAAGCAGCTGTGGCAAGACGCCATTAGGGAGTCGCTAGATTTGCTAGAGTTCTCCATCATACAAGATATTAAATTAACTGTCGTATGTGTTCTGGGGTATAAGGAAGGTTGTAATCTTATGAGCGTGTTTAACATACTGACATCTCCATTACTCTGGACATAAGGAGACATAATTATTGACTCTTGCTGTAGGTTTTTACACGATGTGATGACCAGCAGCAATGAATATGGTTGTGAAGATATTAAACATCCAAAAATAATGTGATCTTTTCTAAAGAAATGGATCTGAGTGCAATCATAAACTACCTTGAATTATTTGGTACCAGTAAATTAATGTTGGGGTATATGTTACAAAAACTACAAGTTTCAAAGTAGATACTATGTGAGAACAGATGCTGTGGGAATGAAGGGAGAACAGGTGGAACACCAGGCATAGTGCACGTACCCTGTAATGTGTCATGGCAGTGATCACAGGCTGATAATGGGATTCACAAGCCTTAGTCCCTAGCCTATTTTTCCCATTTAATATGACTGTCTTTCTGCTTTTACTTTTATTTCTGGGCTCCCATTAATCTAATTTTCCTGTGTACTGAGACTGGATAACTGCGACTCAGTATATACTTAGTAATTTATAGGTTGCATTATTAGTAGTTGTATTCTACTTGCTACATAGGATCTTTTTTGCTTAATTTTCCCCCCAAGTCTTTTTCTAGGGTTTCAAATTCTGCTCTTAATATCCAGCTCAATATGATAGAGCTACTTCCCACCTTGGTAGATTTCTGAATAACTTTCTTCCTGAATGTACATCAAAGCTCACCCTGGATCTTTTGTATTCTCATTATTTTTTGAGAAAGCCTTGCAATTCTCAAGACAAATCAGGAACTATATACCATTTTTTTTTAGTTTAAAAGTTACTTCTGTAATAATTGAACTGGTACGTAAGTTCAACAAATTCATAGGAATGAAAGATATCCCTAAGTTGTAAGGAGTATTGTGATTTCTGATTGAATATTCAAACATCTACAGATGTTTAAATATAACTCTAGGACTTTGCGTTTCAGAATCATTCACTCATTCATTCATACTTAAATAATTTAATGAGAACCTAATATTTGTCAATCTCTAGTCTTTCAGGGGTATATCTGTACAAATGTCTGTAAAACTATAAAATATAAATGTGTAAAGATTTCTTCCCTGTAGATCTTATATTTTAATGGGAAATACCAATGAAAAATAAGTTAGTAAATTATGTACCATTATAGAAGCGTATAAAGTCTATGAAAACAAAAGTAGGATGAAGTGAAGTTTGGGAGTGCAAGTGAGTGTTTGTATTGTGTAGCAGAGATAAGAGATAGAGCAAAGGCCTGGTGGGTTCCCATGTTTTAACATCAGCAAGGGGGCCAGTGCGAATGGAGTGGAGAGAGGGAACAGTAATAGGAGATCAGGTAGAGTGGACAAGAGGTGGGAGTGTTGGAGATCATACAGGGCCATGTAAGCATCTATGAAGATGGTAGGCTCTATTCTAAGTGAAATAAGGTACTGAGCATGAGATTGACCTTTCTCACAGGTGCTTTAAGGGGATTATTCTAGTGGTGGTGTTGGGAATGGTTCGTGGATGAAAGGCAGAAGCTAGAGTCCTCTTTGAATGTTTCTCCAGTATTCCAGGTGTGAGATGATGGTGAGATCAGGCTGTAGCAGTGGAGATGAAGAAAAGAGGTCAGATTCTAGATATATTTTGAAAGCAAAGCCAAAATGATTTTGTGATAGATTGCATGTGAAATGTGAGAGAAACAGAAAGACCAAGGATGATTCATCTAGAGTTTTGACCAATTATCTGGATCTCACCCGACATTTAAGAAAAGAATCAAACGATTATACTCATATTGATCTGCAAGGTAGTGAAAGATAATTTTATTTTTCTCACAAAGCTTCAAATCAAACTGGATAAAAGAGGCATTAAAGAAATAATAAAAAATTATGTATCTGAGCACCAAATAATGTTGAGATATTGACTGTGAATACAATAAAATTTCCATTAAATTTCAAGGTCTTTGAATGTCAAGACCAGAACTTATTAAATTATCATTGTGTACCGAATCTTGGAACATGTGATGCTCTCAATTAACTGACTTTTGAGAACAGAAGGTAAAAGACTAGACACATTTCATGGAGGAAATGTCAAATTTGTTTTCTTCTTAAAATACATGCAGGGTTTATAAAGCTGAAATTCTTACAATAAAAGGGAAACAGTGGGGAACAAGAGGAATGTGTTCAGAAAAGTGTCAGTTCTTTCCAATAAATGTTTATTTAGAATCAACTCTATGCCAAAGACAAGAATGAGGAAGGGGCTTTGGAAAAACTCATAAAAAAAAAACATACACACATTGTAACATCCCTAAACATCATAAAATATTACAGGTCATCACAAAACACAATTAAGTTCATACTTGTCCTTTTCTTTGGTTATTAAGGCTATACACACATCTGTATATGTGTACACCTAATTATATGCAGTACTATGTTTATTTAGGACTATATGTCCATGTTTACTAAGCAGTACACTGCTTTTACATGTAATTTATTCCTGAAAGCAAGTGAAAAGCCTACTGTGATAACTTCAATAGACTTAAAGTTGTGATTATATATAGATGGTGGTCATGGGGCTGTCCTAAAGAACAACAACAAAAGAAAAACAAAAATAAATTATTCAGCCATATTTTGTCTATACATTTTTCAATTTTGTATATTTTTTCCTACTCAGTTAGATGGAAGCCTACTTGTTAAATTACAGTGATATCTGATTAAGGTTGAAATTTTGCTGGGTTAAACATTTTAAAATAATCTAACTAATATAGTGTTACATGTCAATCATACCTCAATAAAAAAAGAAAGATTTAAAAAGGAAACTTAAAATAAAAGAAGTCCTTAGAGAGAGTTCCTTCTATGATAAACCAAGGGGAAAAATTTAAACAAACAGCATACAACATGAAAATTTAAAGCACTTTTAATAGGCTGATATATACAACAGCATTAATCTGCAAAAAACAAGAGATAAAAAACGACAAAAAATCCAGTTTTGTTATGATTTTATCATGTAATGGCAAATACATTGATTATTCATTGCAATGTGATTTTTCCATGTTTTATTAATTTTTCTAATATGAAATACTAAAAATTACTTGCTGAAACACACACACACATACACACAGTGTTGGTGAAGCTGCCAAAGCAGAAATGTTGGTCACCAGGGACCATCCACATAGATGCTTATTGTCAGTGCACATTTCCATTATGGGCCCTCACAGAATCATTACATGAGAATATAACACATTGGAAAGTTTTCGCAAATATACTTACGAAGTTTGGTGATTTGCTTACAAAATGTTTAAGACACTTTATTTACCACAACCAAAGAATTTGTGCTATCTCCAGTACACATTTCAAACATATTAAACAAATCATTCATCCTAAATGCCATGAAACACAAAGCTAGACATTATTTTCCACATCATCTCTTTGATGCTGTTTATGTTTCCTAGGTGAGGCTGTATATACTCTTAACTGTATTGTTCCTAGGTGTAGTTTTGAACATCTACATCCTAAAGATGGAGGGAATGCTTTTTGTTTTTAAATAAATACACCTAAATCTCTATTTAAAGGATGTCCTGAACAGCACAACTAATCATTTACCTAGAACTCTTTTTTTTTTAAAGATTTTTTTTTGATGTGTACAATTTTTAAAGTCTTTATTGAATTTGTTACAGTATTGCTTCTGTTTTATGTTTTGGTTTTTTGACCACGGGGCATGTGGGATCTTAGCTCCCCAAACAGGGATTGAACCTGCACCCCCTGCATTGGAAGGCGAAGTTCCAACCACTGGACCACCAGGGAAGTCCCCATTTACCTAACATTCTTAAAAAACTTTTCATGACAGTGTTGTAAAATTTTAGAGGAGAAAATAGTATGGATGATATGATATTGATATGATATATTTATCATGTATGGCTGATATATTTATTGATATGACATGATATTTATCATATATGGATGATATGATATTGATATGATATTTCATTTATCATGTATGGATGATATGATATTTATTGATATGATATGATATTTATAATAAGAAATACATACTTGGTCTTCAGCCCTGTTCCTGGCAAAGATCTCCTAAAAGCCTTGGAATTTCCTAAGTGAGGAGAGACACATAAGTTTTCTTTTGTTATGTTAATCAGGTGACTTTTGGGAAACACCTAAAGATGGAGGCTGGTTGTTAAGAGAAGCAGCCACGTGATTAGACGGTTGGAACTTTCAATCCTACTCCCCTGATTTCTGTGAAGGGGAGAAGTGCTACATGTTGAATAAATCACCAATTACCAATGAGTTAATCAATAATACCTATGTAATGAAGCCTCCATAAAACCCCCAAAAGGGGGTTCAGAGAACTTCCAGGCAGGGGAATCAGAATGCTTCCATGTGCCCCATAACAGCCCTCAACTCTATAAGGACAGAAGCTCCTTTGTTCAGGACCTTGTCCTATGTATCTATTCATCTGGCCGTTGATTCAAGTCCTTTAATCTCCTTGGTAATAAACCAGTAATCTAGTAGGTAAACAGGTTTCCTGGGTTCTGTGAGCTGGTCTAGCAAATTTATCAAACCCAGTGAGGGGGGTGTGGGAACCTCTGATTTATAGCCAATTGGTCAAAAGCACAGGTGACAACCTGGGGCCGCCTTCCTCATCTTCCAAGTAATCACTTGGCTCAGTTTCTATCTCCAGCACTTGAACGTTGACTCTGTCTGACTGACCTCAACTTGAATCTATCTGAACTTCTGGATTCGTGTATTATTAATTGTTTTCTTAAATGTTGCTTTTCAAAATGACTCTGACTTGACTCATTCCTTTTGTTTTCCTGGGATAGAACTTTCTACGTCAGCCTGGATCCAATGTTCAGTTCCTTCATAACAGTGGCGAGTAAAGGTTGGGTGAGATGGGAGTGGAATTAGAAATTCTTAGGAATTAATGTGACCACACTCAGAAAACTGTCCTCTAAGCAAATGATTTCTAGGCTTTTGGATTTTAGAGAACAATGAAGCAGTCTTTAGTGTATTGATAAAAATTTAACAACATTTATCAAAGAAGACTGTTAAAGCAGAACTGTTGTACCTAATATAATTTCATTTAAAACAAGGAAATTTAAACCACAAAAGAAAAAAATATCAGCATTCATTTATTTGTTCCACAAATATTTCCTGGAGACTTATTAAGTGCCAGAAATATTTTTAGGCCCTTGGGATGTATACCACTATAGACCAGTCCTTTAAATTAAATAAATGTAGCTCTGTACAGTATTAAGTTGTTCTTTTTGTCTTTCTGATTTTGTAAAAACATTGCCATGAAATAAGCTTTACAGACCTGCAACTGTAATTCTTTTTTAAATCAATTTGTTGAATTGGGTGATTTTAAATGTCAGTAAATGATGCTATTGAGAAAGCAAGCTTATATTTAAATTGATTTCTTATGTGAAAGTGGACCAGACCCATGGAATTCCATTCAGCAATCAAGATGTTTTATAGACAGCTTTCCATCTAATTATCCTTGTACCTCTATTCTTCCAAAGTGGAAAAAAAAAAAAAACAGCTGTGGGTTAAGAAAGAGAAGAAGACAAGTAAATCAAAATAGGAAAAATTTATTTTCTGGAAAAGATGATGGGAGAGCCTTTGGAGTAGTACTGAAAGAATGCATATAAAATATGTGCATTAAAAAGAAAAGTTTATGCATGCTCTAATTAAACAAAATACGAACAAAATATCCAATATACCAAGCACATATTTAAAGATATTAAGATTAATGATACATCTTCAATATAGGCCCAAGTAAGAAATTATTCTAGTATGTTTAAAACTATACCTAGCTTGCAAAAAAAGAAAAAAAGAAAAAAAAAAAAGTAAAGCTAGTTTATTCTTGCACTTCCCTGTTTAGAGACACTACATCACGGCAGTTTATTTGTAGTTTCTCATAAGGTTTTAGGGAGATTTAAAATGCCATAGTCAAAGAAAAACAACTAGCATTTATTAAGGGCCCTCTATGTTGAAAGCGTGCAAGGCTAAATCCAATGGAAAAGGTAAAGATGTGTAAGACTTGGATCCTTCTCTCAGTTCACAATGTAATGTGGTAGAAAAATTAAAAGAAAAAATCAAAATAGAGGGCACTGGGTGCTAGACATTGTAATACACTCTATGATCAGAGAAACTGAAAATACTACTTTTTTCCTGTGAAGTAGCAGAAGCCTTCAAAGAGTATGTGCATTTTGTGTTGTGTTTTGAAGGAGTAGAATTCGATATGGAAAAGGGAACAGCTATTAGAGTGAATAACCTAGAGAGAACCACAAGCTCCTCTAAAAAGTCATGGAAAGAGATTCAGTGAGTGGGTCATGTGTTAAGTGTTGAAGACTTAAGGGTCATGTCAGAGAGTTGGTCTGCAAAGCTGTCTTGTGACTTAAATAGTCCAAGTGACCATGTAAAGCAAGAAAAAGGGGCTGAAAATAGTGCCTGGAGGTTTGCTTTGGTTTTCCTTTATTTGCTTATTATTTTTTTAATCTGAGGACAAAGAAGAGCCAGTAAAGTGGGCTTACAAATAATGATTGAAGATATAGGACTAGTGCATTACTAGGCAAGACAAATGAGAAAAGATTTCTAGAATAACGATGTGAAAGAAAAGAAAAAAACATGTAGGGTGTGGTCAAAGGAGTTAAATACTTCAGAAGGTTTAACAGGACAGTGATGACTGAGAACAGGTCAGAGGAATTAGAAATGAAGATGGGCATGAAGAACTTTGAGAGAAAATACTGTCTTAATTGTTTGGATGAATATCAGACTTTAGGTATTTAGGTATAGGTGTAAACAGAGGCAAAAAAATATTGTGAAACTATAGACTAGTTCCAGTTTGAGTATTTTATATAATTTTCTGTTCTCCACCAGGAGAGTTAATTTGGGTAATAGAAAAGATTTTCAGATTTCCTCCGTAATTTAGTATGTCCTTACTCCTATGTCATTTAATAGGGTTTCACTCCCCCTTGTGTCATTTGTATTATATATTTTATGGGCAATTTATGTTGGCCAGTGAAGGTCAATCATTCAGACACTGAAAATTGTTGACCTCTGATCTGTGGAGTACTTCATTTTTATAGCTTCTTTTCACACTTTCAGCTGACCTTCAGCTAAGCTATTTCTTAAGTGGGAACCAATGGATAGAAACCAATCCAACTCCATGCAATCTTCTTCTTGCATTGAGCCTGTGAGTACTTGAGGCTTTAAATGACCCCAAATAAAAACTTGACATATGCTGTCTGATATTGCCTGCAACTGTCTCTGAGATCCTGAGATAAACACAAAATTTGACTTTCTATATCTGTTTTTTTAATTTTAAAAAAATTTTAATAGATCTTTATTGGAGTATATGAACACATTCAAGTACACCTATCAGGTTAAAAAAAGAAAAGATCTCAGAATGATTACGGGCATGCTTCATTTCTTTTTTTTCTGGATAATATAAATGCCAAATTTTAGAATAAAATCATTCTGGCAGCGTGGAAACAAATAGAATTTCATTCTTGTTTATTATAATTGATTGGCAGCAAAGAGAGTATTATGTCATTAAAAGAGCTCTAAATAGCTGACAGTTACCATTATAATAGATATTTGAAAGAACAACCAAGATGGTTGTGCCATTGAGATCTAAAAGTCAAAATGCCAAACAGCAAAAAGGCTAGTGAATATTAATTATTTCAGCTCAGAGAACAGAGAGGAAGAATAATTAATATCTTAGAGGACACCTTTTCTAAATTTAAGTTACCTAGTTTATGTCAGCTTTTCATTAAACTGCAGATGTTAAAAATTAAAGGGGACCCCACAGTTTCTTAGTCAATCTTCCTCTTCCTCACACTTCTGTGGCATCGCTATCTTTCATTGAAAACTCTATCTTTTCTGTAATATTTTCAATATATTATCCTGGCTGGGTATGCTATAATTTCTCAGTCTCTTTCAGTGCTTCTTCTCTGAATTCATCCCCTTGGTGTGAACATTTGCCTGGGTTCTGTCCATCCTCTCTCCATCTCTTCAATTTCCAATGAGTCAAAAGAGACAGTAGGCTAGGAGTACAGATGCTGAAGCCAAAGCACCTGGCTTTTCCTACTCTGTCACTTATTCGCTGTGTGAACTGGAATAAATTACTTACACCCTCAGGATTTCCAATTCCTCTTTCACTTCCTGCTGTATCTCTGCTTCTATCACTCTGACTTAGAGTCTGTCAACTGCATTATTAATGAAAATGATAAAAATCGAAATAAGCACAATGTATACTTTCTACAATTGAATGAGTTATTGGGTAGCATTTTATTTTTCTTTGTATAGCTCTCTTGGAAATTCAACCTCTTTTGTAACCTTTACAATTACCCTTGCATATCTTGTCCCATTCTCTCCTCAGTAATCACCTTTCATACTTTCAAATCTCCTGGATTTGTTCCTCCCTGGTATCCTGCTAAGACCTCAGTTTCTACATGTCTGCCCTTCAATCAGCTTTTTATACTGCTATTATTAGTACCCACAGTCACATGACCTGATAACTGGAAATCATTTTTATACCTTTTCTACCACCTGTCTCAGTGATCAAATTTTCTCATATTTTTTTTCATAGTATCTGTAATATACAACCTTTTATTTTTTCACTTTACATATAAGTATTAAGTATCTGCCAAGTGCTTTGGGCTTTCTGGTCACTGAAGTAGCAACAATGAAATAGATTAGATAGACTCTCTTATGCAGATTATACTCTAGCAGTGAAGATGACCATTTGGATGTGGCAGATACCATAGTGGTGAAATTACAGGATGATTAAGGAAGACAAACAAGAAAATTGTATTTTGGGAAATAGGGTGTGATGTTTAATTTTATGTGTCAACCTGGCTGGGCCATGGTACTCAGATATTGGGTCAACTATTACTCTAGATATTTTGCTGAAGGTTTTGTGGGGGTGTTTTTGTTTGGTTTTTGTTTTTTTGGTATAGAGTTAACATTTAAATCAGTACACATTTAGTAAAGCAGATTGCCCTCCATAATGTGGTGGGCCTCGTATAATCATGAAAGATCTTAAAATGATTGACCTTCCTGAAGAAGAGAGAATTTGGCTATGAGGCTGCATATGGACCTAAACAACTCTCCCCTGCATCTCCAGCCTGCAGGCCTACCCTGCAGATTTTGGGCTTGCATCTGTGCAATTTCATGAGCCAGTTCCTTAAAATCATTCTCTGTCTTCCTTTGTCTCTCTCTGACTGTCTGCCTCTCTCATTTTCTTTCTCTCTCTCTCTCTCTCTCCAACACACACACACACACACACACACACACACACACACACCCCTTATTTGTTATGTTTTGAGTTTTTTCTTATTTTGCCATGTGTCCATAGCCTCCCCCATTATCAACACCCCCCACCGCAGTGGTGCATTTGTTAAAATTGATGAACCTACGTTGACACATTGTAATCATCCAAAGTTCATAATTTACATTGTTGTTCACTCTTGGTGTTGTACATTCTCTGAGCTTGGACAAATGTGTAATGACATGTATCCATCATTATGGTCTCACATGAAGTGTTTTCATGGTCCTAAAGATTCTGCCTATACATTCTCCCCACTCTCTCTGGAGACCTTGATCTTTTTAGTGAATGTCATCTACTTGAAATTACACAGTATGTGGTCTTTCAATCTGGCTTCTTTCATTTAATAATATGCATTTAAGGTTCTTTCATGTCTTTTCGTGGCTTGATGGCTCATTGCTTTCTTTTTATTTTTATTTTCTCATTGCTTGCTTTTTGGTGCTGAATAATATATCATTGTCTGGATGTACCACAGTTTATTCACCTACCAAAGGTCATCTTGGTTGATTCCAAGTTTTCACAATTATGAATAAAGCTGCTATACACAACCATTTGCAGGTTGTGTTGTGGACCTAAGTTTTCAGCTTTGGGTAAATACCAAGAATTGTGATTGCTGAATCACATTGTAAGAGTATGTTTACTTTTTTTTTTTTTTTTTTTTTATAATTTTAATTAATTAATTAATTAATTTTTATTTTTGGCTGTGTTGGGTCTTCGTTTCTGTGCGAGGGCTTTCTCTAGTTGCGGCAAGCGGGGGCCACTCTTCATCGCGGTGCGCGGGCCTCTCACTATCGCGGCCTCTCTTGTTGCGGAGCACAGGCTCCAGTCACGCAGGCTCAGTAGTTGTGGGTCACAGGCCTAGTTGCTCCGCGGCATGTGGGATCTTCCCAGACCAGGGCTCGAACCCGTGTCCCCTGCATTGGCAGGCAGATTATCAACCACTGCGCCACCAGGGAAGCCCCGAGTATGTTTACTTTTGTAAGAAACTACCAAAGTGTCTGCCAATGTGGTCATACTATTCTGCATTCCCACCAGCAATGAATGAGACCTCCTATTGTTCCACATCCTCACCAGCATTTGACACTGTCTGTGTTCTCTGTTTTGGGCTGTTGTAATAGATATGTAGTAATATCTCATTATTTTTTAAATTTTAATTTCCCTAATGACATATGATGAGACCATATTTTCATATGCTTATTTGCCATCTGTCTATCTTCTTCAGTGAGATCTCTGTTCAGGTCTTTCACCCATTTTTTAATCAGGTTTTTGGCCTTTTTTTTGGGTCTTAAGAGTTCTTTGTATATTTGGGTTAAGGGTCCTTTAGAAGATACGACTTTTGCAAATATTTTCTCCTAGTCTGTGGCTTATTTTCACAGTCTCTTGACATTGTCTTACTCAGAGCAGAAGTTCTTAATTTTAATAAACTCCTGTTCATCAGTGGTAACATACTTTTACTTGCAAAACTTCTTTTGTATTTTTTTTTTTTTTGCTGAAAATCTGCTGCTGATGAAGAGTCTCAGTGTTTGTTTGCCTAAAAATTATGTCTATTTTGCCTTCATTTTTGCAGGTTTTTTTTTTTTTTTTTTTTAACTGCTTGTAGAATTCTTTGTTGGTTGGTTTCTGTTGCTACTTGAAAACAAAAAAATCATCCTGTGGTCTTTTTCTCTCATTTATGTTGCCAGGTCAGTTGTTATCTTATTATTATTTTTAAAATATCTGGTTGTTTATAGTATTTTCTCTTTCTTTTTGACATTTTAGATGTTTTAACATAATATGTGTTATTTCCATTTTATATATTCTATTTGAGGTTTGAAAAACTCCTTAAATCTTTGACTTGATGTAATTGATTAGTTTTGGAAATCATCAGCTATTATTTTCAAATAATTTTTCTGTCTCATTCTGTTTACTTCTACAAGGACTCCAATTACACATATATTAGACTTGTTCATTGTATCTCTTTTTTTCTGTAGTCCTCTCTCTGGATATTTTCATTTGTCTTATTATTCAGATATCCAAACCTGTATTTTGCTGTGTCTCATCTGTTTTCCAGTCTAGCTTTTTAATTGTTAATTTCACCTATAACATGTTTTTCATTCTTCAACTTCTTAAAATCATTTATAGAATCCAATTCCCTGATAAAAATTTCCAACATCTCTATTATTTTTAAATACGAATTTAACTTATCTTAAAGTCTAGGTCTCAAAATTCCAAATCTAGCTTTCCTCTGGAACTACTTTTTGTCTGTTTCTTTTTCAATTGTCATCTTTATTATCATCATGATCATTCTATTGATTTTTATCTCTTCTTATGCCATTTTTTAAATTGAATTGTGGACAATGTAGAAGAAAATTTCTAGAAATAATATAACATATTGGATCATCTTCCTTCATAGAGGTTTTCTTTTGTTTCTCACAGGCAATTCAATGAGGTCCATATTATGCAAAATGAAATTCAGCTTATTTAAAGCTGGATACCAGTCTTTTTGAGAGCTGATTACATCTCATTGACATTTAGTCCCAGGGCAACTGAAAGCCTAGTGTATTCATCAAAAATGCTCCACCTCTGCAAGCCCTGAACGCCAATATTTCTTCCATGTCTAGTAAGATTACTGATAGCTATCTTCAGTTTCCAATCTCTGGGGCTTGATGTCGGTTATAGGCAAATTACCATAATTCATTCAGTGATTGAGCTCATCTTTGGTATGATTTCAGTCTTTGTGAGAGCTCGTCTGTTTATAGGCTGCCGTTACATTTGCAGCTTATTCCTCCGTGTCTTATAAATGAAAAGCTAAACTATCTATGAGTACTCAGCTCCTTGATGGATGTTACATGCAATTTCTATTATGCCACCTTTGAGAGATTGCAAAAATCGTTGTTCAACATCTTGGCTTCTAAAGAACCACAGTTGGATTGTTAAATGCCTAGAGGGTCCAGGGCAACCTCTCTGCTTCCCTTCTGTCCAGGATCCTGTTCCCTCAGATCTTGGCAGCCTTGAAGTAACTGTTTAAAAGAACTTATCTGGGTTTTTTAGTTTGGGTTTGGAAGATTTGTAGGATACAGGATAATTTGACATTGCTGGAAGAAGTACTTCTATTATTTTTATCTGTAAAGACTTATTTTTCTGTTCCCTAGAGAAAACTTTAGACCCATATCAATGGAGAAAGCACAGACTTAAATCTGTATAACAAACTTTACCCTTGTTTACCATGCTTTTCCTGGTAACCTCTCCATAACTGTCTCCCCTCACCCCCTACATCTTTCTTTCTTTTGTCTTTAGGTGATGATAGTATTTAGCTAGAGTTCTAAACCACCTCTTTGAAATACTTTTTTCCCCTGGGTATTTCTCAAGTATTCATAAAGTATGCATGTTAATAAACTTCTGTATGTTTTTCTCTTGTTAATCTGTCTTTTATTATAGAGGTTTCAACTAAGAACTCCGAAGACTAAAGGGAAAAAATAGTTTTCCTCCCCTATAGTAGGAAATATTAAATTAGCTTCATTTAGTATTGTAAACTAGTTTCATTTAGTATTAGCTGTGATTAGCTGCTGTGGTCAAAACCAGAACTTTCTATAGGTCATCATATAGAATGAATATATCTGTATTAAATATTTTAAAAGTCTTTTGTAGTCATGGATTGTAACTTATTAACTTCAGAAATACGTTTAAGTGACAAAATGTTATTATTATACAAATAATAATAATAATAATAATAAAATAAATTTTATTTATTATACATAAATACAGGACACGCACTGCTTCAGTCACTGTGTTTGACATCAGGGATATGATAACTCCCTTCAAGGGCCACTTGGTCTAACAAAAAAAGATACACTTAAGTACAATGCAGGTAACCTCTAGCTTTCTGGGAATTTAGAGCTTGACCTCCTAATTCAGACAAAGTGAGGGTAGTGGGATTCCAAGGGACATAAAAAATGCAGAGGTAGTTACAAATAACATGAGTTACAAATGAGTTACAAACATAAGTTGCAAATAATGTATGATGGCTGAATATAGAATGCAGAGAGCTAGAGAGAAATAATAAAATGTTAATGATAACATAGATAACCTGTTAGTGGTGAAACTGAAGCACCTTACTCTCTTCCCTTTACCCATGTCAAAATAGGTCTGAATTGTAGTCAATTTATAGAAGTAAGGGATCTTGATGTGTTAAGTGGTCAATAACATAAAGGAGTCCTGGTATCTACAGTTTAGCAAGAGGATACTCTTTCTGGGAAGGACTGGAATGGTAGCTTAGAATCAGATCTGCTCTACACATTGAGGCAATGCCCCATTTCTTTACCTTGGTAAACTTTTTTTTCACATTTGCCATTCCTTAACAGCAGAGAAATAATATCTCACAGTGGGGAGATTTGGCTGTAACCCGAAGGCAAGGCAGCCGCCCACGTTAGACACTGGCTGCACTGGTTTGTGTTGTCTTCAGAACTGACTGTTGCTAACTTAACGTAAATCCTTGTCAACTCAAGTGGTTCAAGCTAGCTGACATATGGATTCTTGTTTTAGTCAAAAGTTTTAACAGGTATTAAGGAGCATTGTTTTTACATGAAACACCCTTTGCCTACCTCTGTGAATTTAAGTTGGCAGTAGGTAACTGGTTGAAAATATGATGTCTCAGGTCTTAATCGATTATATGACAAAATGACTAACATCTTGCTAAGGAGATTTGGCTTGTCTAAGATTAGTGAGTTTGAAAAACACCAAAGGGATTTAGGCAAGAAACAAATATTGCAAGATTTGCTTATTTGAAAGATTATCCAGAAGACAGTGAGTAGAGGACGGAATGAAGCAAGTCAAGTGTTATGGACTGACGATAAATTATAATTCTATAATTGATATGAGAAATATTAGTGATACTAGGATTTTTATATTAGCAGTTAAAAGCTTCTCAATTCACACTTTCTATTTTTCTTAGAAGCAGATCAAATGATAAATGACTTCTCTATTACTTAGTTTCTAAAGGATGCCACTCTTGGCTAACCCTTCCCCAAGAACAAGGAGAATTACATACACAAGGAAAAAAGTACTAGTTTTCTCATTTTGATTCAATGAGGGCACTAAGTGCTGAGGGACTGATGTTGTGTTCTATTTCATTGCTAGTCCCTCAAATAAAGTTGGAAGACTTCCTGTTGCCCAGCATCAGTTTCCCTCTTTACTGGAACACAGCTCCCGACATTCATTGGAAAACACAACCTCCCGTTATCAGCTGTGTGGTTTCATCAGCTGCTCGTGATATGAGCCATGTTGGGCTCAAACTATGCTGTGTAATGCAACTCCATCACCTTATTTATTTCTTCGGGAAAAGGCTTAAAATACAAAAAGATTTAATATGGCTAAGAAAAGCATGCCAAGAGTTTCTGGAGAGAAAAAAAAAAAAAAGTTTTCTCTGTCCCAATGCAACTGTAGTAGATATTTCTTTTAAGTGATTGTTCATAATAATTGATCTGTACAACTGTTTTTCATGTGTCATAATATCATAGCTATTTGTTTACTTTTTCCCACACTTAGCACTAGTCCATATGTTTCCAAGGAAAGAAGGTGTGTGTGTGTGTATGTGTGAATTGCGGTAGATGACAGTGAAAAGCTTTCCTGTTTTTCAAGCATATTGACATACAGGAATGACTGAGGGGAAAGGTTAAGGTTTAGCATTCTTCTATGACTTCATTTGAAGTGAAACTATAGTGATGTAGTTAACTAACTACAATTATCTACGTAGTTAAATATGATTAATAATTTAGTTTTTTTCCAGTTTCTTAAGTGAAATTTTTGTCAAGTCATAATAAAGTTTCACTTATTAATAGTAAGAGGTATGCTATATTCATAAGCTCCAAATGCTTACTGGGAGAAACACATCTACATAGGAGGCAAATGTGATACCAAAAATCCTATATAATCAGTTTGGGATATCATGTCTTACAATGCTGTTTTATTTTATTTTCATAAAGAGTTACACCTTTTAAAGATAATACTTGCTAAATATAAAACATAAGATTTCAAAAAACAGCTATATAAGGCTAATTTTGTTTTAAATGAGTAATCACCAACAATGCCAATACCTAGAAAAACATTACTAATATTTGCTGAAATCACTTTAGATATCTCTCAAGGAATATGGTTAGTTATAAAGAAAAAGTAAGAACAAAAAAATTGGTTTAACATCTGCAAATTAAATTATTATATCTAAGTTGATTTTGACCAAATTAAAAAAAAAGTATATCTTAAGGGATTTTTAGTAATTGATTCTTTATCATAAGAGATGTTAATTGACAAATATTCTTCACAAACCAACAAAGAAAATAAAATAAATATTAGCATCATTTACAAATTTGTATTTTAAATTAGACTCTGTAAAACAAGTTCTTGCTATAGAAAAATGAGAAAATTAGTATATATTCTAACTTTAACTTCCTTCCAATCTTCTGTCTTCTGATTTGTTACAGTGTTAACTTTAAAATACAAAAGTTCATAACATTTATGTTCTGTTTTTTCAGAGATTTTGTTTCTTTTCATTTCTAAATATATTTAATGCTTAGCAAAAATCTTTTTTACCATATTTTCTTCATTCTGCTTTATTTTGAATCATATCCTGTTCCAAAAATTGATCTTCATATAAAATTTCAATAATTTTTTATATCTATTCAATTTTCTGAATTCTGGTATGGGTATGATGCAAATGTCTATCTTTTACCATCAAACCTAAAAGATCATTTGGATATTTATGGCATGCTTGATTCATTCTTTTTCTCAGATTTTTGTTGGAATTACTCTGTTGTCATCTGTATATGAATAGAGTATGGCTGCAGAAATTCTGAGACCTGATTTTCCACACGTCGGTGACGTATTATTATTTACTTTTACCTAGACCCACATTTGGTTTCCTCTTTATGATTAAATTCACTGCATTCTGTTGGATCATTCTTTTTCCCTTTTTGATACAGAGTAAGGCATTCGCTATAACAGAATCTTTATTTAAGTAAAGGAAATTTTTTTCTCTTAGACCCATGAATATTTTTCTTTTATTTTTGTTTATTCTATAGTAATACCAGTTATACCCTGCTAAATCTTATTTATTTGATTTATATAATTAACTAATCAATAACCATTCTCATATATTCATTCTTCTCCTTTCTATATCTTGTGCTTTCCTCAAGCCTAACATCACATTACTGTCTCAGTTGCTTTAATTTTTAGTTTGATACTTATCATAAGGCTTTCAATTCTGTTTAACATTGAATTTCTCTTACATTTCTTTCCTGGGATGTCAGTCTGATACTTTTAATGATCCATATTTTTCTTTAAACTGTTCTAGTTCTCATTTGAGGTTTTATAAGATAGTTTATGTAATTTATAATCCCTTTCATATTCTGATGAACCCTTCTTTCTTTCTTTGAATGAGGACTCTTGTGAGGTTTCCATTATCTGCCTCTTAATTTTGTCTTTTTCTCCACTTTCTTTTTAATGTCTTAAGACAAATTTCTACTGTTGGTTCACTTGTGATTATTTCTCAATTTTGAAAAAAGTTAGTTTTTGCCCAAAACTTTGTACTTTAATCAAAATTATTTTGTATGGTTATCTCTTATCATTGGATGATCTATATATCCTGCTGAACTGCTTATTCCACTGTCTTTAAGCAAAAATTCTATTCCATTAAATATAAAACTAAATGGAGCCTTAGTGGTCATTTAGTTGAAACACTATTTTATAGATTAGAAAATTGAGTCCTAGAACTTAGTAGCAGAGCTGGACCTAGAAGGCAAGTCTCCTTTTTTTTTTTGGTCACACCACGTGACTTGCGGGATCTTAGTTCCCTGACCAGGGATTGAATTCAGGCCTCTGCAGTGAAAGTGCCAATTTCTAACCACTGGACCACCAGGGAATTCCCAAGTCTCCTAACTTTTAATCCAGTGCTTATTCCACTTTATCTGACTGTCTTTCTATAGAACAAACACACCTGTCCCATAGAAGACATTCTGGTTGTATTCGCAGGCAAAAGAGTTCCACAGTCATCTCAGTGCCACTATGGCCCCTCTTCTCCTCCCAGACTCTGAGTCACTATTGAACTTCCTACCTCTCTTTGGTTTTTTTGGGGAAATTTGATAGTTTTGGATAGAAAGCAGGAGGCACAGATGGAATCACAAGCTGCATGGTGTTTAGTTTTTCTTGGCTGGAAAAGAGCTCTTAGGCTTTATTTTTCACTAATCTTGCTTTGTCAGTGGAGGCAAAGAGAAAGTAGTAATAAATGAATCAACAGTGTTCATATTCAGCATACAATTTATTTGTGAAGCTAGAAGGTCAGTGATAGTTCTTGAATCTGTAATCTAAATGGAATACATTTCTGGGTTTCTCTGTATGATACTGTCAGCACTGATGTACCAGACCCAGCTACAGTGCTTCCATTGACATCCTAGGGCTCTGACCTTCAGAGATGCAGACCTTTATGATTTTTAATCATCCACATCCATCAGAGCAAAGAGAATCAAATCTAAGAGGAAGGAGCCTCTGCACTAAGACAAGAGGTTAAAGCCTTTTTGTAAACATTGCTCTTCTTTGCTTTTGACCCATATTTCAACATTGAGGGCTTTAAGTCTAACGAAGTAGACTTTAGCTACTTGTTCTAATTTGAAAGTCCTGACTTAATCTTTGCAAGACCCCATCGACCTTGATCAGATCAGGACTCTAGACCCACCTGTTTGACTACCTGGATCTCAACACTTGCATTCTTTGTATTGCATTTGCCCGGGATTTGATTTATTGACTGATTAAAATGCTACTGTTTCCGAGTCCTTCTCCACAATGTGCATTACTCTGCTGGTCTTCTTTAATCTGTCTCAGCCCAAAGAACAGCATGACATGTTTCCAAAAGAATTTACCCAGTCTAATTTTAGAATTTTACATTCTCTTTGGAGATTTTTTTCTTGATGTTTATCTTTTCAGAGTTCTATCTAAACATCTTGTTTATGAATCCTGCAACTACTCAATCTTTGGGGGTCTTAATTTCTATTGAATTACTGATTGCTAAAGCCCCCTTTTCCCTAACATGAGTCTATAAATATTGTAGAATGGGGTCTCAAAAATTTGGATTTCACTTTTCCACCTCTTACAAATATTTAATAATTCAGTTCAAGCATAAACATTTCTAGAAATATTGTTCTTATTCCTTCAGGCTACCTTTTGTATTTCAATAATTCCCTATTCATAGCTTTATTTGTGTCTTTAATAATTGTATAATACGTATATACTTATTTTCATTTCTTTCACATTGCCGCACATTTCCTGAAAGACTTATTCATCTTGACTTTCCTGACACTTAGCACAATGTCTGGTATAGAAAGTATTCAATAAGTGTTTCATGGACAAATGAATAAGTAATGTGAATCCAGCTTTTAGTTCTGCCATTGCTATAGCCAAAAGGGGTTGAATTAGGAGAACTGTAAGGTCCCTTCCACATCTGAAACTCCATTTCTTCACTTTGCAGAAGTTTGGAGTGTATAAAAGAAATGAAGAACTTAGAATGTTAGAGTCATGTCTATTGAGTAAATTATCTAGACATAAATCTTTATCTTACAAGTGAGAAATGGAGAATTTTACTTGCTGAGAATACAGAGTTGATAAATTACAGGATTAGAACTACAATCTAATTCTTCTGTTAATTGTGATGCATTTTTTTCAGTGATCATATGGCACAATTGAGGAAGTAAGAAAATATTTAAAAATTGGCAAAAATATATAATGGTAAATATAACGTGCAAGGAAGTGCAATAGATATTTAGTAAAGTAATTGTGAGAGATTATGGATGAACTGGGATAAAAATTAGACCCAGAAATTTGATAGGGTTTGGATACAAAAGGGGATACAGACAGATACTAACATTAATAAAGACATAGGTGGGCGTGATTGGCTTGTTTAGGTACTTTAAAAGGTAAATTGTAGTCAACAGTGACACAGGCCCTAGACTTACTTTGGAAGACTAAGAATTGAGATTTACCAACTTAATTTAAGCAACAATTTCCATTTAATGACATGCTTATTCACTTCAAAATTAATTTGTTATTATTGTGGCACTCATCAGCTACATGGAGGTGAAATAATGATAATAATACTGCCTATTATAGTAGTCTTTTATTCTGGACCATAGGTCATCACTATTCTGACATTTAGGTCTCTCTTGTTACTATTGTTTGCTTTTCAAAGGTAATAACTTTTAATAGTCTTCCATATTTTCTAATTTTTTTGTTTCTATATGCTTACTTTCTTTTTATGGTGCTCTCTCTGTTCATAGATTATAAATGTTATATATATATTTCTGTGTGTTTCTATAGTTCTTTAAGATTATGAAAAATTTCATAAATGCTGTGAATGTTGCATTCATAGCATTTAGAAGCCAGTACAGTTTAATGGAAAGTCTCAAGTTTTAGAACAGAACTATGTAAGTTTACAATCTTCTTTCAGACATTTATATGTAAGACCTCATTGGAAATTTTAGTCAATCAATAGTAAAATTGTGTTTATTTTATTGAAAATAATTTTCTGAGCTACTGCTACTTATTTGACAAAATAGTGGCTTGATCATTTAGCCTTAATTCCAGTCACAATAGTGGGAGCATTGACATTCTTTAACAGTTTTTCTTCATATATATATATATACTTAGTGATGATTTTGTGTGTAAACCCTGTTTCTTTTTTTAAAATTATTTTTATTGAAGTATAGTTGACTTACAATGTTGTGTTAATTTCTGTACATTAAAGTGATTCAATTATACATATATATATTCTTTTTCATATTCTTTTCCATTAAACCTTGTTTAATTTTTAAAGCATACAAGTTAACATGTAATAATTCTTGAAAAATATTTAATATTTAGTAATCATCTGTTTATTTTATGCCCTCAAGTTATGCATAGATTTCTGAAGTACCAAAGTTTTGTTACTACTCTTACTTCCATTCTGTAACCACAATATATTTGTGTTTGCAGATAAGAAAAACATTTAAAAGAAAATATATGAGTTATCAAAAATTTTGACCTGCTTCTGAGTTCAAACTTTCATGCTATTTCTAAATGCAAAATTCTTTAATAAAACTCCACTTTCATATTTTTATTCAATTATCACTCCTCCTGTTCACAGTGAATTTTGTCTTCCTAAGACAGATAATTTTGCCCTTGAGATATTAGGTCACTCTCTGACATCCTGTGAAAGAGCCCACATCTGTTCAAATGATGAACGCTAAATCCCATGTGGATATTCATTTGTGGGAAAAAATATATCCTCATGGTTATAATTTTATTTTGTCATTCAAGCATGTTCTATTGTTACAGCCATAGTGAGGACCAATCTGTTCCTTATCCTTATGCTTAAATAGAATATGTCTGAAGAAAAAATACAGTATTTTTAAGGGGTCTACAGCCAGAAAATGATCCTTTAAAAATGCTAAGTGAATATTAAAGGCTATCGGACTTTCTTATTTTCTGGTTTAGCCATTGAAACTATACTTGTGCTATTCCTTTATGTTCTTTGGTAACTTTTGCACATTTTCTCCATTGATTTTTCAAAACTAACTGGTCTTGCTTGGGTTGTTGATTTTTTTTTCTTAAATGATCAAAATGTGAAAAACTAGGTAAAATCAGCAGTTTAAAATTTTCCACTGATTATTACCTGGATCTCTAGTCAAGAAGATTGTTGGGAAATAGTTATTTTCCCTTATCATAATAAATATCCTAATTATTATACTTTAAAAAATATGGGTAATTGGTTAATGTAGTGGGGAAAATCTGTGTTTTTTTCAAAACTCATGATGCAAATATTTATTGAGAACATATATACTAAGAAATGTTCTAGACCTGCACTTTCCAATATTGTAGCCACAGATACATATGCCTATTTGAATTTAAATTTAAACCAATCAAATTTAATAAAGTTAAATATTCTGCTCCTCACCTACTGTAGTCACATTTCAAGCATTCAGTAACTACATGTGGCTAGTGGGTCCGACATTGAACAATGCAGAAATAGAACATTCCCATTGTGGCACAGAATTGCATTGGACAGCACTGTGAATCTTGACACTGGAAGTAATTACTTTTAAAAGTTTACCTTTTGATGGGCTCACTGAAAAAAGGAGGATGTATACAACTACAAAGAACTACAATAGACTGTGAGTATTTTGATAGGCAATATTGCTTATTTTCCAAATAAAAAAGTGATGTGCTAGCTAATTATTGAATTAATTCTAATAGGGATTTTCTTGTGTGTCTTTTTTTATACTTACTACATAGAAATTTATTATTTTCAAATAATTTTATAGATGGTGATACTATTAGTAGTGTAGCTACCTATACTATCCCATAAAAATAGAAATAAAAATATATACAATGGAATGTTACTCAGCCATAAAAAGGAATGGAATTGGGTCATTTGTAGAGACGTGGATGGACTAGAGATTGTCATACAGAGTGAAGTAAGTCAGAAAGAGAAAAACAAGTATCGTATATTAACACAAATATGTGGAATCTAGAGAAATGGTACAGATGAAGTGGTTTGCAAGGCAGAAATAGAGACACAGATGTAGAGAACAAACGTATGGACACCAATGGGGGAAGGTGGGGGGGGGATGAATTGGGTGATTGGGATTGACATATATACACTAATATGTATAAAATAGGTAACTAATGAGAACCTGCTGTATAGCACAGGGAACTCCACTTCGCTGTACAGAAGAAACTAGCACAACGTTGTAAAACAACAATACCCCAATTAAAAAAAAAAAAAAAGAAATAGATAAAATTCCATTATAAAAAAAACATGAATAGAAATAGCTCATAGAAATAGAAGTGTGATTCTATTTCACTAAATATCACTGCTCAAAGGAGAATGTTATAAAAAATCAAGTTCAAATAGATTTTCTTTCTTTAATCTCATCAATTGCTTATTTTAAAATAGCATATTACAGCTTACTTCCTGTTTGCACTAAGACTTTTTCTACAGCTTTATTTTTAATCCTAGAGATTATAATCGCTTTAATGTCATATCTTTTCTCAAATAAATAAGAAAATAGTTACACTATCTCACAAAGATAATCCAAATACCTTTTCTTGCACCTTTTTAAAGTGTAAGAAATTTTATCAGAGCACTTATTTCTAACTATTCTTTCTTCTGCTCTGAAACATCCTCCTTTATTACACTGCTGAATATTTGTCCCTCCCCCTGCACTAATTGTATCTCCCAATACATGATTTTGGACCTCCTAAATTATTTCCTACAACTTTTAAACTTTTCTCTCATATTTTAATTATTTTTGGCTTCTTGCTCTCTGTTATAATAGATTTTTAATAATTTTATTTCTTCAATCTCATTTTTAATTTTAAAGAAATCATTTCCTCCTAAAGTACACTTATTTTTTTAAGTAAACGATTGTCCTAAAACTCTTTATAATTACACTAACTGTAATTATTCCTAAATAATTTTATAATCCCAGAGTTACTTTTGTTGTAGATGGGAGTACCTTGTTCATCTACCCTTTTCATTTTATTCCTGGCTGTCAGTTTACACTTATGAAAATCAGTTTATATTTGTCATTGAAATGGGTTTCCTTTGCTGTCATACAAGTTTGTTTCCACAAACCTCACCCAGAATGGGAAGGCTGATTATAGATTATAAGTGGAAGGAGTCTGATTTTTGGAGTGTTTGTGGTGGGAAACAGCCCATGAGTGTAACCTCCACCCAATCAGCTCAGAAGCACCGACCTTCACTAAAATCCCTGGTGTCCTCAGTCATACCATTCAATTTCTTTAGAAAGCTTGGGGCTCAATCCCCTGAATTCTGTCTTATATGCAGGAGGAGCCAAAGTTGGAAAGGCTGCCAAGAGGTTAATGTACCTCCTTTAATAACTGAGACACTCTACCCAGGTCCACATTTGCTCTGCACGTTCAGTGAGCTTGGGAATTCTCCAGTCATGGTGAGAAGGACCTCTCACATCTCTGGTCTCCTAGGTTAAGGTTTTGGTCCTGAAGTTCTGCTTCTTTGTCCTTCAACATGACTTTTCCCCTGTTCATCCTGCAGAAACATGTCCAAATGACAGCTACTTTTCCACACTCCTTGTTCTCAGGCATCTAATAGATACCATACTTTTGTTGATTTAAGCCGTTTTTCATTGTTATCGGAATTCTTGGAGGATAAAAACAAAAGGAAGGTACAGTCTTATGCTTTAAGAGATGTAGTTAACTGCTATTTTTTTCTACCAGTGATGAAAATAATTCAATTTTTTAAAAAAATATTTTTATTAAGGTATGATTGGTATACCAAAAAATCTGTACATATTTAATGTATATAGCTGGATGAGTTTGAATTGAAACATACACTTCTGAAATTGTCACCATATACAATACCGTATGATTAACTATCATCTCTAAAAGTTTCCACTGTCCCTCTATTTTTTTGATAAGAATATTTAACATAACAGTTCTTTCAATTTATTCCCACTTATTGGAAGCATTCACTGCATCCATTTTCCCCTGCAACCTTCTATACATTGTGAAATCACTTGTACATTTTTTAACATTTTCTCTCTATGTTGCAAACTAGTAACCTTTGCAGTTTTATTATCAAATTTTATTTTTATTTTATTATGAGTTATGTTGGTTTGTCGATGTTTTCTTGCATAAATATCTTTTATCAATATTTCAAGTTCTTGCATTTAGGGAAACCTCTTTATTTTACCCTTAAACTTGAGTATTTTCAGTTGTTTAACATGGACAGAATCTATGTTCAAAATTAATTTTTTCTTCAGAGCTATGAATATTTTGCTCATTATCTTGCTTTTGTCTGGAAAAAATCAGAGGCCAATATGACAAGTGCTCATTTAACAGTTAACATGTTTGGTGTTTTTATTGTTTTCTCAAGAAATTTTAATAATTTTTTTATTCTTGAAGTTTATACATCTTATTATTTTGTGTTTAGGTGTATGATAGATTTCCTTATTTTCACTAAGTGCCAAAAATAATCTCATTTTTATGACATTATTACTTTGAAGATGTCTACTTCTCCTTTTTTTTTTTGTATTTGCATTCTTAAACTACTCTGATCCAAAGTTTGGGTCTTCTGGTTTTATAATCTGTGACACTTTCCCTTTACAATATATTTACTTCACCTTTGCTGCCCAGTGACTTAAACTGCAGCTGTGCTTTTGTGCTATTAAGTTCAAATACTGAGTTTTAAAAAGGTTTATTTACACATTTCAAAACCTCTTAATTTTTATCAAAGCCTCTTCTTTGACTGTAGATAAATATCCTTATACTATTTTTGTATATATTAATTTTTCTTATTTTAAAATTTTATTGTTTCTTTAACTCTTTTGTTGTTAGGGAAGACTTTCCAAACTCTCAAGCTAAAGGCATTCTTTGAATGTCTGGTGATTCTTAGTCGTCTGACCATATTAGATCAGCTGGACTCCACAAGGTTGGCGGCTGGAGTGCTTATCATCAGGCAAGTGATGATGTGCATCACAAGGGCTGGAGCCCTGGCCATGGGAGTTGTATGGGGATGCTGGATGAAGGACTAGGAAAAGAAAGATTCTTGCTGATTCCAGGGGCCCCCTCACTCTCCTGATGGTCACAAGTCACCTCAGTTCCTGTTCCGATTTTCTAGCCTCACCACCTGTTTTAGAAGTGTCCCACCTCAGAGAGTTACTATTCTTGGCTCCAATCTGGGGGCAGGCATTGGCATCAGTATTCAGTGTTCAGGATCAACACACTGTTGTTTTGTTTTGTTTTGTTTTTCTTGTTCTACCATCCAGCTTTAGCTTCTACTCCTAATCACACTTCTTAGTGCAAATTTAGTGTTTTGGCAGTCACTTCTGATAGCACCCTTCCTTCTTTGTAACACTGCTATAAATTTATATCTACTCATTGTCTTTTCTTCCAGTGGTATTTGGAAGGGCAGGAAGGTGAAGGCAGGTATTTGCTGATCTAACTTGTATTGCCTTTGTTGTCAGGTTCTCCCCAGTAGCTGAAACATAGATAGCACATGTGTAACATGTGTTGGAGTTTGCTACTGTTATTGTCAATCTCATCCTTGTGATTTTTAAATTATCAACTTCTTTTTTGGTAGTAAATTCTTATGGTTCTATTAAACTTGTTTCTTAGGAACACACATCCGAATTCTAAATTACAAGTCCCTAATTATATACTTATGTTCAATACTCAGCTTATATCCAGGAGGAAAATTAAGCATAGTGACGATAAAATATGGTTCCCCTAATCTACAGGGATGATGGTTTATGGAACCTATGATGAAATGTGACTGTTTTCTAGTAAAAGACTCATCAGTTATTATATATTAAAGTCTTTCTTCAGATTGTTCTTATGAGTTAAAAAACAAAAAAAATGAATCTTACCTCATTTGACTTTCAGATACTAGTAATTGAAAGAGACTTCTTAACATTATAGCTATTACCTAATATTATCAGTGTTTTATTATTACTTTTCAGACAGTAATATATCTCCTGTTGAGGAAATGGAGAGAGAGAAATCAACTGAATGCTTGAAAAGATATGTTTCCTAAGCTTTTCTTGAAATTCACGATCACATTTTTATCACTGTACTTGACAAGGGAGGTTATTAAACAGAGACCAATAAATATATAACATAAATGATTGCATTTTAGTGTAAAAGTCCTTCTGACAGTGGACACTTAAAATGTATATCATGTAAGAGGAAAAAAAGTTGAAAAATGCATTTAGCCTTATCAAATATGTGAATGTCTATCTGTAATGAAAAAAAAATACTTGAATAAGTATTCACTCTATGATGCCTATTTGTGTTGTGTTTAAAAATATAGCATCTGGAAATAGGGACTTGTAAATTATAGTCTCTTTTGCAAAAGAAGAGTAATGAATAACCTCAACTAGAATGAGACAGACAATCAAATAAAAAACCTTAACTGATAAACTAATCACACTAAAATGAGTAGAATTTTCTGGAGCTTACACATTTCTTTGATAATATTCTCATTAAAAAGAAATGCATAAAGTGTTTTTAAAAGCAGATTTACAAAATTCAAATCTAAGGGAGTAGACTGTTTATCTAAATTAATGGATTTTTTGTTGAAAATCTGCCTGCTCCTCTCAAACATGATCTTCAGTATGAATATATTTTGAGGTAGTATGGATTCAGGTAGTTTCCTAAGTGGGTCAGGACATTGTTTGGAAGGCTGAAGGACCTTGGAAATCCACAGGACTCTCACCAGAATGCTGGGTCTGGGTGAAGTGAAGTAAGGTGAGGAATTGATGTGAGAAAGATTCAGAGAGGAGCCTTTGGAAGGGATTGTCAGGGTTCTTGTGTATTCTCCCAGTCATTGTCAAGACATTTATGGTGATTCAAGAGATCACTCACAGAGTGGCAGTGCTTGCTGGGTGGGGGAGGGGGTGCGCCTGTCCTCTCTCTTCCAATTGAGTAACCTCCAAGCTGCAGGTCTGTGTTGCTTCTGTACATTATTGGGGTAGAGAATTTCTAATCACAGCATGGAGACATTTTCATGTGGCTACTAGACCCTGGACAATTGCATTGGTATTTGATCCTTACTTTATGAATTCTGAAAGAGACTAAATAAAATTCTGATTCCATGGGGTACATTAGTTTCCTAAGGCTGCTGTAATAATTTGCCACAAACACTGTGGCTTAAAACAACACTCATTTCTTTTATGCTTCTGGAGGCCAGAAGTCTGAAGTCAGTATCACTGGACCACAATCAAAGTGTCAGCAGGGCCATGCTCCTTCCAGAGGTTCTGGCGGAGAATCTCTTCCTTGCCTTCTTCTGCTTCTGATGGCTGCCATTCTTCCTTGGCTTGTGGCTGCATCATTCCAATCTTTAAGGCCAGCACCTACAACTCTTGCTCTGCTTTGTCTTCACATTGCTTTTTCTCCTCTGTGTGTTTAAAATTTGCACCCCCCCCAACTTTGTCTCCTTTTTATAAGAGTACATAGGACTGTATTGATGACCCACTCATAATCCAGAATAATCCAGCCTAAGATCCTTAATCTAATCTAATATGAAAAGACCCTTTCTTGCCAGATAAAGGAGCATTCACTAGTTCCAGGAATTAGGACATGGATACCTCTTGGGGGGGGGGGCGGTCAGTTTCCAGCCTATCACTTGGGGTAAGAAGAGATGGCACAATGAGAGAGATTTTTCCCTTGCACCCAAAGCCAGGATGAAGCAGTAGGAGTAGATTTGAGGCAGACATCTGGCTTCTTTGCAATTGAAAAAACATGAAATATGTCCTTGAAGCAGGAATTAGAATGTGACTAGAGGTAGAATTGCCATAAAGTTTCTGAAGTTCAAGCTTCAGGACCCCTCACTTGCAAGAGGCCTGGAACTTAAACTGCCCTATGCATATGGTCAAATAAATTTTCTCTTATAATAAAATTTCCCAAAATGTGTCAGTGGCATGGCCCACTAATCCTGGATTTGCCCATCTCTGCCTGGGAGCTATTACTTCCATCTAAGGGGCATTACTTCCATCTCTAAATTCAATGAGCCATTGAAATGTGTGTGTAAAAATCTTAAGAGATAAGTGAAATATTAGACTCATTCAGATAAAAACAATAAATTGTTTAAAAGGAAAAAAGGGATATTTGAAAAAGTACCATACAAAAATTCTAGAAGTAATGAAGTTAAAAATCTCAATAGATAATTTAAGGGACAAATAAAAGTTGTAATAATATTTAAATAAAAAATAATGAAATCTTTAATTTGTAATAGATTAACCCTCTTCCAACAAGGGCTATTTAAACAAATCTAAAACTCAAGATTGCTGTGAAACTGAAGAACTTCAAAGATAATGAGACATACAAATACCAAGAAAAATGAAATCACACAGTCATTTGACATAGAAATCCCATTTCTAATATATCTGCCAGGGTGTATATATATATATGCTATATCAGAAAGGAAAAAGAAAAACAAAATATACTGAAATGGTTACCTATTGGGGAGAGAATAAATGGATAGAATGAAGGGGACAAAGAGAAAAGTAAAACTTCACTACATGTACCTGGTTTTATTGTTTAGATTTTGAAAGAATGTGAGTATTTTACATATTTTAGAAAGCAGTATTATAGGGAAAGAAAAAATACAAATTCTAAAACTTGAAAATGAACTGAAACACACTACATCTATATCAAGTTGGCAACAAAACCAATTATAACAAATGATTTTAAAGCACATGTATATTGATGGTAAACCTAGGTGCAGAGTACAAACATATGCAAAAAAATGTTAAACTTCATTCAGGAGTCTTATTTTAGTATTGATATTATTATTGCCATTTGAAACTATAGTACAGATACTATAGCATAAAGCAAGCAAGAAAATATGCTAATGTTTTAAAAGCAAAAATTTTCAGCGTAAAAAATAAAACCAGAGTAAAAATTTCTCAAAGTTTAAATACATCACTGCAGTCTTAAAATTCAACTTACTTTTTCTTTCAGAGATACATATATTTCTTAACTCTCCACTAAAAATGCCTGGAAAATGATGTTCTAATAATAATTTGCATCCCAAACACCCAGAGTGTGATTTCTTTCTTTTTTTTTTTTTTTTTAGCAAATTTATTTATTTTTGGCTGCGTTGGATCTTCGTTGTTGTGCATGGGCTTCCTCTAGTTGTGAGGAGTGGGGGCTACTCTTCGTTGTGGTTTGCAGGCTTCTCACTGCGGTGGCTTCTCTTGTTGAGGAGCACAGAGCTCCAGGCACACGGGCTTCAGTAGTTGTGGCTCATGAGTTCTAAAGTGTAGGCTCAGTAGTTGTGGCTCACGGGCTCTAGAGCGCAGGCTAAGTAGTTGTGGTGCACGGGCTTAGTTGCTCTGCGGCATGTGGGATCTTCCCAGACCAGGGCTCGAACCCGTGTCCCCTGCATTGGCAGGCGGATTCGTAACCACTGCGCCACCAGGGAAGTCCCCAGAGTGTGGTTTCTAAACGCCATTTCTTCTTGAAAGAATTGGGGCGGAGAGGGGTTGTTGTGGAAGATTTCAGTTACCACCCTGAAAAGGACACATGGAACCAAGGAATCTTACACCAGAAAGCAAAAAGCTACTGGGTTTGTGTCCAAAAAGACAGAGAAACAAACTTGAAGGGGGTCTCCCTGCCTGAGAATGGAACAATTTGAGCATTACAATGAATAATGACTGATACTTATTCAAATACATCAAATATATCAAATCCATTTTGGGGTTCTAGAGAACCAGCTCAAAATTAATTACTCTCAAAATTAATAAGGGGAAATAAACTCTCTCCTTATAAACAAATAGCAAATGGGGAAAACATTCTTCTGCATAATAAGAAACATACTTTTGATAAAGGAATAATAGTTCCAGGCAATTATCATAAGTAGATGCTGCAACAATCATGTTAAAGTTTAATGAGAAATTTTCTAATGATTAGATCACCCTGCCAACACCTGAACTTGCTCATTAATCCTCAGTCTTAGCAACCTTAAAATTACACCACATAGGTTTTGTGTATATCAATATGATGCAGTGGGAGTACAGAACATCACTTATGAGTTGCGCCTGCCAAAAACAATTCCCTTATTTAAGGAAATCCCTGGATTTAGCTACAAATTTATTTATTTATTTGTTTTAAGAAGAAAGGTTAACAAGTTTAAGGACTCTATAAGGAAACAATCAGATATATCCAGAAAGTAGATTCAATTTCTTCAACAAATAAAAGGCATGGAAAAGAAAAAATAAAGCACTTGATATACATTAAGAGATTTAAGAGATATAATATACAAATGCAGTTTATGGTTCTTGTTTTGGTTCCTATTTGAATGAGTAAAGTTAAAAGGCATTTTAATCAATTGGGAAAATTTGAATATGGATAAAATATTATTATTATTTATTATGTTAGATTGATAATGGCATTGAGATTATCATATAACAAAACAAAACAAAAAACTCAGGCACTGTAATGCATATTGAACTACTTACCTGTAAAATAAAGAAAACCTATCTGGAATATTTTGGAAAATACTCCACACAGGGACTCAAAAAAATGGAGAGGAATACTGATAAAAAAGATTGGAAAAATATCTATAAGTCTTAAAGCTGGGTGATGAATGTATGGCGTTCATTATACAATTCTTGCCACTCATTTGTAAAGTCAAATCTTCCATTAAAAAAAAAAAACTGAGAAAAGACACATTACCACATAGTAAGCAGTTATTTAACTGACAGTAGATTTCACAACTGCACTAATAATCTGCAGTTGATAATGGAATAATATCTTCAAAATGCTGATGTTGCACATTCAGGAATGAGGGAGGAACAAATAAATAAGTGTGTAATTTCTGGTCAAAGATGACAGGAAATCAGATCAAAAGCTTAGTGACTCAGTTATACACATATAGACTTTTTTTTTAAATATTTTTTTCCATTATGGTTTATCACAGGATATTGACTATAGTTCCCTGTGCTATATTGTAGGACCTTGTTGTTTATCCATCCTATATATAATATTTTACACCTGCTAATCCAAAACTCCCAATCCATCCCTCCCCCACCCCCTCCCCACCCCTCCCCCTTCTCCCTTGGCAACCACAAGCTGTTCTCTATGTCTGTGAGTCTGTTTCTATTTTGTAGGTAGGTTCATTTGTGCCATATTTTAGATTCCACATATAAGTGATATCATATGGTATTTGTCTTTCTTTTTCTGACTTACTTCACTTAGTATGGTAATCTCTAGTTGCATCCATGTTCCTGCAAATGACATTATTTTGTTCTTTTTTATGGCTGAGTAGTATTCAAATGACTACGTGATTTTTAAAAGAAAAGATTTAAAATTGGGATAGTGTATATGAAACAAAAAGAGATTTAGAAATTTCATTATTAAAAATAAATTGTCTATTAACTTTCAACTGAAAATATTCTTATAAGAAAAGGAAAAAAATTACCCATATGGGAGTTAATATAATTTTTATTGAATGTTTAAAATTTTTCACATGATATTCGAGAAGTTTATGTTTGAACTTTCAAATATGTACAGGAAATTCATTGAGAATATATTTTACATTTTCAGTCATAAGTTATTTCTTTAACAGAGTGAAATAAGACACTAAAATACATTGTTCAGGTGTGTCAGCCTAAAGCTGTTGACACATAGACCTGCCTGCCACAAATGTCCTCATTAATCAATAGGGCAATTACCTGTGTGCTTCAGATAAAAATGCCCAAGAAAACAAACAAATAAACAACACTTACAATTAATAATAACATTTTCTTTGTAAACTAGTATATTTTTTTCAGTGGCAATAATAATAAAATTCTCTTGCACTCTTTATTACTTTTTCAAAACCATAGAATGCATGATATATTAAAAAGTAGTCTTATAATTCTAGGGGAAATTTATATTTCTAATAACTTATGTAATCTTTATATGCAAGCTTATTCTTCACAAATGTCCAAAAAAGAATAAATAATCATCAAATATTAGGAACTGTGATGATCTAAAAAGTATAATTATCTATGGTCATATACTCAATCATAGGAATTCCTAAATGCCAGTTACTGTTCCTGGATGAAGGATTAATTTATATGACTATTCATTAAATAGTATCAATAATTCACTCCTTGACTTATTAATTCGCTCATATTTCAGTATATTTTTAAGTGCCAAATAGATCTTAGATACTAATCAAGACAATGTGACTACAAGCATTAATGAACTATAGTTTCTTCAGATACTTACAGTCTGGTAAGACGTCTTTTCATATTAGAATTTAAAGTGAATTTTATTAGTTACAGATAACCTACACAGCCATGTTGATTCACATACCATACATCATGTACTTTTGTTTATTTAATCCACATAGCATTTTATTGGATATATCACTATATCATTTAGTAAGATTTAAATAAGGCCTTGATGCTTAGCCAAGGGCTTTGAGGTGTAACCAAGGTTGGCAAACAGTTTAAAGTAATGAATGTATGTTTTCTCCTGTATAAAAACCACAGATATTTTAATTATTATATAAACTCCCTAAAATAATTTCATTCTTTGCTATCCAAATTTCCTGAAATAGAAATAAATAGGTTGACAACCCCAGGTGCATAAACTTATTGCTTTTATTCTTGTGGTTTAATACTTCAAGCATTATCATATGATGAAAGAGTGAGATCAATTAGTAAGTGTACATTATATTACAACTTGGTAATATTTATCTAATGAAAAATAGTATGTCACATGAATACTGATCAAAGCTATTAATTGTTTGAATGGTGAATTTGAAACATCTGAAAAATGAGTATATGCTCTTTAATAATTAATGTCAATTGCACTTAGAAATCAATATAATATACCTATATTTGAAAAACATATGTTTTTATTTCTCATTTTTGTATCATATTTATATTTCTTTTTTTTAAGTCATCTGTATGGAAGGTGTAGGAAAGTGTATATATTACCTTCTTAAGTAAAAATAGCATAAGTCTATCTGGTTAGGCATTTATGATCTATCTAGTCTAATATATATTATATATATTTCTAAAATGATACACAAAAATTATTAGTAGTTATTACCTTTAGAAAGAGGCACTGGGGAAAAGTAGATGATGTTACTTTTCAAAAGAATTTTTAAGTTAAAATTAGTGATGGATGATAGATGATAGAATATATTTTTATTTGGAGACTTCATAAAATTGATTAAAGTTTTAAGGAATTACAAATATTCCCTCTGATCTCCAGAATATACAGACAGCTCATGGAGCTCAATATCCAAAAAACAAACAACCGAATCAAAAAAATGCGTGGAAGACCTAAATAGACATTTCTCCAAAGAAGACGTACAGATGGCCAACAAACACATGAAAAGATGCTCAATATCACTAATTGTCAGAGAAATGCAAATCAAAACTACAATGAGGTATCACCTCACACCAGTCAGAATGGCCGTCATTAAAAAAATCTACAAAAAATAAATGCTAGGGCTTCCCTGGTGGCGTAGTGGTTGACAGTCTGCCTGCCAATGCAGGGACACGGGTTCAAGCCCTGGTCTGGGAAGATCCCACATGCCACGGAGCAACTAGGCCTGTGAGCCACAACTACTGAGCCTGCGCGTCTGGAGCCTGTGCTCTGCAACAAGAGAGGCCACGACAGTGAGAGGCCCGCGCACCGTGATGAGGAGTGGCCCCCACTTGCCGCAACCAGAGAAAGCCCTCGCACAGAAATGAAGACCCAACACAGCCATAAGTAAATAAATAAATAAATAAAAATACAGATTCCTAGAGTCTATTCCCTGAAGGTCCAACGTATCAGGTCTGGAGTAGGATATAGAAATTTCCTTGAAACAAAACAAAACAAACCACCTGAGAGAGGATAGGGAATTGTATACTTTAAAAAAAAAAAAAATGCTAGAGAGGGTGTGGAGAAAAGGGAACCCTCCTGCACTGTTGGTGGGAATGTAATTTGATACAGCCACTGTGGAGAACAGTATGGAGGTTCCTTAAAAAGCTAAAAATAGAGCTACCATATGACCCAGCAATCCCACTACTGGGCATATACCCTGAGAAAACTATAATTCAAAAAGAGACATGTACCACAATGTTCATTGCAGCACTATTTACAATAGCCAGGTCATGTAAGTAAACTAAATGCCCATTGACAGACGAATGGATAAAGATGTGGTACATATATACAATGGAATATTACTCAGCCATAAAAAGGAATGGAATTGGGTCATTTGTAGAGACGTGGATGGACCTAGAGACTGTCATATAGAGTGAACTAAGTCAGAAAGAGAAAAACAAATGTCGTATTATATTAATGCATATATGTGGAATCTAAAAAAATGGTACAGATGAACTGGTTTGCAAGGCAGAAATACAGACACAGATGTAGAGAACAAACATATGGACACCAAGGGGGAAAAGGCAGGGTGGGATGAATTGGGAGATTGGGATTGACATATATACACTAATATGTATAAAATAGATAGGTAATGAGAACCTGCTGTATAGCACAGGGAACTCCACTTCACTATACAGGAGAAACTAACACAACATTTTAAAACAACTATACCTCAATTTAAAAAAAATAAAAAATAAATATCAAAAAAACAAACCACCCAATCCACAAATGGGCAGAAGGCCTAAATAGATGTCTCTCCAAAGAAGATATACAGATTGCCAACAAACACATGAAGGGATGCTCAACATCACTAATCATTAGAGAAATGCAAATCAAAACTACAATGAGGTATCACCTCACACCGGTCAGAATGGCCATCATCAAAAAATCTACAAACAATAAATGCTGGAGAGGGTGTGGAGAAAAGGGAACCCTCTTGCACTGTTGGTGTGAATGTAAATTGATACAGCCACTATGGAGAACAGTATGGAAGTTCCTTAAAAAACTAAAAATAGAACTACCATACGACCCAGCAATCCCACTGCTGGGCATATACCCTGAGAAAACCATAATTCAAAAAGAGTCATGTACCAAAATGTTCATTGCAGCTCTATTTACAATAGCCGGGACATGGAAGCAACCTGAGTGTCCATCAAGAGATGAATGGATAAAGAAGGTGTGGCACATATATACAATGGAGTATTACTCAGCCATAAAAAGGAACGAAACTGAGTTATTTGTAGTGAGGTGGATGGACCTAGAGACTGTCATACAGAGTGAAGTAAGTCAGAAATAGAAAAACAAATACCGTATGCTAATACATATGTATGGAATCTAAAAAAGAAAAAAAAAATGGTCAGAAGAACTTAGGGGCAAGACAGGAATAAAGATGCAGACCGACTAGAGAATGGACTTGAGGATACGGGGAGGGGAAAGGGTAAGCTGGGACAAAGTGAGAGAGTGGCATGGACGTATATACACTACCAAATGTAAAATAGATAGCTAGTGGGAAGCAGCCACATAGCACAGGGAGATCAGCTCGGTGCTTTGTGACCACCTAGAGGGGTGGAATAGGGAGGGTGGGAGAGAGGGAGATGCAAGAGGGAAGAGATTTGGGGACATATGTATATGTATAACTGATTCACTTTGTTATAAAGCAAAAACTAACACACCATTGTAAGACAATTATACTCTAATAAAGATGTTAATAAATAAATAAATAAATAAATAAATAAATAAATAAATATTCCCTCTGCATTCAAAAGAATATAAAATTTTAGTATATATTGGGCTGGCCAAAAAGTTTGTTCAGGTTTTTCTGTAAGATATTATGGAAAAACCCTAATGAACTTTTTGGCCAACCAAATATGTCATTGTATATGATATCGTAGAAATCCCTATTTCACTAAATATCTTAACTTGTTTCTAAAAAAAAAACATGATTAAGACACATTTGAATAAATGATAATTCATATAAGTCTTTTTCTTTTTTCTTGACAAGCTTTGAAAATTTTTTTCAAGCTTTGAAGATGTTCTGATTTTGTGTTCAGCCATACTAGGAAATATGTTATTAAATCTCTTTTTAACTTAACTAGATTATTCATTCACTTATTTGAAAAAATCATGATTGAGTATCTATTATAGGCTAGGGATACTCTTGACATCTGAAATTTTAGGTTCAGGATAATTTATAGAGACTGAATATTACAATTTAAAGCATTGATTTCTTTTTCATACACACACAAAAAAGGGAGTCTTATTTGGGACTTTGATTCATCAATATATCTTTTCTTGTGTCTTCAGAATCTTTCCTCTTTCGATTATTCTCCCTGAGTTTGTAAACATAGTAAATCTCAACTATCCTTTGGTCCTAATTGGTCACTTACTCTCATTTTTTCCTCATCATTTCCTTGCAATCTAGGTAAGCTGTGGGACCCCTCATACATAACCTTTGCTTGACCAGATTTCCCAACCTGCTTTCAGTTCATCACTACAGAATGGGTTATGTACCAACATGACATGTGTCACGTCTGGGCCAGTGCAGCGAAGAGGCAGTGTAGTTTGCGCCTGAATTTCTCCCTGTCATCAGCGGTGCCATTCCCTATGGTACAGCCTACATCTGAATTGAAAGTGATTGTGTGGATCAGGGCTCACCATCCCAAACCCCATCACTGACTCATGCTGGACAAGCAGTTCGAGAAAACCAAGCAAATCTTTGTGATATTAAGCTATTGAGGTTGCAGCGTTAATTTGTTAGTGCAGCAAACGTAATTTGTCCTATTATACCAACGATCCGTCATTTACTCTATCCAAAGACTTTTTTTTTGGGGGGGGCGGTGTTTATTTGATTTGAGTAAAATCCCAGTTTTATTATTCATTTATGCTTAGATATTTAGTTTCTTTGCTTCTCAGTAGTCTTCTATAAATTGGTAATATTAATCACTAAATCATAACTTTGTTGTAAAAAATAGGTTAAATAGATGTTATTTTCTTTCCTCTTTCCGTTGAATAACCTGGCTTCCGTAACATTTAAATCTAGGAATGTGCCTAAGCTTTTGACGTTTCTCTCTTTCCTTGAACGAGTCATCTGCCCTTACTCAGCCACTTAAAATAAATAGCACAAAGCCCCACTCTTAGAGTCTTTCTTTATTACATGTATTTCATTCCCTCAAAGCTCTAATTTATTTTCATAATTTCAACTAACATTTCTATGATCTTATTCTCCCATTTATCCAGTCAAGACCCCTCTTCTCAACACCACTTCTTCTTTTCTAACTTCCCACTAGCTGTTTTCTCTTCTCTCTCACCAGCCCAGCATGCCCACACGTTTTTACCTGCCTCTGTCCCCCTAGGCCACGTTTCCTTCACGATCCTTGTCAGCATGCCTCGTCCCAGTTGAGTTATTAAAATGTTCTCTTCAACCAACATTTTAAGTTGTTCAATTATTTTGCTTCTATTTTATAATCATTCTCTTTCCCCGAGTCTGCTCCATTGGTTCAAGCTCTATTAGGCTTATACTTACAGCCCCACGTTGTGTACAGAATAAAGTTAAACACACACACAAAATTTAGTGCTTAAAATCTTTCACAGTAGAACCTCAGATCTTATTTCCTTAAATCTTGCCTGCCTATCCTATGTTTTTGGCACATAGTTCTCTTCCCCATTCTGTGAACACAGGGGATTTCAGGCTGGAAAAGTGTGAGAATAAGATCATAGAACTTTGATTTTTCCTTAATTTCCTCCCTGCAACCATATCTGAATATAAATAAGCTGTCTGTCAGCACTGCACTGTAGAAAGATTATTTCATCCAACAGACAGTCATCTCTCCCTAACCTCCTACAGAATCTGGTTCTTGCTTTATCACAGCGTGCCTTACATGTTACTAATGGGACTGTTGATGGATCCTCTATTAACATGCAGCTCATGCAGAGTAGCAAGGAAGGCCTTCGTTTCCTTCTATTTCTCACAATACCTAGAACAGACTGGAGAAACTTACTAACACTGTAACATTGGAGCGAACATCTTTATTAGATTATCCACTGAAATTAAAATATGATTTTATTTATAATAATTATGTGAGCAAGGCCTATAATCTATTAATTGTGTAATTTATAGCTGTAATCTGTAAATTATGTACGGGGCAGATGCATTGATGCATTGTACAATTTCCCACCTTGGCAAATGGAACAGCTAATGCTATTTTTGAAAACAAGTTATATTAGAGCACCTTGGAACATAACACTAATTTATTTTTATATTAGAAAATCCATCTGTCCCTATTTTATTAGTGTTACTTCTGTGCATACCTATTATTTAGCCAAAGCATGTACCTTTCTTAATAATATGCTACTCTAAACACATGGCACAATATAAATTTAAAATTAAAACCATTGTGAGGCACCACTCCACACGCTCCTGCTAGAACCAAAAAAACAATACCAAGTATAGGAATGCTATTTCTGTTCAGGGTGTATGTATTGGCAGTTAATATGGGGAATTGATGTTTTACTCATAACTCAAGTTGCAACTGTAGAATGACAGTGTTTGTTGAATCTACTGATGAAAATCAGGCTCATATCCTGTATGTTTTTGGCATTCTTCTGGTAATTCATTTTATTATATTATATACAAAATATTGTTCCATAATAAATTAGCATAATATAAAATATATTATTGAATATCATAATAAATATTTTAATAAATAAATATATGAAATATAATACTAACAGTAATAAGCTGACCCTTTACCACTGGTAGTTTGGAAGCACTCCTCAGACCCCGTGAAAGGACACACATGGCAGACACTTGGAAGCAATCATTGCAGACAGAGACCTGACATTCTGGGATTTTACTGATTGGGAGTAAGTTTGATACTCACCAGATATCACTAAGGAAGAGATTCATGTCCTGTGGTGCTCTTTTAATTATGGAGGCAGTGTATTTATCTGGGCCATTTACCATGTGCCTAGAAAAATTGCTCACTTTTAAAAGAATCCATAGTCAGGGACATATTTTTAACAAATTCAGGTTCCCGATGACTCAGTTTCTCTTACCTCATAAATGACCATTATTGAAATGTGTGAAATAGACTGGTTGAAGGTGGTGAAGAATTACAACAGATTCTAACAGAAGATGTCGTTAGTCAGTAATCCAGTTTGTTTGTTAATTTTGGTGTAAGGTCATGATCCTAAAAGTGAGAATGTATTTCTACTTTCTGGTAAAAATCCAATATTATTAAACATAAATGATTTGTAAACAAACAAGCTGTAGGAGTCTCAGAAGGTACAAGTAAGATCCATGATCAGATTCCTCAATTTTCTAACACACTCAAATATATTTGAGAATATTTTTAATTCTCTGAACTAATGAGTGTGGATAAAAATAGTTGATCTCACTTTCTGTGTGGTTTCACATGCTGCAGTGACACTAGTTGGAGTTGAATAGCTATGGCCTTAGGGAATATGCTAGAAGGTCCTGGGGAGAAAAAGCATGCTAGTGTAAAGATTATATCTTGAAATGGTATCTTCTGCCATCCACTATTCTTACTCAGATGTCGCTGATGTGACAAAGGGTCCAGTTTCTTTTTATTTGTTTATATTTTAATCACAGGTATTCCTTTGAAGAAGAACATATGCTCTGAGTGACCAATGGCACTCTTAAATTTGTTCTGTTATATTCTGACTGCACATCTGATTATGAAGGGTTGGAGTTACTGACAATCACATACAATGACTCACTTTTAAAATGAGTTACTTTATCCTCAGACTCATGAGGTTTTATGGAGATTTTATGACTGCTGGTGGGAATCCTGTCCGCTGGATGTTTCAGGCTTCTCATGTCATCAGAAGACTAGAAATAAAAGAGAGATACAGTACAGTTTGAGTTCATAGGATTTATGGGTAGAGACCAACAGGCTCCATTTCCTCGTTTTGCTGCAGTTCCAATAGTGGGAATTAATGGGAAAGCATATTCGGTTATGTGCATAATAGGATGCTCAGAATCTATGAAGGTGGAGACTAAGTTTTCTCCACTAGGCGAGGGGAGTTGACATACTTGAAAATCCAGTAAAAGGCAAGAGACACCTGGAGGTGGTAATAGAGGAGGGAAGTAATAAGAGGCTGGCACTGTGAAAAATTTGGTTGTAGGCGTAAATTTCATGTTAGTTTTCTTTCTGTGACTAGTGAGTAGGTATTTAGAAATTACAAGAAATATTTTCCACCAGTTTATACCTTTCCTAATCAGTATTCATTGTGCTTTAAAGCCTTTACTATTTGATGTGCAGAACAAAATGTAAGAATCCTGGAACTGAAAGAAATCACAAAAACACTATAACAAATGGTCACCAGCTGGTCCACGGGTTGCAAACTGGCAAGAAATCATCAAATTAATGGGATCACTATGAAAAACGGACATAAGTTGACAATGCCATGTGATAAAGGACTCTGGACTTGAAAAGTCACTTTGGGTGGCTAAACATCTATAACTTCCTGATCTAGACATAACTTGTGAGTTGCAATAGGGACCACACCGTAAACTTAAGGCAACTCTGTATGGAGATACAGTAAAGACACTGTGAGTGTCAGCGCCAGAATAAATCAGTCAGCATTCTCCATTTGGAAGTATAAAAAAAGATAAATATAAAAATATAAAAGATAAATCTGTCAATTTCAGAAAAAAGAAAATGAGCATGACCCTTCTGCGCAGAATTGCTCTCCTTGGGTAGGAGGTTATTGTATACGCCAGTGTGGGAAGAATCCTTAAACAGAACCGCTGCTGCTCTGCTAATTCCTTTTCAACCTCCTGTATCTTGGCCCTGAACTTCCATTGTTGGAAATGACATGAGCATACCTTTGCCTCAGATTCTCAGCAGCCTGGCCAGGAAGTTCATGGGAGTACGATGGGTAACCTATAAGAAAGTAAAAAGGAATGTATTAAAGAAGTTGTGAGTTTTTTCTTACTCATTATTTCCTGAAGGACAGAAATCATGACTTTTTAAAAATATTAAATGGTGGATGGAGTTAGAGTCTGTCATACAGAGTGAAGTAAGTCAGAAAGAGAAAAACAAATACTGTAGGCTAACACATATATATGGAATCTAAGGAAAAAAAAAAGATCATGAAGAACCTAGTGGCAAGACGGGAATAAAAACACAGACCTACTAGAGAATGGACTTGAGGATATGGGGAGGGGGAAGGGTAAGATGTGACAAAGTGAGAGAGTGGCATGGACATATATACACTACCAAACGTAAGGTGGATAGCTGGTGGGAAGCAACTGCATAGCACAGGGAGATCAGCTCGATGCTTTGTGACCACCTGGAGGGGTGGGATAGGGAGGGTGGGAGGGAGGGAGATGCAAGAGGGAGGAGATATGGGAACGTATGTATATGTATAACTGATTCACTTTGTTATAGGGCAGAAACTAGCACACCATTGTAAAGCAATTATACTCCAATAAAGATGTTTAAAAAATAATAATAAATAAAATAAAATATTGCATATTTTTACATCAATTGTTATGAACAGATTCCTACGTAAATAAAATTATAAATAGTTATAAAAAAATTATCTTCATTTCTAAGCACATTGTCAGCTGGCCCATAATAATGAGTCTATACTTCATTGAAAAAGTGGAAAGTACAAGTAACCTGGAAGACTTACTTTTTCAACATTTGTCAATTTCCATGATGGAAGATTAGGGCTAGAAGTTGGGAAATGACTAGATTTGGGAATGAATTCAAACATGGGAGAAAGTGTAAGGAGGGATAGAACAAAAAAGGAGCTCTATTGGATGCCTCCTTGTCTGTATCTCTCAACACAGTTTTAATAGTTGATTTCAAAGTTATAATTGCATGTAATTACTCCTGCATGCCACTTTCACACACAGTGTATTCAGTACAAACAGAGCCTGGTACAGAACACAAGCTTCCCCAATAATTTTAGACTAATGGATAGAAACGGGAAGAAAATTTAAAAAATAAAAAGAAGGAAAGAATTTGGTAGAAACAACTCTGGGGGAAAAAATCAGGGAAAATGCTATAGAGAAGGAAATGGGAAAACTCACAGTGAAGGACCTGGAGTACATGTGATTCCATGTAATATATTGGCTTTCATATATTAAATATCTTAAGATGAAGATATTTTTATATGCTGACAGGAACTGGAGGGGGGAAGAGAGAGAGGGAGATTATTATTTTAAATATTGGGAATTGGGAATAGAAATGTTTGATCTCCTCATTTGGAGGAAATTTGATTTCTGAATGTGACAAACTTGTAAAATAAAGGTAGAGTTCTCACATTTTTTTTTTTTGCTTCACTTTCAGATTTTCATTTCATCTGCCATTTTTGCTTTAAAAATTTGAAGAAAAAAGTTTCTATATTTTCCAAATGACTTTGTTGCATGACAGTTATATATCTTTTGTATTATGGTAGATACGGCAGGATTGGGTGTCTTGGATTTAGAAAATCTTTCACTGTTGACTCCTAATCTTAATTAGTTACCTTCTACGCTTGCTTATTCCTACACTATCTTTTCCACTCTGTTGCCTTATAGTGACAAGCGGTGGTGCTACATGCCTGCTCAGGGCTTTACTTGTCAAACTGAAGTCACAGAAAGCACAGCGCCTTGTTTGGATGGAGTGGGGTAAGATAAATCTTGTTTTTCTCTTCTTTCTGTTAATAGCTAGCTGCTTTTGAAAAAAAAACTGGCCTTTTTTAAACTGAATACATAAAATCTGGAAGGTTGGAACTGCAGAGGGTCAGCTTGCAAAGGCTAAAGCCAAATTAATGACCACGCTGTAGTGGTGTAACAGCATGTTGGAAACTTAGGCGCTTTTTTGCTCCTTGTATTGGATTTAGGTCAAAGAAGGATAAAGTGAAACTAGTTCTCCTGGGAGATGAAGGGCTGATGGCTGTAAGTGGTTTCTGGCTTTGGCACTGAACTGACCTTAACAATCTATGTTAAAATAATAGGTCTTTAAAATGAACTTCTACTAATAAGTTACAACATATAATAACGATGAGAAAAAAGTATCATCCACACATAAAAATCTCGATTGTACCTAAACTTCCACAAAAATAAAATACATAATAATGATGAAGCTATTTGAATATTATACAATGTGATGTATTAATTTAATTTTATAATACTTGTTTCTGTCATGTTAGTTTTCGATTCTATTGTCTGTACTTTATGCTTAAATTTGAGATAAGAATGATGACGATGAGACAGCATATATAGACCTTTATAGCTAACATAGCATATTCACATATATTTTCTTAATTGTAATAATAAAGCTGGCATAAGATTGTGATTGAGACATTTTGTGAGGGCTTATCCAAGGCACAAATACAAAGTAGGAAATGTTTAACAGGAACCCGAGTCATGAGAACCTCTTCCTTCTCCAAACCGTTGCCTCTGGGTAAGACTAGAATTGGTCGATTTTTAAGTTATTCTTGAATTTTTTAACATCTACTTTGGGAAATATATAATCATATAATGTAACGGATATTTCTTGATTACCTACTAAGAAAGAGCTACACTACTTGGCAAAGAAGTAGTGACAGTCAATATGAGAGGACCTGCTACTATCATATAGCAAAAAAAGTATACAGAAATAAAGAGAATACACACAAAACATCACTTTTTGATAAGCATTATAATGAATTGCAAGATGGTATAGGAACATAGAAAAGATGTATGACCTAGTCTTGAAGGTAAAAGACTTCCAGGGAAATAAATTTCAATTTGTGACCTGAAATTATTAGACAGGATTAGAATAGTAGGTGGGAGAGTTGTTCCTTCAAACGGAATATCACATGTGGGAAATCTGGGAGGAAGGACAGTACAATGTAAGGATGGAAGTATATCCACTCTCTGTGGAGATTAGCAAGCAAGGAGAGGTAAAGGGGGAGATGGATGAGGTCCAGTTCACTGAGAGCCACACAGACAAACCACAGAGGAGCTTTAAGCTGGTCCCAGACATTAGACTTGCCCTGGTGCCTGGAATTGGCCTGGGCGAGAAGTGGCTCACAGATGGGGCACATGTATCCACACCTCTCTTCCCAATCCCATGTTCACATTGTTGGCTTGAGATCAGCCATGGTGGGGGACTTCACACGCAGGAATCCCCTCCAGGATGCTTTTAGAACAGTTCCTAAGGAGGAGTGTGCAGAGTGGGATGAGAAAGGGTATGAGCAGACCTGTTACATAGCTTCTGCAGTGATGCAGGTGAGATGTGACTTACGTTTAGGTTAGAAGACTGACAGTGAGGATAAGTTTGAATAAGTTCTGGGAAGTATGGCGGAAGTTGAGACAGGACTTGTTGATTGATTAACGGTGAGAGGTGAAGGGGAGAACGTGGCAGGCTCCACCTCTCTGGCATGAACAGGCGGGTGCATAGTTCCATTTAGGAAGGCCATAAAAGTGCCCTCCCACCCCCCATAAGGGATGGCTCTCTATTGGATAACTATATAATTTTTCCCACTTGTTCTAATATATATCTCTAATAAGCATGATATTTCTTTTCTTCCCCAAGCTGTGGAGTGGGCAATAATTATACAAAATGGAATGCAGACGGGAGTTCTATTTTATGAGCAAAGAGAAATGCATCAAAGTTAGTGTGTAGCTATAAAAAGAGTAAAGTTTAATAGGCTTAAAAAATGGCCTGGTGAGATCTTACGGAGAAACAGGTCAAACAAGGATATAATGTTAACCTAAGTATGGGATTGTTTGCCTTCCTTTGGCTCCTATAGGGATAGGAGATAAGTACATATCTAGGGTTTGGATAAGACACAGACTAAGCTTGTGCCAGTGTGAATTCCCCTGCGTGGAACCATCAGAGTTGTAGTCATGATTTAATGCTGAGGAAGAAATATTACACTTGAAATAGCTAGCAATTAAGGGTGCAAAACCTCATGAGAAGATTTGGAGATAAGTTTGGAATTTTTGCTAAAGAGAGGAGGGCACAAATTGATAGATCTGAGTATTTCTCTTACTGATTTGGTCACACTCAGTGCCAGCAAGTGAAGTAGTGAATAGCACGCCATCTCACAAGTTATAAATATTGACACCTCTGCCTATGAAACAATCTTGCTGGGAAAATCAACTTCATTTTCCTAGTGACTTGCATAAATTTGTAAAAAAATTAGCACCTATAGAGCGAGCTTTTTTAAAATTACTCAACCAATAAGCGGCTGAGCCAGGATGAAACTCAGATTCCCTTGCCTTAATATCCTACAATACCAACAATAAAATACAAATATTTTTTAAAAAAATTAAAGATAATGATACTGTAGATAATAATGTTCTTCAAACCAGTTTGCTACCAAATTAAGTCTTTTTTGACCACAGAGAAACTACAACCAATATATTTCCCCTTACATTTAGCAACAATATATAGCAGCCAATCTATTATGGCTTACAGCCTGCTCAATAAAAATACTTGTGAGATTTTTCCATGGTCCTTATGGGTTTATAATTCATAAATTCTTTATTATTAGTTAAACAAAAACAGTAAAGTATTAGAACATATCATAACCCAAGAATGAGGTACCTAAAGGAATATTTGAGGCTCTTAGTTCAATCCCTGCATTTCAGATTTTTATGTAGAAGAATTGTGTGGATCGTTTTCATTTGAAAATTGTTTTTTTTGTTTTGTTTTTTGTCCTTTAAGAAAATATGCAATCACTCAATATACTGCTTGCCAAAACCTGCCAGAATAATTCTAGTATGTTGTTTTACAGACAGACACTTTTTCAATTTTAAATAAAAAAAAACTCTTTTTGAGAACTAAATGTATAAACGTGTTGGTTGTATTTTGGTTTTGTTTTTGCAAGAAGAGGAAAACTAAAGTACAAAGAGCATTTGTTCATTAAAAGTGTCTAAAACTTAAGTGAAAAAAAACAAAAAACAAAAAAACAGAATGGCTTCCATTCTCCTGGTCAGATTCCAAATTGGGTAATTGCGTTTCTGCTTCCTTACAGTTTCTTGCTAGCTCCTAGCACAGCTGTCACGCTCTTCTATTTCTATGCTAAACTACAGTGCAGGGTTCTCACACATAATGGGAGGCAGCAAATCGTTTTACCCTCCAGAGAGAGGTGAGGCTCTGAGGAGAAGCAGGGGATGGATTCTTTACTTCCCTTCTCTGATTCTGGGAATGCTATATAATTTCATCGCTACATATTTTGAAAAAAAAAAAAAAGTAAAAAAATGCTATTGTGCATGTAATATTTTCCTTTTGTTATCACTCTCTGCCTCCAGGCAGTAGCTCTAATAAAAGGACATGCTATTAGAACAAAACGTAAAGTTAAATACAGCTTCAACAAAAGGATCAAATACATATGTATGTATATGATACATACAACACTAGGGGGGCATAGAATTGAATGAATTATAAAGAGTTCATATGAATGCTTCTTACACGAGGTTTTAAGTAATTTTCTTTAGCATATAGAGGCTCCTTAACTATGAGAATTGTGAGACACTGTAATGCATGGACGTGAATTTTTTTTTTTTTTACATAGAGAAGAGTTGATTAAAAACCCTCAGTCATCGTCAGTGTGCCAAATTATTTATATTATAATAACATTTTCCATAAACATACTAAAGCTGAGGACGTGCATACCCATGCCTCAAAGGAAATGTATACAGGTGTGCACCAAAAAATATGTGCATGAATGATTGTAGCAATAGAAAAATAAACTATTATTACATGTAACAGAAATAAAAAGATACAGATTGTATAATTCCATTGATATAAATTTCAAAAAGAGGTAATGTGATGATGATTGGAGCAGGGTTGAGGGTTTTTTTCTGGCCTGTTGTTAATGTCCTGTAATTCATCTGGCTTTTGGTTACATGGCTATGTTCACTATATGAAAATTCATTCAGCAATACAGCTATGGTTTGTGGTGCTTTCTAATACATACTTTATTAAACAATATTATAATTTTAAAATTTGTTAATATTTTCAATAATGCCTGTTTATCCATCTTCCCAAAGTTCCCCATCTATATTTCATGTAGTTTTAGTAGTGTTGATAATTGTGGCTTGGATTCCATGATTTTCTTCAGGGGTGATCAAGTATTTTCATTTCTGACTCTTCAGCACTGGGCATAGTACCTAACAGAGGAAAGTGCTCAATACTTGTTTTTAAAATGAAGGAACAAATAAATGAATCTCTGGTGTGGAGTCTAGGCTCTGATAGTTTAGAATTAGAAAATAGAAGTGGAATTTTTTTGTTCTACAGACAAGTATCAAATAAGCAGTGAGAGAAGAAAATAAAATGAAGGAGCCAACAGCAAGGGAAAAGGGAGAGTACCTGGAAAAGCAAACCCAGGAAATCTGATAAAACAGGAATCTGGAACCATTTAGTCCAGGGACAGATATTCCAATATACTTCTGTGGGCCTTACAGGTATCTCTAAAATAAACACACTAGAAAGCTGGAAATGATTAAATTAATGGAGGACTTTGGGTTTCATATCCATTGTTCACTCCCTCAAATAAAGACACATATAAGAAATGTATGATATGGTGGTTTTACTGCACTTTGCTTTATTTCTCTGTACATGAGGGGTTCTATTGGATAATATCTAGAAACATCAGTTTTAAGCCATTGTTCAAGATCAAAGAGACATTTTATGGAAAAACTGAGAATAAATTTTCCCAGTGAATTCTTCCCCCAGGTTAGTTGTTCGTTCCACTGTGCCCACATTTCTCCTTTAAAAAACCTTTGTATTCTTTTAATGGTTGATGTAATTATCTACATGAATAGAAATAGTGTATTTAATAACAATGTCTGTCTGCCTCACTGAACTTCAAGTTCCTGGACAGCAGTGGTAGGTCTGTTTTGTTCACTCTGGTCTGGACAGCAGTGGTAGGTCTGTTTTGTTCACTCTTGTATCTCCTGCTTTTGGGATAGTTTTAGGGACATAGAATGTGTTTATAAAAATGGGTTAACACGGTGATATTTTGTGTTAAACCTAAAATTCACAATGGTGAAAGCTACACAACTTCAATTATGATTCTGGTACATAAAGTGAGGTTGCTATATTTACATTGTTGAAAAAAATGAGTTTTCTATTGTTAACAGAATACCAACAACATGATCATTTTGGGAAAATATTTCAGTTGCTATTCAGATGCTGATGTCTATTAGCATTCTAACTCAGTCAAGTCGCTATACAGAAATGGTAAATAAATAGCTTAATTGTAAATGTGTCGATCAGAAAACCTTAGCCACCTTCAATCTGCCAAAGAATAATGTTGTGACATCATTTTATAAATACACTAAAGCCAAAGTATGCATACCCATAGTTTAACAATCCTACTCTTAGGTATATACTAAGCACAAATGCATACATATATGCACCAAAATATATGCCAGGATGTTGAGGGCAAAAGATTTGTAAACAGTTGGATGAGATAGGAAGACACATTCTCAGTTCAGTCTAGATCACCATGGCTTCCTCCATCACTGCTCTACGTTTGTTATTCCCATATTATTAACTGAATGCAACATATATTTGTACAATTACCCTGGTCATTATTTTTTGTTATATGTAGTGTCATTTTATTAAATGATGATTGCGTATGGGCTCTGAAGTCAAACTTCTTGGGTTTGAATCTCACCTAGTTACTTACAATGCTCACTGCCTGTGTAAATTGAAATTCCATGCCTGTCTTCCTTCATCTGCAAAATGGGGGAGAAAAATACCAAAAACCTAGGACAGCTGTGAGGGTTGAATGGGACAATAGTTGTGTTGCACTTAAACAGTGCTACCCATAATAAATGTTCAATATGATACATATTGTGGCTATTAGGAACTTTATTGACATATACAACATCAATGTCTATTTGAAATTATGATCTAGAGAAAATAAAATGGTGGCAAAAAAAAGCATGGCTCATGTAGGGGAAGAGCTCTAGATTTGAGTTTCTGCTCTGACTTCCAGAGTATGTGAAGTCATTAATTTTAATCAATTCCTTTCACCCTCAATACTCCCATGTTTAAATGAGATTAATAATTCCAATTCCATAGGGTTCTTATGAGAATTTCTTTCTTTCTTTTTTTAAATACATTTGTTCCATAAGTGCAAGGATTTCTTAAGGTCAAATATATGGCAGTGTTTGGCATGTAAAAGATATTTAAAATTGAAGAATTCCTTCTGTTACAGTTAAAAACACACTGTAGGAGCTTAACAGACGTGATGCAATGTTAATCTCCCTTATCTCCCTTTGATATTATCATCTATGGACATTAAGTTTTCCTGATTATATAAATACATTTTGCTTTACTATGAAAGTTAATAACATAGACTCATAAACTCAAGGAGATTAAATGTAGAATGAATAAATTCACTGACAATAGGAAAAAAAGAAAAGAGGCCAGGGTTAGCATGAGAAACACCATGATGACTGATAACAGTCCTCAGAGCAATGGAAAAAGGCAGCTACCTGACAGTCTCTCCTCTGCTTGGGGTTGACATTTGGAAAGTACTGAACCAAAAGAACTGTTACAGTTCCCCACCAAACAGTCAGGACCGAATGACTTTCATACCTTGTTTGTGGCTTTTACCTTTGTAGACTGCCCATTTGCCTCAATGGTGGGGCACACCGTGTGGTATTCAGCTAGACCATGTCTCCCCAGTTTGCAAACCCTTTAAAGAGCTGCTGTTACTCTGCTTGACAGTCAAGTTGCCTGTCAGTGTTTGTCTTTCAGTTGACATCACACAGTAGATACGTTTTGTTAATCCTCTGTTGTCCATGAAGTTTTGAAAATCTTGAGGAGATAGACCCAGAAAAATCACAGAATCGTGTTTCACAAGGTAGAGTTGTGACAGTAATTTTGCTGAATAGGTCATTCATGCATTGGCCCCATTTAACAGAATGAGCAGAACCACAAATTGCTTTATAAATGCAGAAGTAAATGTTAATTTACTAAGAATTCCAGAGCTACAAAAGCAAAATAAAAAAAAATAAAAAACAGATGAGAAATGTAGAATATGAGTATGAAGATACTTTCTTTTTTTTTAACGGAATATTGAATATAGTTCCCTGTGCCATACAGTAGGTCCTTGTTATCTTTTTTTTTTTTAATTTTATTTATTTATTTATTTATGGCTGTGTTGGGTCTTCGTTTCTGTGCGAGGGCTTTGTCCAGTTGTGGCAAGCGGGGGCCACTCTTCATTGCAGTGCGCGGGCCTCTCACTATCGCGGCCTCTCTTGTTGCGGAGCACAGGCTCCAGATGCGCAGGCTCAGTAATTGTGGCGCACGGGCCTAGTTGCTCCGCGGCATGTGGGATCCTCCCAGACCAGGGCTCGAACCCGTGTCCCCTGCACTGGCAGGCAGATTCTCAACCACTGCACCACCAGGGAAGCCCTGTTATCTATTTTATACATAGATGTGTGTATATGTTAATCCCAATCTCCTAATTTATCACTTCCCCCCATGTTTCCCCTTTAGTAACCATAAATTTGATTTCAAGATCTGAGAGTCTGTTTCTGTTTTGTAATAAAGTTCTTTTGTATCATTTTTAAATTAGATTCCACATATAAGTGATATCATATGATATTTGTCTTTCTCTATCTGACTTATTTCACTTAGTATGATAATATTTAGGTCAATCTATGTTGCTGCAAATAGCATTATTTCATTCTTTTTTATTGCTGAATAGTATTTCATTATATATATATATGTAAGTATATGCCACATCTTCTTTATCCATTCATTTCTGTATGGATATTTAGGTTCCTTCCATGTCTTGGCTATTGTAAATTGTGCTGCAGTGAACATTGGGGTGCATGTATGCTTTAGAATTAGAGTTTTCTCCTGACATATTCCCAGGAGTGGGATTGCAGGATCATAAGGTAACTCTATTTTTAGTTTTTTGGAGGAAACTCCATACTGTTCTCCTTAGTGGCTGCACCAGTTTACATTCTCATGAACAGTGTAGGAGGGTTCCTTTTTCTCCACACTCTCTCCAGCATTGTTTATTTATAGACTTTTTAATGATGGTCATGCTGACTGGTGTGAGGTGATACCTCATTGCAGTTTTGTTTTGCATTTCTCTAGTAATTAGTGATATTGAACATTTTTTCATGCGCCTATTAGCCATCTGTATGTCTTACTTGGAGAAATGTCTCTTTTGATCTTTTGTCCATTTTTTGATTGGGTTGTTTGGTTTTTTTGATATTAAGCTGTATGAGCTGTCTGTATATTTTGGAAATTAATCCCTTGTCAGTAGCATCGTTTGCAAATATTTTCTCCCGGTTCATAGGTTTTTTTGTTTGTTTGTTTACAGTTTCCTTTACTATGCAAAAGCTTTTAAGTTTGATTAGGTACCATGTGTTTATTTTTGTTTTTATTTTCATTGCTGTAGGAAGTGGATCCAAACAAATATTGCTGCGATTTTTGTCAAAGAATGTTCTATCTATGTTTTCCTCTAAGAGTTTTATAGCATCTGGTCTTACATTTAGGTCTTTAATTCCATTTTGAGTTTATTTTTGTACATGGTGTTAGAGAATGTTCTAATCTCATTCTTTTCCATGTAGCTGTCCAGTTTTCCCAGCACCACTTATTTAAGAGACTGTCTTTTCTCCATTATATATTCTTGCCTCCTTTGTTGTAATAGATTAATTGACCATAGTGTGTGGGTTTGTTTCTGGGCTCTCTTTCCTGTTCCATTGATCTGTATGTCTGTTTTTGTGCCAGTATCATACTGTTTTGATTACTGTAGCTTTGTAGTATAAGCTGAAGTCAGGGAGCCTGATTCCTCCAGCTCTGTCCTTTTTTCTCAAATTGTTTTGGCTTATATTTAGGGGAGACTTTCTATCACCAATTTATATTTCTGTCATGCTTCAGTTTGACAATAACAACAAAGAATATCTGGATTAAAATCTTTAATCTGCTTTATTTTGGGAAGAGGTATAAAGAGGTGCTAGGTTGGTAGACATTTTACAACACAGTTATTTGAATAAATAATACAGACTTAAATATTTCTCTTAAAAGGATATGTGTACAAATCAGTTATTCTGCATTACTTTTACTTTACTACTTTAAATTATAGGTAGAAATTCCATTTTAGATTGTGCGACACTCATTTTTTTCTTAATTATTTCTCAATACAGTTTATTCTTAACATGAACAGACAAAAAATTGGATTCTGATTGTATTCTGTTTCTCTGCTGAGTATGAAGCTTATTTTATGTTTAATATACAATCCTTGTACATATACCGGCTTCTCCTTGGGCACACTAAGGCATTATTCCATTTCATATCATTGTAGTCATTATGTAAAAATTGCTGAATCTGAATTTCTTGTTCAGAGTCAGTACAAGATATGGATTATATAATACAATGTATTTGTAAAATATCCCTATCTATTGCCATTATACTCCTCCAATAAGACTTCGCCTATGTACTAATTATTTTATAGCTCTGACCATGTAAATTTTACCTGTCTTGTTATCCTGACAAACAGTAAAGATTAAGAAATTCCACTTGGGCTTCCCTAGTGGTGGTGCGGTGGTTACGAATCTGCCTGCCAATGCAAGGGACACGGGTTTGAGCCCTGGCCCGGGAAGATCCCACATGCCATGGAGCCACTAAGCCCATGCACTACAACTACTGAGCCTGCGCTCTAGAGCCCGCAAGCCACACCTACTGAGCCCACGTGCCACAACTACCAAAGCCTGTGCACCTAGAGCCTGTGCTCCGCAACAAGAGAAGACAGGACAATGAGAAGCCCGTGCACCGCAACGAAGAGTAGCCCCCATTCACCACAATTAGAGAAAGCCCGCACACAGCAACAAAGACCCAACACAGCCAAAAATAAAAACAAATAAATACATTTATAAAAAAAAAAAAAAAGAAATTCCACTTCTGCTCTGGAAAACCACTTATTCTAAACAACCATATTTCCCCATATCACTCAAATAAATACTCCTAGATACCCTCTTTGTTCCTAGGACACGACCAAAATAACCCCTCCAAATTTCCACTCTCTGGTTCATAAATGATTAGCTGAACTGCTTGTCCTCATTGATTAATTGGAATAAAATGTTTATTAGTCAAACTCTGGTTAAGATAATCTCCTTCCCCCAGACTATGGAACGTCTGGCCCACTCTCACCCTGAGCCAGCAGACAATCCATCCTCAATAGGTCCTCCTGGGAAATAGGCTGGCTTTAGGATAAGACATTCTCAGATCTGCTTTCTGATCATACCATCCTTTCTTCCCACTTCCCACACCTTTCATTCTATTTCCACACACACAATTCTTTTCAGCATTGTTGACTTCTCTCTATAAAAGAAAACCCCTTTTTTCATAACCCTTGAGACACTCGATGATTGTAGGATCAGAGAATGCCCCCTATTGCAATAATCCTCCTCCTTCTGTAGGTCTTTCCCCCATGACGACAACCCTTTTGAACAAAGTCTTTTCTTACTAAGTCCAGATTTATTTTGCTTTTGCTTTTGTTTATTTGACAGTTCTCTTATTGTTTCAGTTTGACGTAAATGTATAAATTATGGCATCTTGATTCAAGTGTCTCTTAAAATGTAAATTCTATTTTTGAAGGGCTGGATGACTATTTGCTAATATATATGATAGAAGGAGTATACATTTCCAAGAATTATGCATGTAATAAAACTTTAATCATCCTGCACATTTCATGAGAGCTCAAATATTTCATCCAAACAGTCCAAACCCAAAAATCAAATTTGAGGGAGGAAAATAAAAGATGCATAGATGTCTTATACAGCTCAAAGACTCTTTATAATTCAAGAATTCTAAACTCTTCATTTTATAGATGAGATAATATGGGAGTACAGAGGTGAACTATGTCACCCAAAATAATACATCTAGTAAGAAGCAGAATCCTGGAGAAGACTATCAGAATACAGACAAAAATTATTATGAATCACATCTGCCGCTAAAAATGACCTTCTGGTTTCTCTCAGAACCTCTTAGACACATTCAGTCAACCTCAAAGTTCTCATTCATTTTTTAATACCTTGTGTTGAAGTACAAACTACATTCAGACAAATCCACATATCAGAGTTGTATAAGCTAGCTGGATTTTCACAAACTGAACACACATGTACAAACAGCATCCTCTCAATCCATTGTAGGTTCTTAATTTTAAAGCCACGTCTTGAAATCGTCAATGCATAAAGTCTCTAGAAGAGCAAGAGAAGGGAATTATCCCATCATGGGCTGTGGCACTAAGCAAGCTTGTGTTTGAATCAGGATGTACCACTTAGTGACTGGGTAACATTGGAATGCTGATTAACCTTTCAAACCTCAGTGTAGCCATTTCTAAAAGAGGTTATAACCCCCTCCACAGACTCCTTGCGAGATAAAGGAGATAGTGTGAAATGTGGAACACAAGCTTAGCATATAGAAGACACTTGGAAAAATTCATAGTTATTAGTATTGGTCTAAGGACCCTCTGAATCAGCTGAAGAATGACTTAAGACACTAAAAACACCCTGTCCTTAAAATAATCTCTCAATCCCTCTCTCTTTGTATGCCCTCATTCCCACTGAATGCTCCTTCATCAGGTTATATCTCCCCACACCCGTGGGCAGCCAGAGCCTAACAGAGAGAAGTGACAAAACATATTAATTGCCTCGTCAAAATTTATGATTTCTAACCTTGGCTAGGTATTCAGCCCTACTCAGCAATCTTATGTAGCCCTAATTGGCTTCTTTTCCCATTTTCTACAGTTTCAATTTTTTTTTTTTTAACTCCTCTCAAAGCCTTCATCTTCTTTCAGCCACTTTACATGCATATGGATGTTCTTGTCTCACAGGTGACTAAGAAGATTAAGACCAGCAGCTCTTTGAATTCCTTCAACTCCTCCTGGTCTCATCTCTTTGATGGCCTAGATCTTTTCTAATGGTTCTCCATCCTCCTTGCCCACTCATTTGTTTAGTATCATCTTTTGAATTCACATTATTATGTATCTCTCAATCCTTTCCCTTAGTTAACTCTGCAGGTTGCCAATGACTCATATATTTTTATATTTGATGTGTCCTCCAATTTGGCCTGACCCAGAATGACCTGCCTCTCCTTTTGAGTTTTCTTTTTTCTTTTTCTTATTTTCATGGGATGGATTTAAACCTATGAAATGAAACCCAGGACACTTGGGGAAAAGAAACTACTCTTTAACAGATAATAGCATAGTTGTCTGTTTCACTTATCTTTATAAATATTATATGTGAGAAATAGTCTGGAGATGTCTGTTTATTTGAACTAAAAGGTATGGTTCTGAAGCAAATACTGTGATAGCTCTTTGGAATTTTGAAATTGCAGCTGAGTGATCTGAGACTAGAGAGAAATCCATGGTTTCAACTCCATAGATGTTGCAAGAGCGTATTTTCTTGGTGTTGTACAACTTCAGAGTGACTACTGATAAAAGTGCCAGTGGGGGGCTTCCCTGGTGGCGCAGTGGTTAAGAATCCACCTGCAAATGAAGGGGATACGGGTTCAAGCCCTGGTCCAGGAGGATCCTTCATGCCATGGAGCAGCTAAGCCCATGCACCACAACTACTGAGCCTGCGCTCTAGAGCCCATGAGCCACAACTACTGAAGACCACACTCCTAGAGCCCGTGCTCTACAACAAGAGAAGCCACCACAATAAGAGGCCCATGCACTGCAACAAGGAGTGGCCCCTGCTTGCCGCAGCTAGAGAGAGCCTGTGTGCAGCAACGAAGACCCAACACAGCCAAAAATACAATAAATTAAATAAATTAAAAAAAAAAGAAGTGCCAGTGGGGTATGTGGTTCCCATTATTTTTTTATTTTCTTTTTTTTTTTGTTTAATTTTCATGCTAGGTGTGAAATACCTTTTTCTAACAGTAAAGACAAAATCAGAAAGTTCACTGCTGAAGGAGTTCAAACATTGTAAAATTATGATTAAGAATTTAATTTTTCAAATGTATGCAGAAAAAAAAAGCTGACCATACTTCCGTAATACAAATAAGAATTTTTAGTCATTTATCTGTGACCACCAGTGTGAGCAGATAAGGATAATGAGAATGTGTCAAGGAAAGCTTGGGGTGGGGTGGGGAAGTGATGCAATGGTGGTAAACAGAACTGGAAACTTGAGAAAATAGCCCAACTTTCTGAGATCTCTGACACAAGAACAGCTGCTAGACCTACTTAAAGTACCTAATCTCTTATACTTTGGGAATTCCTTTGCTCTATTTTATAGTTTTTCTGTCCTTTTACTTTTTTTCCCTGCCATTTAAAAGCCATGTCTCAGTTACAGCAATCGCCATTTCTTGTGGATATAATAGCACTTCGATTTGAAGGAATCCTTTTAGGTAGCTTCTTTGTGTTGTACTTAAACTGATATAGAAGTAAGTATGATAAAGTTAACACTACAGAACATGGATTCAGTAAACAAATCAATTTAACTCTTTATATTTAAATGATCACTATGAAGGAGTAACTTGTATATATAACTTGGTATTATTTTTCATCAAGTGCATATGGTAGTAAATCACCTTCTTTCAAAGTTTCACTTGAGAATTTCTCTCATCAAAGATTAGAATATAATATCTACATTGGACTTCCCACTCCAGACAGCTGTGGCCAAGATGAGTCTTCTTCTCTCTCTGTTCCTAGTCAAGAGATAGAGAATTTCTCATTCAGCCAGGTCTGTATTGCAGAGACAAATATCCAGGTAAATGAGGTTGTGAGGGGGAGAGCTCCTATCCTCCACTTAAAAGAAGGGAGCTCTACACCAGACATGGCCGACTGAGAACACTGAGTCCCTGATTACCTTGACCAAACTTGCTAGTGGTCAAAGTCTCCATTCCAGGAGAGGCAAGCTCAGGAAACCAGATGCTCCTGCCCTCACCCACCTCTCTCCTCATAAAGCAGGAGAATCTCTCTGAGAGCAGTTAACCACTTCTGTGCTCTAGAGCAGTGATTCAGATATTGTGGCCAGGAGGTAGGCAAGCCAAAGAACAGAGATCGATGGATCAGGTAGTTTACCAAGGAATATCAAAGAATGAGAAAGCTAAAAAGAGCTTTCACAATATGGCCTCAAAAACTGCCTATTCAAAGGGACCCATATTGAATTGGATTAAACTATGGAGAAATGTATGCCCCAATAGAGTGATTGACTGATGGTTAGTGTAATCTAACATCTTGGCATGATAGTGACAGAGGTCGACAGTTTAACAGAGAGATCAGGGGAAGCAATGATGAAAGAGAGCCTGGCCAAAACCGCTATTGTCACGTGGTGATGTAGACGCACCCACGGCTGATACCTCTGAGGAGCAATATCAGGACCTCCACGCTGCAAAAATAGTCAAGCTGAGTCAGTAAACAGGTAAACAACCAGTAACAAGCAACAGCCAATAACCAAGCAACAATGACAAGCCCCAGAAGGGAAGATGGAATGAGTTTGCAGACTTGTTAAAATTATGTCATCTGAAGTGTTCAGTTTTCAACAAAAAACTATGAGAACTGAAAAATAAAAAAGTATGGAAAGTGTGACACATCACGGGGGAAAAAAAAAACAGACAGTAGAAATTGTCTGCAAGAAAAACAAGATATAGACTTACCAGAGAAAGTCTTCAAAGTAGCCATTGTAAATATCTTCAAAGAAACAATGAAATCATGCTTAAAGAATTTAAAAAGTATTATGATAACAACCCATCAAATAAAGAATATCACTAAAAAAGTAGAAATTATAAAAAAGAATCAAATGGAAATTCTGGGATTGAAATATGCAATAACTGAAATGAAAAATTCACTAGAGGGACACAACACACAGAATAAGAAAAAATGTTTGCAATCATATATTTGATAGGGGACTTTTATCTAAAATATATAAAGAACTCTTACTACTCAATTAAAAAAAAGATTTAAAAATGGACAAAGGATCTAACTAGACATTTTCCCAAAGAAGACATACAAACGGATGATAATCACATAAAAATATGCTCACCTTCATTAGCTATTTAGGGAATTGCAAAACTATAAGGAAACACCACTCACATAACTAGGATGTCAATAAATGAAAAAGACAGGTAGTGAAAATTATGAGCAACAGAGTGGGTACACTGAAACACTCATGCACTGCCGGTGGGAATGTAAATGGTGCAGCCTCTGGGAAACAGTCAGGCAGTTTCTCAAACGCTGAACAGTGTTACCATCTGAACCAGCCATTCCTACCCTACATATATAACCAACGTAAATGAAAATAAACATATACAAAAAATTGTACAAGAATGTTTATAGCAGCAATATTCATAAAAGTCAAAACTTGGAACATACATAAAAATCAGTCAACTCATAAATGTATAAATAAAAAGTGATATATTCATACAGTGGAATATTATTTAGCAATCAAAAACAATCAAGTACCGAGACAAGCTAAAACCTGAATGGACTTGAACGTGCTAAGTGAAAGAAGGCACAAGAGAGGTCACGAAAGACCATATATGGTAGGAATTCATTCCAAAGAACATATATGAATTTACATGTAGGAAATACCCAGAATAGGCAAATCTATAGAGACATAAACTAGATTAGTTGTCATGGAGGTCTGAGGAGTGGGCATTGAGAGAAAATGGGAGGGGTGACTGCTTTGGAGTTCTCTTCAGGATGATAAATATGTTCTAAAATTGATTACAGTCATGTTTGCACAATTCTTCTAATATACTAATAACCATTGAATTTTACAGTTTAAATGTGTGTTTTATAAGTATGTGAATTATATCTCAATAAAACTTATATAAAAAGCATATATCCAAGAATAAAAATAAAACCTATATATTAATAAAAAGAGAAATACCATAAATTACTTTTATAAATGGGTAAAAACCTTCAGAAGATACTTTATGAAAGATGATATCCAAATGGCAACAAACATAAGGTAATTTTATGAACTCCATTACTCATTAGGGAAATACAAATGAGCTAAAAAAGGAGATAGTCCATAATGGCTAAAATTTTAAAAATATATTTTAAAATGTATTCAAGAAGATTTAAAAGGACTTGACCTCTGAAATGGTGTTGATAGGTAGGAGTTCTACTTAGTACAACCACTTGGAAAGTTGCTTGAAAGTCACTAATAAAGCTGAATTTTTCAACCTAAGATATATAAATTCCATTTGTAGTAATAGATCCAGCAAAAAATGCATAACATTTTCATCAAAAGGTGAGCATCAATTTTCATAGCGAAATTATCCATGTTTCCCCAAACTGGAAGCAATCCAAATGTCCATGAGTTGTAGGATGGATAAGTGCATCTTTGTGTATTCATACAATATGGTATTGTAAAGCGTTGAAAATATACAGGCTGTTGCTATAAGCAGTGGTATGGAAGCCCCTCACATAAATAATGCTGAGGGAAAGAAGCCAGATGTAAAATAGCATTGATAGCATAATGCTGTTCACATGAGATTCAAAAACAGATTAAAATTAATCTGTGTTGATTAGAGGTCAAGTAGTGCTTACCTTTGGAAGGTAATGACTAAGAAGAGGCAGTGGGGAGATTTCTGGGATGCTGCTAAAGTTCTCAGTTGTTCTAGATAGTGGTTACATAACGTGTACTTTTTTTGAATTTCATTTGACTGCATATTTAAGACTTGTGTATTGGAACTATGTGTTTCTAGAGTGGTCTTTATTTTCTATTTCTTCCAAATTTGAACTTAAGTTAGAACTATGAACCATTAAGTTTTATATAATAAGCATTTTTAAGGAAAAAAGTGACTCTGTTGAATGGAAATACCAGAAATTGAAAGGCAGTCTTTTTATAGCAATGAGGCAAAAACAAATAGTGATCCAAATAATGACAATTTGGTGTGTTCTTCCTCTTTTTGTTGCTTTAATACCTGATTTGAAGTCCTTTATTCTCATCACAACTCCTCCTCTAATAAATTCTTTTTTTAAGATTAAAGATAACACATAGGATTTTTTTGTTCTATTTGAGACTTTAAAACATGAATTTAAATTGAACTAAACTAAGAAGCATTTTAAAAGTACAGTATAATAAAATTTAGAAGGTCAGTGGGTTTTAATGTGGGAATTTCTTTACTGGAGAAAGCTCGCATTTAAAATTGCAGACCTTTTCTTCACATATTAAACACTTTTGTGGGTTTCAAACTGTTAAAGAATATTACAAATTTTCTTTTCTTGATTATTATAGAATCCAATATTGAGGTTTTTAGATAATGCATAAAAATACATATTTTTTCAATAAAACCTTACTTGGCCATGGCTTACTAATTTTGTTATGAATATAAACAAATAAAACTCTGCAGCTGTGTCAACCTTGTCTTTAAATATTTACATTTACTGGAACCTAAGTAAAAGCAATATGAATATGCTATAAACAAAGTGCGTCTGTTTTCTCACTCTTCAACAGCGTATAAGATACCTTCTTTTGAGAAATCCTCTTCAACACTAGTTGTTATAAGTTCTGGAAGTCATTGTGAATTCAGTAGGCTGTTCAACCGGCTGCTATTGTGTTTCATTAAACGGATTCTTTATTATTTTATACCTTAGGACATTGCCTAATGCATGTGTTACACATATTATTTTCCCACTTTATTTCATTACTTTTAATTTAAATATTGATATTTGGTACATACATATCTATATTTGCTACATGTAAATTATACTTTTGCTGAAAAATCAATCAGTCTTTCTCTATGGTGGTATTATTACAACTGTATTATTATATTTTTCTGAGAAAGACTACATAGTGAAGGGTAAGGAAATAGTCTACATTTTATTTGGTTCCTTTTATGGATATTATAGCTTCATTTTTGTGAATTGTTAAGGAATATCCCAATGCAAGTATGAAAATGGAAACAAAATATATAGATCTGTAGGTTCATGAATTACTGAGATTGTCTAGGGAAAAAAGTAGATATTACATTATATACTGGAAAGAGCACCAATATTCATTTGGAATTTAACTCTCTGGGTATTAGTTTTCTTATCCAGAAAAGGACAGTATTGGACTAAATGATCTCTGAGATCCTTTATGTTTCAAAGTGTTTAATGTCCTATAATTTTATAATATCAGTGTAATAAGAGAGTCTAAGGGTTGTGAGCTCTTAAGATACAAACACAATATATAATTTGCATTTCCCATCATCTACTACTATGCCTGGCATATTTAATTATTCATCGTTTCATTAAATTTTTAATAAGCATAAACTGAAAAGTTATGTCTATTGATAACTGAAACTCATTCAACATGATACAAATTTTGAAACATCTCAACTTGTATCATTGGCTTCTTTTTATTTAAAGTGGTTAGAAGGCAAGGAAATGCAATCATAGGTAGCATCCAAGAACTATTAACTGCAGAGAATCGGAAAGATAAAGGAAAAAAAAAAAAAAAACAGTACTGGACCCAGGATAGTAAGAGTATAGAGAATGATTCATGATTCAATCAAGGGATGCAGCTAACCCATGGTGACCTGACAGGGAAGGACACAATTTAGCAAATACCCCTACTGCACTGTCCACACACCTCCAATCTCCTGTGGGATCTTCCCACCGGTGAAACGTAACAGAAACCAAAAGACATTGGAGCACAAGGATAGAATTCAAATGGAATAGGCTCTCAGGGGATAAAGAGAACAGTACGGAGCACGTGTGTACATGCATGAATATGTTGCAGGAAACAGATGACACCTAGAAGTCCATTTTAGCATATTTTTTTATTAATAAAGCTATAAAATCTCATTTTCCAAACTTTTCATTCCCAAAACAGCATTTTTGGAGTAACCTTATATGTTTGAGATATTTGGATAGATTCCTTGTTTTTTTCAAAGTTTAATTACTGATTGTGTAGAACAGAGATACTGAAAAACTAGAGCAGTGTTGGTTCAAGGAACCTGCATATCGATGTCAGGGTAAGCCATTGAAATTGGCTATCATCTCCAGATAGACTAGCTCCGTGTCATCTGTCTGAGGACACTCAGAAAACTAATTGAAGGTTTTAATTCCAATGTTGTCACCAAATAAAAACACCAGGCATATGACTGAAGGTTACAGTCAAACAGGTTCTTTAATGTCCCTGCAGTTGAGCTCATGGTCATTAAATTGACTTTCATTCCGCCAGAGTAAGAACAGAACGATGTTCTGTGTTCAAATTTACATAAATAAATTAACTGTACTTTTTGAAACATAAGATTCTGATGGAAATCTTTACTGCCTTAAGAAATGACAGATATATTTTGTTTTACCTGTGTTTATGTATGAAAGAAGATTAGGTCAGTGAGTGCTTAATTTCCTTTTCAGTTCTATCTAAAACAGAATGGTGTGTGTTGGTGAAATTCAAAACCAGTGTTCAAGTTTGTTCAATGAAGAAAAAAAAGAATCTGGGACTGATTTCATTTCCTGACTCTAATTCTTCTAGAGCTGAAATATTTATTAGTTTTTGAACAGATAGCTGTAACAATTGTTTGTCATAATTACAGAGTTGCAGTGGCAATGGAGTACATACACATTGTGACTCTGGTTCAGTATTTTAATTTGAGATAGTTTAATATTGAGAGTCAGTAATGACCCAGATGTTACGAGTGGAGATGTTTTAGTCATACAGTCTAAGGTGAAAGGCCAGCAACACTGTGTGGCCTTGAACAAATCACCTAACCTCTCTAAACCCCACTCTCTTCATCTGTAAAGTAAAATGGATAATAGCACCTACCTCATAAGTTAAGGTGATGAATAGATTTATTTATAGTATATAATACATATAAATAATGTTAGATAGAGATACATACATATTACATATGACTGAGAGTTAATCAGCATTATTCTATAGAGTTATTTAATTATTTTATGTGCTTTTGATGAAAACCAGGTAATATAATAATCATTGTCAAAAACGTTTTAATATGCAGACTTACAGCCATTTTTGGTTTTCGATGATTCTACTTCTTGCTCACTCTTGCTCTGCCCCTCCCTCCTTCCCACATGACTTAAAGTTCCTGCACATTACAGAGTACGTATATAGATAAAATGTTTAACAGCAGGGTCTTGAGATGACTTGCTGTTGGGGGTAAGATACAGTCACTATTATTGAGTTTGGAGGTACCAATACATAGTGAAACAATCTGCCTTCACGTGTAGTTATGTTCAACAAATCTAAAGATAGTGCTAGAGCAACATAACATGAAAAATATCCGACTGGCATCTTTTTACCACCTGCATAGACTGGCATCCAGGAAACTATATATAAATTTCCCTTTGCAACCACTTTGTTACACCTATGCTGTTAAACAAAAATCCAGTAATATTTTCACCAAGTTCCATAGACTAAGTCTATGTCTAATGATTCAATATATTTTGTGTAACCTTTAAGAATCTGGTGAAATTTATAGAACTTCACTTAGAAAAAGTGTGCATATATACATACAAGGATTATTTGTATACAATACTCAGGTCTTTAATGTCTCCCTTGAAAGCCATGTGTATACCTGATCTATATAGAAGAAACAAAATAGAGAAGGCACACTCCAATAACTGATAAATATTCATAAAGTAAAATATTTAATAAAATAATACATTTGAGTGTATTTTATGTAATTTCTTTTATATAAAATACCATGTGCATATATATATATATAATATCTTGAATTCTACATCATATTATATGCATATTATATTTATGATAGTTATGTGTAAATATATAAAGGTTTATACACACAGATATATATGCATATACATATACATATGGAGAGACAAAAATAGAAAAAGAGAGAATCTGAGTAACGCAGGCATCTTTTCTTCAAATTGTTTTGCCATTGTCCCTTGGACAATTGCTTTACATATGAACTTCATTTTATCAGTAGACATATCATTCTAAAGAGACTTCACTATTTTTTCTTGAAGAAAAAAAGTCTGAATAATAATATTGTATTTGGAAAGAACGTATTACCAAATTAAATATGTTCAGTTTATTATAGTTAGAGAGTGGTACTTTAAACAACTACATAATTTTTTGCCTTTAAGCACTAATTCTCAAGTGTATATGTATTCACTGAGGAGAACTTCATGAGTCTGGTATTTCAATTATGAAACATTAATTGATTCTCAACTCTGTATATTAAACTGTTAGCCCATACAGAAATTGTAATAATTTTTAAAAATAAAAGCAATTCTTCTATTTCTAAGTTTCTTTAAGTGATTAGGATGGGAAACAAGATATTAAAATACAATTTGTATTAATACCCTCATTCCTTTTGCCATTGAGATATGTATAATTACCTCTTTATCAATGAAATGGCATTGGTTGTTTACAATGCTTGAGCAAATTGTTTTGTTTACAAATATATCATATTTTAAAATTATATTTACCAATTCTCTTTTTCAGTGCAGTAGTTTCATGTCACTCCTATGACAGAGTTAAAATGTGGTTCTTTAGAAATCAGAAGCCTGCTGCTGTCATTGGCAATGTACAAAAAGCTCTGTCAGGTCCTCTATTTTGAAAAACTTATCCCTTCAATGTAAAAAGCCTTAAGCAAATCTACAAAAGCCAAGGAAACCTGTATAAAAGAGAATTGTGATGCTAGAGTTGGCATAATCATAGTTAGGTCTATTCATGTGGGAACAGCATATGTGACCCAAATGATAAGCGTTAGAAGCATGCCAACGACTGCATTCTGAAAGTTACATACAAGAGTAACTACTTCATAAGTCACGGGTTTTTTCCTGCAAAAATTTTCATTTCATTATGTAATGCTCTTTGGAATGTTTATGCATTAACTAGTAAGTAAGAAAATATTTGCTCTCCTAGAGAAAGCCAGAGAAAAACCCATATACTTTCTTATGTAAATATTTTAGTCATCCTTCCTACAAATCAATAGCTGAAGGGTTAAATTACTGCTAGTTACTCATGGGGTGCCCAGCAGGGTGCCTCAGCTCAATCTCCTTTCTACTAAGTCCAAGCCCAGTGAAATATTCATTTTGGCTTAAGCAAACAGAGGATTTGTCTCTTTATTATAGTCAAAATCCAATGGGTAGAAAAATAATTTTGCTTATATAGTCTCTTCTTTCTCTGAGGCTGTGTTAGATAATGGTACAAATTTGGTAATCTTCTATCTCTAAATGTCCCATTTACCAACAGAAATTACACATTTTAAGTCATGGGTTTTTATGTGTGTGTGGAAATAAACTTTTGAAGATCTCAAACATTATTGACTATGCATGAAGAAAAAATGAATCTAGGTAACCTCATTTTTGTAAGGGAATGTATACATTACATCCAATGCCTTGAAGTACAGCAGTCTGAAAAATATCTGACAGAACTATGATGTATATATTTGTAATCTATTTGCTCTATTATGACAATGAATTAAAATATATTTTTCTAAGAACCTTCACATTGGTGAAAATTTGTCTCATATTTTTCCTTAACAAATTTGATTTTCTAACTATTTTTAGAAGTTTTATTAGATATATATCACACAACATACAATTCAAGTGTATAATAGGAAAATTTTTAGTATATTCACAGAGTATACAAACATCATCCCCAAAAGGAAGCTCATAATCATCAGACATTCCCTGTCCTCCCCACCATTAGTGCTTTAGGCAACCACTAATCTACTTTCTTTACAGATTTGCCTAATTTGGACTTTTAATGTACATGGAATCCTACAACTTTTGAAATTTTGTGACTTTATTTTTCACCTAGGCATAATATTTTCAAGGTTTATCTATGTCCCATACTTCATTAATTTTTATCTCTGAATAATATTCTATTGTATGGGCATACCACTTTTTATTTATCCATGCATCAGTTAATGGATATTTGAACTGTTTCCAGTTTTGACTGTTATGAATAATATTGATAAGAACGCTTATGTACCATTTTTTAAGTTTATGTTTGCTTTCGTTTATCTTCCATGTTTTTGTCTCTCTTGGATATTTACCTTGGAGTGGAATTGCTGGGGTATATGGGAACTTAAAGTTTGGCTGTCTGAGGCAGCCCCAACTTTCCACAAGAGGCTCCACCATTTTACATCTCCACCAGCAATGTATGGGAGTTCAAATTTCTCCACATCCTCACAAACGCTGATTATTTTATGTTTTTGATTATAGCCATTCTAGTGGGGAGGTGGTGGAGTGGTATTTAACTATGGTTTTGATTTGCACTTTGACATTGGCTAATGTCAAGCATACTTTTGGCCATTTGTATAATAGCTTTACAGAAATGTCTATTCATATTCTTTGCTCATTTAAGTTGTTTTCTTTTTGTTGAATTGTTAAGAGTTCTTTATTTTTTCTGAACATAGTTCCCTTGTCAGATGTATGATTTTCAGATGCACTCTTCCATTTTATGGGTGACCTTTGCCCTTTTATTTTTAAACATTATTGGAGTATAATTATTTTAAAATGGTGTGTTAGTTTCTGCTTTATAACAAAGTGAATCAGCTATACATACATATTTATCCCCATATCTCCTCCCTCTTGCATCTCCTTCCCACCCTCCCTATCCCACTCCTCTAGATGGTCACAAAGCACCGACCTGATCTCCCCTGTGCTATGCGGCTGCTTCCCACTAGATATCTATTTTACATTTGGTTGTACATATATGTCCATGCCACTCTCTCACTTCGTCCCAGCATACCCTTCCACCTCCCTGTGTCCTCAAGTCCATTCTCTACCTCTGCATCTTTATTCCTGTCCTGCCCCTAAGTTCTTCATAAACTTTTTTTTTTTTTAGACTCCATATATATGTGTTAGCATATGGTATTTGTTTTTCTCTTTCTGACTTACTTCACTCTGTATGACAGACTCTAGGTCCATCCACCTCACTATAAATAATTCAATTTCATTACATTTTATGGCTGAGTAATACTCCATTGTATATATGTGCCACATCTTCTTTATCCATTCATTTGTCGATGGACACTTAGGTTGCTTCCATGTCCTGGCTATTGTAAATAGAGATGCAATGAACATCGTGGTACATGACTCTTTTTAAATTATGGTTTTCTGGGTATATGCCCAGTAGTGGGATTGCTGGGTCGTATGGTAGTTCTATTTTTAGTTTTTTAAGGAACCTCCATACTGTTCTCCATAGTGGCTGTATCAATTTACATTTCCAAAGACAGTGCAAGAGGGATCCCTTTTCTCTACAACCTCTCCAGCATTTATTGTTTGTAGATTTTTTGATGATGGTCATTCTGACTGGTGTGAGGTGATACCTCATTGTAGTTTTGATTTGCATTTCTCTAATGATTAGTGATGTTGAGCATCCTTTCATGTGTTTGTTGGCAATCTGTATATCCTCTTTGGAGAAAAGTCTGTTTAGGTCTTCTGCCCATTTTTGGACTGGGTTGTTTGCTTTTTAGATATTGAGCTGCATGAGCTGCTTATAAATTTTGGAGATTAATCCTTTGTCAGTTGCCTCATTTGCAAATATTTTCTCCCATTCTGAGGGTTGTCTTTTCATCTTGTTTATGGTTTCCTTTGCTGTGCAAAAGCTTTTAAGTTTCATTAGTACCAATTTGTTTATTTTGTTTTTCTTTCTATTTCTCTAAGAGGTGGGTCAAAAAAGGATCTTGCTGTGATTTATGTCATAGAGTGTTCTACCTATGTTTTCCTCTAAGAGTTTGATAGTGTCTGGCCTTACATTTAGGTCTTTAATCCACTTTGAGTTTATTTTTGTGTATGGTGTTAGGGAGTGTTCTGATTTGATTCTTTTACACGTAACTGTCCAGCTTTCCCAACACCACTTAATGAAGAGGCTGTCTTTTCTCCATTGTATATTCTTACCTCCTTTATCAAAGATAAGGTGACCATATGTGCTTGGGTTTTTCTCTGGGCTGTCTATCCTGTTCCACTGATCTATATTTCTCTCTTTGTGCCAGTACCATACTGTCTTGACTACTGTAGCTTTGTAGTATAGTCTGAAGTCAAGGAGCCTGATTCCTCCAGCTCAGTTTTTCTTTCTCAAGACTGCTTTGGCTATTCGGGGTCCTTTGTGTTTCCATACAAATGGTGAAATTTTTTGTTCTAGTTCTGTGAAAAATGCCATTGGTAGTTTGATAGGAATTGCATTGAAACTGTAGATTGCTTTGGGTAGTATAGTCTTTTTCACAATGTTGATTCTTCCATTCCAAGAACATGGTATATGTCTCCATCTATTTGTATCATCTTTAATTTCTTTCATCAGTGTCTTATAGTTTTCTTCATACAGGCTTTTGTCTCCTTAGGTAGGTTTATTCCTAGGTATTTTATTCTTTTTGTTGCAGTGGTAAATGGGAGTGTTTCCTTAATTTCTCTTTCAGATTGTTCATCATTAGTGTATAGGAATTGAAGAGCTTTCTGTGCATTAACTTTGTATCCTGCTATGTTGCCAAATTCATTGATTAGCTCTAGTCATTTTCTGGTAGCATGTTTAGGATTCTCTATGTATAGTATCATGTCATCTACAAACAGTGACAGCTTTACTTCTTTTCCAATTTGGATTCCTTTTATTTCTTTTTCTTCTTGGATTGCTGTGGCTAAAACTTCCAAAACTAGGTTGAATAATAGTAGTGAGAATGGGCAACTTTGTCTTTTTCCTGATCTTAGAGGAAATGGTTTCATTTTTTCACCATTGAGCATGATGTTCGCTGTGTGTTTGTCATATATGGCCTTTATTATGTTGAGATAAGTTCCCTCTATGCCTACTTTCTGAAGGATTTTTATCATACATTGGTGTTGAACTTTGTCAAAAGCTCTTTCTGCATCTATTGAGATGATCATATGGTTTTGCTCCTTCAATTTGTTAATATAGTGTATCACATTGATTGATTTGCATATATTGAAGAATCCTTGCATTCCTGAGATAAACCCCACTTGATCATGGTGTATGATCCTTTTAATATACTGTTGGATTCTGTTTGCTAGTATTTTGTTGAGGATTTTTGCATCTATGTTCATCATATGTCAATTCCTATTATATTTTCTTAACTATTTTGGGTTTGTTATTGTAGGTCTTTTCCTTGTCTTGTGTTTCCTGCCTAGATAAGTTCCTTTAACATTTGTTGTAAAGCTGGTTTGGTGATGCTGAATTCTCTTAGCTTTTGCTTGTCTGTAAAGGTTTTAATTTGTCTGTCGAATCTGAATGAGATCCTTGCTGGGTAATCTTGGTAGTAGGTTTATCCTTCTCATCACTTTAAATATGTCCTCCCTTCTGGCTTGCAGTGTTTCTGCTGAAAGATCAGCTGTTAACCTTATGGGGATTCCCTTGTATGTTATTTGTTGGTTTTCCCTTACTGCTTTTAATATTTTTTCTTTGTAATTTTTGTCAGTTTGATTAATATGTGTCTTGTTGTGTTTCTCCTTGGATTTATCCTGTATGGGACTCTCTGTGCTTCCTGGACTTGATTAATTATTTCCTTTCCCATATTAGGGAAGTTTTCAACTATAATCTATTCAAATATTTTCTCAGAGCCTACTTTTTCTCTTCTTCTTCTGGGACCCCTATAATTCGAATGTTGGTGCATTTAATGTTGTCCCAGAGGTCTCTGAGACTGTCCTCAATTATTTTCATTCTTTTTTCTTTATTCTGCTCTGCAGTAGTTATTTCCACTATTTTGTCTTACACATCACTTATCCATTCTTCTGCCTCAGTTATACTGCTATTGATCCCTTCTAGAGAATTTTTAATTTCATTTATTGTGTTGTTCATCATTGTTTGTTTGCTCTTTAGTTCTTCTAGGTCCTTATTAAACGTTTGTGTATTTCCTCCATTTTATTTCCAAGATTTTGGATCATCTTTACTAACATTACTCTGAATTCTTTTTCAGGTAAACTGCCTATTTCCTCCTCGTTTGGTCTGTTGGGTTTTTGCCTTGCTCCTTCATCTGCTGTGTGTTTCTCTGTCTTCTCATTTTGCTTAACTTACTGTGTTTGCGGTCTCCTTCTTACAGGCCGCAGGTTCGTAGTTCCCGCTGTTTTTGGTGTCTGTCCCCAGTGGCTAAGGTTGGTTCAGTGAGCTGTGTAGGCTTCCTAGTGGAGGGAACTAGTGCCTGTGTTCTGGTGGATGAGGCTGTATGTTGTCTTTCTGGTTGGCAGGACCACGTCTGCTGTTGTGTTTTTTGGGGTGTCTGTGACCTTATTATGACACTAGGAAGCCTCTCTGCTAATGGGTGGCATTGTTTTCCTGTCTTGCTAGTTGTTTGGCATAGGGTGTCCAGCACTGTAGCTTGCTGATCATTGAGTGGAGCTGGGTCTTAGCGTGTTGAGATAGGGATCTCTGGGAGAGCTTTTGTTGTTTGATATTACGTGGAGCTGGGAGGTCTCTGGTGGACCAATGTCCTGATCTCGGCTCTCCCACCTCAGAGGCACAGGCCTCATACCCAGCCGGAGCACTAAGACCCTGTCAGCCACACTGCTCAGAAGAAAAGGGAGAAAAAAAGAAAGAAAGAAAGGAAAAAATAAAATAAAATAAAGTTATTAAAATAAAAAATAATTATTAAAATAAAAAATTAAAAAGTACTGAAAAAAGAAAGAGAGAGGAAACAAAACAAAAAACACAGCTACCAATGATAACAAGTGCTAAAAACTATACTAAAAAAAAAAAAAAAAAAAAAAAACGGACAGAGAGAACCCTAAGACAAATGATAAAAGCAAAGCTATACAGACTAAGTCACAGAAAGAAGCGTGCACATACACTCTCGCAAAAGGAGAAAAAGGAAAAAAATGTATATATCATTGCTCCCAAAGTCCACCGCCTCAATTTTGGGATAATTCGTTGTCTATTCAGGTATTCCACAGATGCAGGGTACATCAAGTTGATTGTGGAGATTAAATCCACTGCTCCTGAGGCTGCTGGGAGAGATTTCCCTTCCTCTTCTTTGTTTGCACAGCTCCTGGGGTTCACCTTTGGATTTTTCCCCGCCTCTGCTTGTAGGTCGCCTGAGGGCATCTCTTCCCCTCCCAGACAGGACGGGGTTAAAGTAGCAGCTGATTCGGGGGCTCTGGCTCAATCAGGCTGGGGGAGGGAGGGGTACGGATGCGGGGCGACCCTGCGGCGGCAGAGGTTGGCATGATGTTGCAGCAGCCTGAGGCGTGCCGTGCATTCTCCCGGGGAAGTTGTCCCTGGATCACGGGACCCTGGCAGTGGCGGGCTGCACAGGCTCCCAGGAGGGGAGGGGTGGACAGTGACCTGTGCTTGCACACAGGCTTCTTGGTGGCAGCAGCAGCAGCCTTAGCGTCTCATGTCCGTCTCTGGGGTCCGCGCTGATAGCCGCAGCTCGTGCCTGTCTCTGGAGCTTGTTTAGGAGGCGCTCCGAATTCTCTGTCCTCGTGCACCCCAAAACAATGGTCTCTTGCCTCTTAGGCAGGTCCAGACTTTTTCCAGGACTCCCTCCTGGCCAGCTGTGGCGCACTAGCCCCCTTCAGGCTGTGTTCACACAGCCAACTCCAGTCCCCTCCCTGCGATCCGACCGAAGCCCAAGCCTCAGCTCCCAGCCCCCGCCCGCCCCAGCGGGTGAGCAGACAAGCCTCTCGGGCTGGTGAGTGCTGCTTGGTGCCGAGCCTCTGTGCAGGAATCTCTCCGCTTTGCCCTCCGTACCCCTGTGGCTGCGCTCTCCTCCGTGGCTCCGAAGCTTCCCTCCTCTGCCCCCCACAGTCTCCGCCCGCGAAGGGGCTTCCTAGTGTGTGGAAACCTTTCCTCCTTCACAGCTCCCTCCCAGTGGTGCAGGTCCCGTCCCTATTCTTTTGTCTCTGTTTTCTTTTGCCCTACCCAGGTACGTGGGGAGTTTCTTACCTTTTGGGAAATCTGAGTTCTTCTGCCAGCGTTCAGTAGGTGTTCTGTAGGGGTTGTTCCACATGTAGATGTATTTCTGATGTATTTGTGGGGAGGAAGGCCATCTCCACTTCTCCTCCACCATCTTGAAGGTCTCCCTCCGACCTTTGCCCTTTCTTGAGGTATTCTTTAAGCTCAAAAGTGATAAAATATGATTAAGTCTGATTTATTTTTTTTCAATTGATTGTGCTTTTGGTGTCCTATCTAAGATTTTTGCCTAAATCAAGTTCACAAGATTTAATCTTATGTTTTCTTCTAAGAGATTTATAATTTTAGTTTACACACTTAGATATACAATTCCTTTTGAGTTAATGTTTATTTATGGTGAGGAAGGGGGTCCAACTTCTTTCTTTTGCCTATGGAAATCTAGTTGTTCCAGCACCAATTGTTGACAAAACTATTCTTTCCCCATAGAATTGTCTTGGTACCCTTGTCAAAAATTAATTAACCATAAATATAAAAGTTTATATCTGGACTCTCAATGCTATTCCATTGATCTTTCTATTTTCTTGCTATTATCATACTGTATTGATTGCTATTGCTTTGTAGTAAGTTTTTAAATTGGTTTCCTCCTACATTTGTTCTTTGCTATGATTGTTTAGGCTATTCATAGTGTGACTTTCTATTTCCATATGAATTTTAGAATCAGTTTATCAATTTCTGGAAAAGAAGTAGCTGGTATTTTGGCAGATATTGCATTAGATCTGTAGATAAATTTGAATTGCCCAATGAAATTACATTTAGTATTTTTATTGGTATAGTTGAATTCATGTCAGCCACATTATGTTTTGTTTTCTATATGCCTTACATTTTTTTTTATTCCTCTGTGACTCTTTTACTGCTTTCTTTTGCACTAAGTAGATACTTTCTAGTGTAACATTTTCATTCCTTTAATGATTTTTATCTATATACTTTGTTTTTTTTAATGATTATCCTACAGCTCACAGTATAAATCATATCAAAATCTACTTGAGATTTATAGAAATTTAATTCCAGTGAACTATAGAAAGGCTTTGGTTATATAGCTTTACTCCCTCTTTCCTTTTACATGCTACTATTGTTATACATATAAATCTATATATGTTATATTCCCTAACATACATTGTTATAAATGTTACTTTATAGGATTTTTATTCACTTAAAGAGCTTGAAAGAAGATAGGAGTATATATATATTACATAACATATATGCTAATATATATTAGTATATATTTATAGAGTGTTATATTTACCATTTCTTAGCTATCTTTTCTGTTCTGTTTTGTTTTGTTTTTTCCATTTCTTCCTGTTGATCCAAGTTACCATCTGGTGTTATTTGACTACTCCAATACAGCTTATTCCTACCTACCTCTTTTGTCTTATTATTGTCAAATACATTGCATATTTGTATTTTATACTACTAACAATTGTACACATACTGTTTTTTTTTTTTTGCAATAGCTATTAAGTTAGGAAGAGCAAGAAATATGCAATCATACTGTCTTTTGTCAATACTTGCATAATTAATTTCTTGGTTCTTTTTTGTTTTAATGTATCTTAGAATTACTCTCTGGTTTCACAAACTTTCAGCTTGAAGAATTTCCTTGAACATTTTATTGTAATGTAGGTTTACCAGCAACACTTTCTCTCAGTTTTTGTTGATATGTGAATATTTTTATTTCACTTTCATTTTTGAAAGAATTTTTGCTGGATATTAGATTTTTGGTTGAGAGTTGTTTGTTTGTTTTTTCTGTCAGTACTTTGAATATGCCATCTTACTGCCTTCTTACCTCCACTGTATTATAAAAAGTTAGCTATTAACTTTCTTGGAGTTTCCTCACATATGATGAGTCATTTTGCTCTTGGTCCTTTAAAGATTTTCCTTTTGTTTCTGGCTTTTTCAGTATTTTGACTATGAGGTGTCAGAATGTGCATCTTTTAATTTATCGTCTCTCGAGTTCATCAAGTTTCTTGAATGAGTAAATTAATATTTTTCATCAAATAGGAGAAGTTTAAGCAATCATGTATTTGCACATTTTTCTGCACCTTTTTGTCTCTCTCCTTCAGGTTCTCACATTACGTGTAAATTGATACATTTTATGGTGTACCACATTTCTCTGATTCTTTTCTTTTTTCTGATTCCTGTTCATTCCTCAGATTGAGTAATTTCTGTCAATCTATTTTCAAGGTCACTGATTCTTTCTCTGCAGGTTAAGTCTATATTTGAGCCTCTCTAGTGACATTTTCATTTCAGTTACTACACTTTTCATTTCCACAATTTCCATTTGGAGATATACTCAATTTTTTTATCTTCATATTCTCTATTCAGTGAGACATGATTATCATATCTTGCTTTCCTTTCTTTTTGACTTTATATTTTTTGAATATATTTGGATAGTTGCTAACTCTGAAATCTGAGCCTTCTTACAGGCAATTTCTATTGCCTGCTTTTCTTCCTGTAAATGAATCCCATTTTCTGTTTCTTTCCCTGTTCCTTTGCATGTCTCACATTTGTTGTTGTTGTTGTTGAAAACAAGACACGTCAGCTAATGTCTTGAAGCAGTACTGCGTTCTGATCCCTCCTGCCCCATGACTACTTGTTTTTTGCTTGTTTTCTTGTTTATCTGCTTAGTAACTTATCTAGACCCTTCCAGTGAAGTCTATCTCCTGTGCAGACTTGAAGTCTCTAATGTTGATTTCCAAAGAGTGCAGCCTTGGGCATGCATCAATTACCCTGAATCCCAGGGATGATTGTGTTTTTAACAGGGTTCTCTTTGACTATCTCTGTCCCTGACCTCTCTGTTAATCTTCCTTCTTCCTGTGGTTTCACACACAGCTATTAGGCTCCAGTAATTTTCAGCTACTTGCTATAGAGCTACAGAAGTCTCTGTTTTTAAAAACTGTCTCTGGGGCTTCCCTGGTGGCGCAGTGGTTGAGAATCTGCCTGCCAATGCAGGGGACATGGGTTCGAGCCCTGGTCTGGGAAGATCCCACATGCCGCGGAGCAGCTGGGCCCGTGAGCCACAACTGCTGAGCCTGCGCGTCTGGAGCCTGTGCCCCGCGGCGGGAGGGGCCGCAATAGTGAAAGGCCCGCGCACCGCGATGAAGAGTGGTCCCCGCACCGCGATGAAGAGTGGCCCCCACTTGCCGCAACTAGAGAAAGCCCTCGCACGAACCGAAGACCCAACACAGCCAAAAATAAATAAATTTTAAAAAAAACAAAAAAAAAACAAAAAAAAACTGTCTCTGGTCCTGGCAGGACCTCTGTGCCACCGTTTTGGAAACGGGTGTGAGGACAGCAATCTGCTTCTCTCAGAGTGTCACTCCTGCTTTATGAACAGAGATCTGGGCAGTTTTGTAGTCTCCGGGCTTTTTGCCATTTCTCTTCCAGTGTGGAACATCTGATGTAAAGGTCATCTGGGCAAGGATGGTTGGTGCTCAGTATTCTCAGCCTTTGGTGTCTGGGCAGTGCCTCCACACTACAAGTGAGTGCTGGATGGAAGAACTGTCCCTAGACCTCTTGCCTCCTCTTGCCTAAAATAGCATTTTTGCCACATGGAGTTGGGGTAGATGAGAAATGCTGGTAGCCTGCTCCTCCTGCAATAGCCTTAAACTAGAAAGTTAGGTAAGAGGGGTCCCCTCTTCTCTTGGTTATATTCACCTGGAGTAGAGCTTCTGACACACAGAGCCGAGTGGGGGAGGTGGTGGAAGGAGCTGGTTTGATTTCAATGTCACTGACTCTCACTGTTCTTACGGATATTTAATAGATTTTTCTTGAGTAAATGTTTCTACACTTGCATTATGCCCTGAGAATAATTTCCAGAGACTTCAAATCGTCGTTTTTACAATAATTTTCATGTTATGGTTGTTTCACTGGGAAAGGGGTCTACAGAGCTACTCATACCCCCATTCTGAAAGTGCTTTCTTCATCAATTTGTTTGGGATATTTCCTATATATACAACTTTCTTATACATAGGAACTGCCACAATATCAAACTTAGCTTTTATTTGAATAGGAATGAATATTAAATATGTAAGAGTACACTTATATTAAAGACAAAGATGTGGTGGGATTTGTTACTGAAAATAGCTTACTCCCATCAGCCCTTTTCTATTGCTTCTCTTCTTAAAGCAACTAACCAACTAACATCAGTCTTTTGTCCAATTTCCTCAAGTGGTCCTTGGTGGAAATGTGAATTTCCTTCATACTTCAAATATGCCTTTTTACCATATGTGGTTTAAATTAATAGTTGAAAATGAAAAAAAAATAGACACATTGAGGTAATAAACTCAACATAATTCTTCTTTATGTCTTAAATTTGTTTTTACTAATCACTCAGTGTATATATTTTCCCTCTATGCTCACATCTAATCTTAGCCCAACAAAGTCAGCCTCTCATAGATAGAAATGATAACTCTCCATTTAACTCATGGGAAAATACATCCTGGTAAAATTTAAGTTTTTTTAAAAATCGAAATATTCATATATTATTTATAAATATGCAACATTTTTTAGTCCATGTTCTCAATTACAGTTTTTTTTTCCAATGTAACTTCCAGGAAGTAATCATTTTAAAAATTTAGAACAACATACAGGGTTAGGAAAATTCACTTTAATTCTGTCCCTTTTTCTTACAGAAGAAATGTAGTTTTGCAGCAAAGACATTTCCTGAGGTAATGCACCATTCTTTGTAAAACATATTTTTGCAAAGAAATATGGTACTAGGAAATGGGATGCTGCTATAACAAATACCTAAAAATGTGGAACTGGGTTTGGAATTAGGTAATGGGTACAAGCTGGAAAATTTGGAGGTGCATGATAGAAAAATCCTAGATTGCCTTACATGGATTGTTGGTAGAAATGTGAACAATAAAGGTGTTTATGGTAAGGGCGCAGAAGGATTTTGGGAACATGTTGTTGAAAACTAGAAAAGAAAGCAGTGTGACCAAGAAGGCGTGAATTGGAGTGACCTGGCCATTAGCTAAAAGATAGCCAGCAGCCATCAAAGCTGAAGAAAGAAGAAACGATGCTCATCTTGAGCCTCTGGAGGGAGAGTGGCTCTATCAACACCTTGATTCCAGCCCAGGGATCCTGATTTCAAACTTCTGGGCTCTAGAACCATAAAAGAATAAATTTCTGATACTTTAAGCCCCCAAATTTGTGGTAATTTGCAGCCACAAGAAACTAACCTATACTTATCTCTGGGTTTTAGTCTACTTACCTCTGAAATGGGAGTTCTAGATTAGAGGGCCTTTCCCACCCAGCACTCTTTGATGAACAATACAGACATTCCAATCAAGAAAAGATAAAATAAGCCTTTGAGAGAAGTGCATTTGTTCATTTACTTATTTTTCACTCACTTAAAAACATTTTAGGTGGATGAATTAATGAATTTAATGATGTTATATGAGTATGTTCCATATGTTAAATGCCTGTTACATCCCAGGATATGGGCAAAAAAATATTAAAGCATACTGACATGTACACACTGCTATATTTAAAATGGATAACCAACAAGGACCTACTGTATAGCACAGGAAACTCTGTTCAATATTATGTAACAACCTAAATGGGAAAAGAATTTGAAAAAGAATAGATACATGTATATGTATAACTGAATCACTTTGCTGTACACCTGAAACTAACACAACATTGGTAATCAACTATACTCCAATACAAAATAAAAAGTTAAAATAAATAAATAAATAAAAAGAAAATTTTTAAAAAAACACACAAACTTATCTTGTTCCTCATAGAAGCTACTATTAACACGGAGACTCACATGTAAAGAAAATTTGTTAAACACCTTGATGAGTGACATGTAGAAGTCAGTCTATGAAAGTGACCTAAAGGGTTTTACACTGAAGCATCCCCAGACCTCTGCTAGCTCTGGCAGCCCAAAGTGTACAGACAGATATTTGGACAGTGTTTTAGAGAAGGAAACATATTTTTTCAGGACTCACTAGCCAACAATATCTGAGCCACTTACTTAAAAAATAAAAGTAATAAAATAAGTTATATGCAATTTTTTAAAAATGAAAGAAAAGAGATAGCTATAACTGCAGAGGCAAAATCTCTGTCTTTGGCACTCAGACCATTATTCTCATGACGGAGGATTTGAGAGGTTAGTAATTACTATATACTATACAAGGATATAATATACAAGGATATATTCCCTTGATATTCCCTCCCTGTCTCTTTTCAACACATTGCTCATTTTGATTCCAAAAGTAACTAAAAACTCAAAAGGGTAAAAAAGACAATAGGCTCTCTTTACATTTTGCATACTTCATCTTAAAAAAATAAACAAAATATGCATGATAAACTTATCCGTGACATAAATGGTCAATCTCTGGAAGAAACAAAACAAATATATGTAATCATATTCCAAGAGTGCTCCTAGTACTAATTCAAACAATGTCTATTGCTAAGGTTGATATATTATCTGAAAAGAAAGTGCTTCATGTCCACGAGTTTAAAATTAGAGCATCTGAAAGAACACCAGGATCTCTAAGGGGTGTTACATAAATGCTCAATCTCTGGAAGAAACAAAACAAATATATGTAATCATATTGCTAGAGTGTTCCTAGTACTAATTCAACCAATGTCTACTGCTAAGGTTGACATATTATCTGAAAAGAAAGTGCTTCATGTCCACGAGTTTAAAATTAGAGCATCTGAAAGAACACCAGGATCTCTAAGGGGGTGTTTAGAAAGAGGCAGGCTTGGAAGCTGTATGACAGTTTACAAAAAGTCTCTTAGGGCCACCATTTTTTTTTTTTTTTTCAAACATCTTTATTGAAGTATAATTGCCTTACAATAGTGTGTTAGCATCTGCTTTATAACAAAGTGAATCTGTTATACATATACAATATGTTCCCATTTCTCTTCCCTCCTGCATCTCCCTCCCTCCCACCCTCCCCATCCCACCCCTCTAGGTGGTCACAAAGCACCGAGCTGATCTCCCTGTGCTATGCGGCTGCTTCCCACTAGCTATCTATTTTACATTTGGTAGTGTATATATGTCCATGACACTCTCTTACCCTGTCACATCTCACCCCACCCCCTCCCCATATCCTCAAGTCCATTCTCTAGTAGGTCTGTGTCTTTATTCCCGTCTTGCCACTAGGTTCTTCATGGCCTTTTTTTTTTTTTTTTTTTTTTTCCTTAGATTCCATATATATGTGTTAGCATACTGTATTTGTTTTTCTCTTTCTGACTTACTTCACTCTGTATGACAGACTCTAACTCCATCCACCTCATTACAAATACCTCCATTTCATTTCTTTTTATGGCTGAGTAATATTCCATTGTATATATGTGCCACATCTTCTTTATCCATTCATCTGTCGATGGACATTTAGGTTGCTTCCATGTCCTGGCTATTGTAAATAGAGCTGCAATGAACATTTTGGTACATGACTCTTTTTGACCTATGGTTTTCTCAGGGTATATGCCCAGTAGTGGGATTGCTGGGTCGTATGGTAGTTCTATTTGTAGTTTTTTAAGGAACCTCCATACTGTTCTCCATAGTGGCTGTATCAATTTACATTCCCACCAACAGTGCAAGAGTGTTCCCTTTCCTCCACACCCTCTCCAGCATTTATTGTTTCTAGATTTTTTGATGATGGCCATTCTGACCGGTGTGAGATGATATCTCATTGTAGTTTTGATTTGCATTTCTCTAATGATTAATGATGTTGAGCATTCTTTCATGTGTCTGTAGGCCATCTGTATATCTTCTTTGGAGAAATGTCTATTTAGATCTTCTGCCCATTTTTGGATTGGGTTGTTCGTTTTTTTGTTATTGAGCTGCATGAGCTGCTTGTAAATCTTGGAGATTAATCCTTTGTCAGTTGCTTCATTTGCAAATATTTTCTCCCATTCTGAGGGTTGTCTTTTGGTCTTGTTTATGGTTTCCTTTGCTGTGCAAAAGCTTTTAAGTTTCATTAGGTCCCATTTGTTTATTTGTGTTCTTATTTCCATTTCTCTGGGAGCTGGGTCAAAAAGAATCTTGCTGTGATGTATGTCATAGAGTGTTCTGCCTATGTTTTCCTCTAAGAGTTTGATAGTGTCTGCCCTTACACTTAGGTCTTTAATCCATTTTGAGTTTATTTTTGTGCATGGTGTCAGGGAGTGTTCTAATTTCATACTTTTACATGTTCCTGTCCAATTTTCCCAGCACCACTTATTGAAGAGGCTGTCTTTTCTCCACTGTATATGCTTGCCTCCTTTATCAAAGATAAGTTGACCATATGTGTGTGGGTTTATCTCTGGGCTTTCTATCCTGTTCCATTGATCTATATTTCTGTTTTTGTGCCAATACCAAACTGTCTTGATTACTGAAGCTTTGTAATATAGTCTGAAGTCAGGGAGCCTGATTCCCCCAGCTCCATTTTTCGTTCTCAAGATTGCTTTGACTATTCGGGGTCTTTTGTGTTTCCATACAAATTGTGAAATTTTTTGTTCTAGTTCTGTGAAAAATGCCAGTGGTAGTTTGATAGGGATTGCATTGAATCTGTAGATTGCTTTGGGTAGTAGAGACATTTTCACAATGTTGATTCTTCCAATCCAGGAACATGGTATATCTCTCCATCTATTTGTATCATCTTTAATTTCTTTCATCAGTGTCTTATAATTTTCTGCATACAGGTCTTTTGTCTCCTTAGGTAGGTTTATTCCTAGATATTTTATTCTTTTTGTTGCAATGGTAAATGGGAGTGTTTCCTTAATTTCACTTTCAGATTTTTCGTCATTAGTGTATAGAAATGCAAGAGATTTCTGTGCATTAATTTTGTATCCTGCTACTTTACCAAATTCATTGATTAGCTCTAGGAGTTTTCTGGTAGCATCTTTAGGATTCTCTATGTATAGTATCATGTCATCTGCAAATAGTGACAGCTTTACTTCTTTTCCGATTTGGATTCCTTTTATTTCTTTGTCTTCTCTGATTGCTGTGGCTAGGACTTCCAGAACTATGTTGAATAATAGTGGTGAGAGTGGGCAACCTTGTCTTGTTCCTGATCTTAGTGGAAATGGTTTCAGTTTTTCACCATTGAGGACAATGTTGGCTGTGGGTTTGTCATATATGGCCTTTATTATGTTGAGGAAAGTTCCCTCTATGCCTACTTTCTGCAGGGCTTTTATCATAAATGGGTGTTGAATTTTGTCAAAAGCTTTCTCTGCATCTATTGAGATGATCATATGGTTTTTCTCCTTCAATTTGTTAATATGGTGTATCACATTGATTGATTTGCATATATTGAAGAATCCTTGCATTCCTGGGATAAACCCCACTTGATCATGGTGTATGATCCTTTTAATGTGCTGTTGGATTCTGTTTGCTAGTATTTTGTTGAGGATTTTTGCATCTATGTTCATCAGTGATATTGGCCTGTAGTTTTCTTTCTTTGTGACATCTTTGTCTGGTTTTGGTATCAGGGTGATGGTGGCCTCGTAGAATGAGTTGGGGAGTGTTCCTCCCTCTGCAATATTTTGGAAGAGTTTGAGAAGGATAGGTGTTAGCTCTTCTCTAAATGTTTGATAGAATTCGCCTGTGAAGCCATCTGGTCCTGGGCTTTTGTTTGTTGGAAGGTTTTTAATCACAGTTTCAATTTCAGTGCTTGTGATTGGTCTGTTCATATTTTCTATTTCTTCCTGGTTCAGTCTCGGCAGTTTGTGCATTTCTAAGAATCTGTCCATTTCTTCCAGGTTGTCCATTTTATTGGCATATAGTTGCTTGTAGTAATCTCTCATGATCTTTTGTATTTCTGCAGTGTCAGTGGTTACTTCTCCTTTTTCATTTCTAATTCTATTGATCTGAGTCTTCTCCCTTTTTCTCTTGATGAGTCTGGCTAATGGTTTATCAATTTTGTTTATCTTCTCAAAGAACCAGCTTTTAGTTTCATTGATTTTTGCTATTGTTTCCTTCATTTCTTTTTCATTTATTTCTGACCTGATCTTTATAATTTCTTTCCTTCTGCTGGCTTTGGGGTTTTTTTGTTCTTCTTTCTCTAATTGCTTTAGGTGCAAGGTTAGGTTGTTTATTCGAGATGTTGCCTGTTTCTTGAGGTAGGCTTGTATTGCTATAAACTTCCCTCTTAGCACTGCTTTTGCTGTGTCCCATAGGTTTTGGGTCGTCGTGTCTCCATTGTCATTTGTTTCTAGGTATTTTTTGATTTCCCCTTTGATTTCTTCAGTAATCACTTCGTTATTAAGTAATGTATTGTGTAGCCTCCATGTGTTTGTATTTTTTACAGATCTTTTCCTGTAATTGATATCTAGTCTCATAGCGTTGTGGTCGGAAAAGATACTTGATACGATTTCAATTTTCTTAAATTTACCAAGGCTTGATTTGTGACCCAGGATATGATCTATCCTGGAGAATGTTCCATGAGCACTTGAGAAAAATGTGTATTCTGTTGTTTTTGGGTGGAATGTCCTATAAATATCAATTAAGTCCATATTGTTTAATGTATCATTTAAAGCTTGTGTTTCCTTATTTATTTTCATTTTGGATGATCTGTCCATTGGTGAAAGTGGGGTGTTAAAGTCCCCTACTATGATTGTGTTGCTGTCAATTTCCCCTTTCATGGCTGTTAGTATTTGCCTTATGTATTGAGGTGCTCCTATGTTGGGTGCATAAATATTTACAATTGTTATACCTTCCTCTTGGATCGATCCCTTGATCATTATATAGTGTCCTTCTTTGTCTCTTGTAATAGTCTTTATTTTAAAGTCTATTTTGTCTGATATGAGAATTGCTACTCCAGCTTTCTTTTGATTTCCATTTGCATGGAATATCTTTTTCCATCCCCTCACTTTCAGTCTGTATGTGTCCCTAGGTCTGAAGTGGGTCTCTTGTAGACAGCATATGTATGGGTCTTGTTTTTGTATCCATTCAGCCAGCCTGTGTCTTTTGGTGGGAGCATTTAATCCATTTACATTCAAGGTAATTATCGATATGTATGTTCCTATTCCCATTTTCTTAAATGTATTGGGTTTGTTATTGTAGGTGTTTTCCTTCTCTTGTGTTTCTTGCCTAGAGAATTTCCTTTAGCATTTGTTGTAAAGCTGGTTTGGTGGTGCTGAACTCTCTCAGCTTTTGCTTGTCTGTAAAGGTTTTAATTTCTCCATCGAATCTGAATGAGATCCTTGCTGGGTAGAGTAATCTTGGTTGTAGGTTTTTCTCCTTCATGACTTTAAGTATATCCTGCCACTCCCTTCTGGCTTGCAGAGTTTCTGCTGAGAGATCAGATGTTAACCTTATGGGGATTCCCTTGTGTGTTATTTGTTTTTTTTCCCTTGCTGCCTTTAATATGTTTTCCTTATATTTAATTTTTGACAGTTTGATTAATATGTGTCTTGGCGTGTTCCTCCTTGGGTTTATCCTGTATGGGACTCTCTGTGCTTCCAGGACTTGATTAACTATTTCCTTTCCCATATTAGGGAAGTTTTCAACTATAATCTCTTCAAAAATTTTCTCAGTCCCTTTCTTTTTCTCTTCTTCTTCTGGTACCCCTATAATTCGAATGTTGGCACGTTTAATGTTGTCCCAGAGGTCCCTGAGACTGTCCTCAGTTCTTTTCATTCTTTTTTCTTTATCCTGCTCTGTAGTAGTTATTTCCACCATTTTATCTTCCAGGTCACTTATCCTTTCTTCTGCCTCAGTTATTCTACTATTGATCCCATCTAGAGTATTTTTAATTTCATTTATTGTGTTTTTCATCATTGCTTGGTTCCTCTTTAGTTCTTCTACATCCTTGTTAAATGTTTCTTGCATTTTGTCTATTCTGTTTCCAAGATTTTGGATCATCCTTACTATCATTATTCTGAATTCTTTTTCAGGTAGACTACCTATTTCCTCTTCATTTGTTAAGTCCAGTGTGTTTTGAGCCTGCTCCTTCATCTGCTGTGTGTTTTTCTGTCGTCTCATTTTGCCTATCTTACTGTGTTTGGGGTCTCCTTTTCACAGGCTGCAGGTTCGTAGTTCCCGTTGTTTTTGGTATCTGTCCCCAGCGGCTAAGGTTGGTTCAGTGGGTTGTGTAGGCTTCCTGGTGGAGGGAACTAGTGCCTGAGTTCTGGTGGATGAGGCTGGATCTTGTCTTTCTGGTGGGCACGTCCACGTCTGGTTGTGTATTTTGTGGTGTCTGTGGCCTTATTATGATTTTAGGCAGCCTCTCTGCCAATGGATGGGGTTGTGTTCCTGTCTAGCTAGTTGTTTGGCATAGGATGTCCAGCACTGTAGCTTGCTGGTCGTCGAGTGAAGCTGGGTCTTGATGTTGAGATGGAGATCTCTGGGAGATTTTTGCCGTTTGGTATTACGTGGAGCTGGGAGGTCTCTTGTGGACCAGTGTTCTGAAGTTGGCTCTCCCACCTCAGAGGCACGGCCCTGATGCCTGGCTGGAGCACCAAGAGCCTTTCGTCCACACTTTTTGGAGGTCGGACGTTTTCTGCCAGCGTTCAGTGGGTGTACTGTAGGAGCAGTTCCACGTGTAGGTGTATTTCTACTGTATCTGTGGGAAGGAATGTGATCTCCGCGTCTTACTCTTCCGCCATCTTCTCATAAATGTCTCAGATAAAACGAAAACGTTTGTGGATGGCCTCGGCTCTCCGGACTGGAAGACGCAGGCGGAGTCCCCGCCCCACTCTGGGCGCATGCCAGGGCCACCATTTTTGTGACCAGATAATATTTGATGGACATAGTGCTCTTTTAATAATTTGGAAGGCAAATGACTAGCACACTAAACCAAGAGTGAACTTCATCCTCCGGTATTATTATCATCATAATAATTAAGAATTATTAAGAATCATAATAATTAAGAAACTATTAAGAATGCCCTTAGAGACATTGTGTTTATGAATATATATTTGACACATGCATGCTGTTATAGTTAGTGTTTTTTCTCTGTCTTGTTTTATTGATGTTTTTTCCCTTTCCTATCATTTGTGAGGTTGATCATACTGTCTTTGTTCTATTTTTCCTCTAATATTTTAAAAGATATGCATTTGATTTATATAATTCTAGTAACTACCTAAAAGTTTTAAGTTTCCTGAAAATAATTAGAGTTAATATATGTATATTTTACAACCAAATAACACAATAACTTGGATGGCTTTAAGAACTTCCTCTTGTATCTTCTGCAGACGTTCATCTCGCATGATGAGAGATCATGGGAGATCATCATCATTTAAAAAACCTTTTTCTTATTATTATATTTCTAACAAAATGTAAATTTAAATTTAGAATTGTAATTTTACTAAGTTTATATATATTCTGCTACTCCATTTTCCATTTCCCTTAGAAATATCTTTTTTTTTTTTTTTGCTGGAATGTATTATTTCAGGAAATGTTTGGAATTTATAACTTTTTGAGTCTTAACCTGTCATTTTTATCTTCACACTTGAATGTTAGTCTGGTCAAAAAAAGTGTTGTAAGTGTAATGTTTTTTGTTTGCTTTTTTTAAAACATAACTTTTGAATATATTTACTGTGTTGATCTTTGTTTCATTCTGTGTTCAAATGAGACCTCTGATATAATTCTGATTCTTATTTATATCTCTTTATTTCTCCTCTCTGCTTAGGGTTTGGGAATTTTTTTTCTGTAACTTTATCTTTTTAGAAGTTAACAATTTCTATTTCAATTTTTGCAAGGTTTTTTATGTTTATACTTTTTTTAAACATCTTTATTGGAGTATAATTGCTTTACAATGGTATGTTAATTTCTGCTTTATAACAAAGTGAATCAGCTATACATATACATATATCCCCATATCTCCTCCCTCTTGCATCTCACTCCCACCCTCCCTATCCCACCCCTTTAGGTGGTCACAAAGCACCAAGCTGGTCTCCCTGTGCTATGCTGCTTCCCACTAGCTATCTATTTTACATTTGGTAGTGTATATATGTCCATGACACTCTCTCACTTCGTCCCAGCTTATCCTTCCCCGTCCCCGTGTCCTCAAGTCCATTATCTACGTCTGAGTCTTTATTCCTGTCCTGCCCCTAGGTTCTTCAGAACCATTTTTTTTTCTTACATTACATATATATGTGTTAGCATACATTATTTGTTTTTCTCTTTCTGACTTAGTTCACTCTGTATGACAGACTCTAGGTCCATCCACCTCACTACAAATAACTCAATATCATTTCTTTTTATGGCTGAGTTAATATTCCATTGTATGTATGTGCCACATCTTCTTTATCTATTCATCTGTCCATGGGCACTTAGGTTGCTTCCATGTCCTGGCTATTGTAAATAGAGCTGCAATGAATTGTGGTACATGACTCTTTTTGAATTATGGTTTTCTCAGGGTATATGCCCAGTAGTGGAATTGCTGGGTCGTATGGTAGTTCTATTTTTAGTTTTTTAAGGAACATCCATACTGTTCTCCACAGTGGCTGTATCAATTTACATTCCCACCAACAGTGCAAGAGGGTTCCCTTTTCTCCACACCCTCTGCAGCATTTATTGTTTGTAGATTTTTGTAAAAGAATGAAATTAGAACACTCCCTAACACCACACACAAAAATAAACTCCGAATGGATTAAAGACCTAAACGTAAGGCCAGACACTATAAAACTCTTAGAGGAAAACATAGGCAGAACACTCTATGACATAAATCACAGCAAGATCCTTTTTGACCCACCTCCTAGAGAAATGGAAATAAAAAACAAAAATAAACAAATGGGACCTAATAAAACTTAAAAGCTTTTGCACAGCAAAGGAAAATATAAACAAGACAAAAAGACAACCCTCAGAATGGGAGAAAATATTTGCAAATGAAGCAACTGACAAAGGATTAGTCTCCAAAATTTATAAGCAGCTCATGCAGCTCAATATCAAAAAAACAAACAACCTAATCCAAAAATGGTCAAAAGACCTAAATAGACATTTCTCCAAAGGTATACAGATTGCCAACAAGCACATGAAAGGATGCTCAACGTCACTAATCATTAGAGCAATGCAAATCAAAACTACAATGAGGTATCAATTCACACCAGTCAGAATGGCCATCATCAAAAAATCTACAAACAGTATGTTTATACTTTTATTAATTAAAAAAAAAAAACTGCTTAACTCACTTTGTATTTAATCTGTTTCTGTTTATCTTCAATTCTAGAAAAGTCTCATCAATTTATTTTATTTTATTAATTAATTTAAAATATGAATGCTCTCTTTTCTGTTCTTCTGGGATACTTGCCATATAGATCCTATAACTATATTGTTAATATCTAACATGGTAAATTTTTTTATAATCTCTCCACCTCAAACCTTCTACCTGCTACATCTTGGGAAAAACTGTTGGCATTATCTTTCAAACTTAGTAACAGTTTAGTGATTTGCTCTATATCTTTGTCCATTCCAATCATTACTAAATACATATATACATATTTATATATGATATATATACATATAATTAATATATACATATAAATTATATATAAAATATATAACTATATAGATCTCTGATTTTTTCATGTAGTCTATACAAGTTTTATTAATGTAATAAATTGCATTATCCTCAGCTTATAATACTTACATTTATTTAACGTAATAATATTTCTTACGCATATGCATGTTCTTTTTCTTCAGATTTTCTTTAATTTCCAAAAGTATGTGGCCATTAACAATTTTTTTTTAGTCTGTGAACTTCTGCCTTACATATTTTTAATATGAATAGGAAAAGCCAACACTTCTACCATTTGCATTTTAGTTGATGTTTTGTTAAGAATGGAGGGTTTGGCTGTGTCATGAAAGAGTTTACATTGTCGAGAGTTTGGGAGTTGGTGCTCCCCATCCATCTTAGACATTGCCATATCCTGGAGTATTGCTGCTCTATACCCAGGATGTAGGTTATGAGGCCCCTCTCTGGAGGTTGATGTTCCTGTTGTCTCAGGGGACCCGGAGTCTCCGTGTCTGGAAGTAGATTACCCTTCTGGCCACATCCCACTTCTGCAGCAAAACATCCTAAATGGAATTTGAGTGTCATGTTCTTCAGTAAGATCTTGTCTGATTTTTATCTTCCTAGGATCCTCATATTTTCTAGTTACATTCTTTGTATTCCCATATTTTTAATCTTACCTATAAATTTTAGGAACTTGGTTGGTGAATGGAAGCCTATAATGGAAGATCAAGTTTCTAGTATTCTTTAGTCACCTAAGCAAAAGTCATTCAGGTAAATAGAGAATAACAATGAAATCACAACTGAGATGAGAAGCCATTTAATAGTATATTCAGATAAATCGGTGAATAAGATAAATAAAGATAATTTCCTAATTTTAGTTATGGTTCATCTTCAAAAATATGCATGGCATCGATTCTATAAAACAGAACATTCAAATTCTCATGATTTAAACATTGTGTTTTATTTTAGACCCAGTGGTGGTTTTAATGATTAGTAACTATTATGATTATATGATCAGAAAGAGAATTTTACTTAGCAGTGACTCTGAAATTGTTTTATGTCATTGCGTGGAAATGATAAATGTGATTTTAATGGAAGCAAATTCCAACAATAATTTCTAAATTAATAAACATCATTATTAGGGTAAAATAATATTATGTGATTTATCTAAGATGTATAACAGATAATATTAGAATAAAAGGCGACTTAATATTGAATTTCTACATTAAACATACTTTCACATATATACATATATTGTTTATATATTAGGGTTCTCCAGAGAAACAGAACCAATAGAATATATATCTTTGAGCTGTTTCAGTGCTATGATTTGAGGGCAGTGTCTACAACATATGCTCTCTCTAAAGACCTAGATTAATCACTATTGGAATCATCCATTTGTATACTGTATAGGGGTTTACAGGTACAGAGGAATACAAATGCAAAGAGATCCCGGTAACTAAAATAAAATTCACTGGTAGTTTTTTTTCTTTTTTACTTGATAAAAACTGTTACATTTGAGTCTTACTAAGTCATTGCAATTTTCTTCTTACAAAAATAGATTGTATATAACCATTTCATTTATAAGGAAACAGAGACTCAAGAAATTACACTAAGCCCAAGCCAGGAAGCCTTCAGGGACAGGCAGGACACACATCCAGCTCTTCTGACAGATGCACCAGCATAATATCCTTGTGGTGCCTGGCCCCTTCTTTCAGGTTGCAAGGGTGCACTTGTATATTTCTTATTCCATTAACATATACTCATTTATCACATAAACCAACTGTAATCTATTAAAGACCAAGAACATGAGAAAAGAGAACACTAAGTAGATAGGGTTTTTAATGAGGTTTCAGTAAGTGAAGGGCTTAGAAGTTTAATACTTTAGTGTTGTTATTTTTTTTTTGCTTGAGCAGTTCAGGGGCATGTGAAGCATGTGCAAACAAAAAAGGTAGGTAGTATTAAGAAATGAAAATAAATCATTAAATATCACCATCATCATTATAATGATAATAATAAAGAACTTATGAGATATCCTTTTTTTTTAAACAACCAAACTAGTGAGTATTAAAAAGTGATGACAAAAATGCTAAAATCTAATGAGTCGGACACCCTCATATTGCATCAGATCGTAAATTGCTATCATCTTTCTGGAAAAGTATTTGTAAATGGGTAACATACATGTTAAAATATCTATAATGTTTGGCTTTGACTCAATAACTTTACTTTCAGTACTATTTCTCAAGAAAAGAATAAAGATAGAACCAAAGCTTTTATAAAACATTTGTTTTATGTGACCTATATTTACAAAATATGCATTTTTATAATTTACATAATAATCAACAAATTGTAAATAACCTGATTATCCCAAAATAAAAAAAAGTAAATAAAAGTATAATTAACTGAATAAATATTATGTAGCAAATAAAATCCTTTGTGGTAAACGAATGACATAGAATCATATTCATAAGATTATATTATGTGAGAGGAAGTATACAAAATTATGTACCTACATATATATCAGATATGTATGTAAAGAGAGAAGTATAGGTATATAGATATATATGATCATATTAATTTAAATTTTACATAGAAAACTCTATAAGAAAATAAAATATAAACAATGATGTTATCTTGGAAATGAAGATAAAGATAACTTTCAATTTTTATCCTGAACCCTCTTCTCTGTTATTTTTCAAATTTCTAAAATAATTGTGTATAATTTTTATAAACATTTTCTATCATGCTATATAACTTTTATAGGAACTATGAAGAAGATAAGCTTTTCCTGGGTAATTTTTCACTTTCTTTTCCTTTTGAGGTTGTAGCTTTTGAAGTTAATGTTCAGATATTTCAATGCTCCTTCAGGATCCTTCGTTTAAAAAATAAATATATGAGTCTGTAAATTCTATACTGAAGCACTGATTTTCACTAGGAATGCTAATTCCCTACTGCAGTTTTATTTTTATTTTTTTTTAACTTGGCAGCTATGTTTTTAAAGGAACTTTCCTTTCCTCAGTTGTTGGAGTAGCCCTGTGAAGAGGGCTGTGATGTATCTTGGGGTTGAACAGTCCTATCTAAGCACATTTATTCTATGCAAATGACCTGTGATATGACACAAGAGTGTCATGTCCTTGATATCCTCCCCACCTAAATTAAAAAAAAAGGAAAAAAAAACTAGTTTAAAATCACTTTCGTGTCTGCTGACACTTGGACTGAATGTAACTGATTCTGCATATGAATAGACGTGATGTTCTGGGGAATACGCAAGTCAATGGTGTGATTTAAGCTTCATTTAAACCAGTCCCTTAGGGGAGAGGTCTCCTCTTCATGTCTATTCTGGAGAATGATAATGTAGATGACTATATATTTTTTATAAACCTGAGACTGACATTCTCTTAAAAAGCTTAAAAGGATGCTATTAAATGCTATTGGACCCTAAGGACTTAAGGTGATTATCTATCACCATTTCCTTTAAATTATAGTGTATGTTCTAATTTATATGATAGGGCTTGGGGAAAAGATGAAACAATAGATGTGATTCTTGGCACCTCAATTAATATGAATAAAATTATATTTTAATGTTAATTTTAGAAGGGTGGGCTCTTATCCTAAAATAGAAAATTGGTTACTTAGATCTAAAAACTTTAATAGTCTGCATTTTAAATCTTGTATTTATGATGTAATCATAATCAGCATGGTGATAGATTCATGGTGATAGAGGTTTAAATTCCAGTCATCTAGTATAATAAACATTTTTGCTGACCATGAATAGATGATAATTTCAAATATTTCACAAAATAAGACAATCTAATAGCCACTTTTGAGTAGATGATGAAGGGATAGATAAAATGTAAGTTTGGTTTCATAGTTTAAAAGTAAATGGGTAAAAATGTTAAAATCTATAAATTCATGAGGTTTATCCTTACAGAATTTCTTTTTTTTTTTTGGAAAGAATACTTTTTTTTTTAAATTTTATTTATTTACTTATTTATTTATGGCTGTGTTGGGTCTTCGTTTCTGTGCGAGGGCTTTCTCTAGTTGCAGCAAGCGGGGGCCACTCTTCATCACGGTGCACGGGCCTCTCACTATCGCGGCCTCTCTCGTTGCGGAGCACAGGCTCCAGACGCGCAGGCTCAGTAATTGTGGCTCACAGGCCTAGTTGCTCCGCGGCATGTGGGATCTGCCCAGACCAGGGCTCGAACCCGTGTCCGCTGCATTGGCAGGCAGACCCTCACCCACTGTGCCACCAGGGAAGCCCTCATTTTTGTTCTTATGGCCTGTTTAGCTAACTTCATATCTTCAGGTCATTTAATTTAGCAAAATTCTGATTGAGATTTTTTTTAAGTGTCTGTAGATATTCTTCAATTTGTTTAAATAGAAATAAATAATGAATAAGTAAACTTAAAGACCTTCTTCTATGGACTACCACTTCCATTTAGGGTATGTAACAAGCAGGATAAGCTACAAAATTATAGTATTTAAAAATCATCAGAGTGCTGAGGATGCAAAGATCTCATGTACAAAGTTCCAGGTAGTTATAATCCCGTATTAAAGACAAATAGACCCATGGCTGTGTTCATCTTTGGTCGAATGCTAGAAGGAAAAACCCACCACAGAGAGAAATAAGGAAAAGTAAAGTGATCTCTTAATGAACCGATGGTAGCATATGCATAGCCATGCTGAAATGACAAGTAAGTATCCTCAGCCCCAAGTGAGTCTGCTGTCACCCACCCACAGTCCCATGGGCTTACACCAAGTGCCCAGGGAGGCAAAACAGAAGCTGGGAGCAGGGCATGAGGGCTGAGATACACCTTCCTGGTTTGCAAAGGGTTTTCCCAAGTGCAACGCAGCAGCTTGCTGAAGAGCACCTCAGGACTTCCCCACACGTATGACAGGGAACCTCCAGTGGTCCAGGCAGGGCAGACTTGCTCAGAGACACTCTGGACCCTCACTGAGGGCACTGCACTAGCCCTCCAAAGGCTGGAGTCAAAGAAGCCAGGGTGAGAGTGGTCTCCTAAGGGGCAGGATTTCAGAGCAAGAGAACCCCCCAGAACACAAAAATGTGAGAGCAAACTGTAAGATAGAATAAATATCCCAAGAGTTGGAAAGCTGTTGGTTAGACTGTAATCATAAAGAGATCTGGGTCTCAGCAGTGTTCACATTCTGTGTTCTGCTGAAGGAAAAGTCACCTCACCCTCCCAACATCTGAAACAAGTGGTGAACTGAACCTATCTAAAACTGCAAGAAACTCGAGACACGTCAGAGCTACAGATCAGACGCAGCCGTAGTGACCCAATGCGCAACATTCTAGGCATAAGTGTCATTTATTTCCACTTCAACTGATCTTTCACACACAATGTGCACTATACAGTACAAGTAATATATGAGAAATGCAGGGAAGCAAGTAAACCCATGGATGAGTGGAAACGATCAATAGAAACGAATACAGAAAAACAGAATTTGGAATTATATGACAGGGACTTTGAATAACTGTTCAAAAGTGTTGAAGGAGACAATGGAAAATAGAGACAGCATGCATGAACAAATAGATCATTTTAGCAGAAATTAAAATTAATTTTAAAAAACTAAATAGAAAAGCTAGAAAATATATGGTAATTGGAAAAAAATTTTCATTTAGTGTGTAAACAACAGACGAGATACCGCAAAGGAAATCAGTAACCTAGAAGGCAAGTTAATAATCTTTGCTCAAAATGGAATAGAATAGATTAAATAAGGGGGAAAAACACAGAACAGAGCATCTGAGATTTGCCCATTAACCAGTTTAACATTGAATAGCTTAACTGAAGTAGTGTCTCATAATTATTATTGCATTTTATCATTTCATCCCTTTTTGTTATGTTTTTATATAATGCTGTAGTATCATCAGAGTGATGAAGTGGAACTGTAGATATAATGGAATTGACATTTGAAGTTTACTAACAATTTATAATCTCTTTTAAATTTTGGTTTGAGCACCACCAAATTTGACAGAATTAGAAAAAAATCTGCAGAGACAGAAACATATCAAATCATGTTTTTAAAAATCCTTTATTACAGATATAATGAAACATTTCAGGTAATTTCCTTTAACAATTATTTATTGTGTATTTTTGTTCATGCATATTTTCATGTGTATTTGGACAGGATTTTCCTTGTGGTTCATCATATTTGATTCATAGAATTGCTTTCTCTTATTTTTTATAAGTTGGGTAAAACCCAAATTGTTCCAGAATTTTACTATTCACTAAATCCTTCGTTTATCTACATTCTATTAAAGTTACTTTTATTAAGTGCACCTCAATGTATATTTGTGGCAGCAACTGAATAATTCATTAATCCCATTATCCTATGACTTGGATAATGTGCATACTGCTTCTAGATCTGACCCTAAAAACCTCCCACCCCATCCATCACTTGATCTCATCCCCTATCTAGTGGCTGGACAGTATCAGAGCATTTGATGATCTGGTCTTAGTCTATATGGGGTAGAATTGCCTGACCCCCACTCCCACTCCATCACTCACACTCAGGACCAATTAGAATTGAGGTTAATGAGAAGTAACAATCCCCTGAATTAAATCACTGAAACTCAGTATGTATCTATTATCTCAGCTTGTGCTCTCCTAACTAGTATAGCACTTTATATTTTTCATTGTTTAATGGTAAAATAAAGAACATGGTAATTGACATGTTAAAAAAAGGAAACATGACATTCCTTCTCAATTTCTACTTTTTTGTGGAAATCTTTTTATAGTTTTATTATAATTCTGTGTTCACTGTGGTTTTGTTTTAAGTTATGTGTCTCATGTTCTACATTTATCCCAAAGTGTTGTCCCATTTTGTAAGGATAGAATTTTTTTTTATCTTGTATGGTGCTTAGCAGTGTGATGTGTATAGCTGCTGGTAAATAAGTATTATTCTTATAGACTAAATGAATAAATACCTGCATATATTTCTTATTTAGCTGATCATGTTGATATATTCCATTTTTGTGGCAAGCATCACATAACAATCTGAACATATTTACACATTTACATTGTCCTACTTTATAGAAAAAAAGCCCAAAACAGACATGTAGATTTAAAGCAAAACACACACAAAAAAGAAAGAAGAATGGCAATAGTCTTTGGTAATTATTTTTGATTGAATATTCATTCATCATCAAACATTCATTAGAAGGCTTTCATATTTAAGGTGCTATGTAAAGATATAAATATATCTTTCCTGATTATAAAGTCTAGTTAGAAAATCAGACAAGTGAAAATTACACACAATGAAAGCCACATTAATAGAAAAGTGCTACTATAAAGGAAATCACGTACTAACGATGGAGTACTAAGACGGGAAGCTAATCTAAACTGCTCATGGTATGGAGATAGTTTAAAAGGAAATCTCAAAGGAAGTGAATTTTCGTTGATTCTGAGACAGCCCAGTCAAGAAAACAGGGGGAAGATTTTTCCCAAGCTAAAGAAGCAGCATATGAAAAGGCATGAAGATATGAGCAAAGCAACACCTCTTCCAGGAAGGATAATATTTCAGAAAGTGAAGGAATGTGGTAGGCATAGTCAAACCCTGAAGTGCTAAGGATAGCATTCAAAGTTTCTGGACTTTAATCAGAAAACTGCATATTGGATGTAATTGGCATATTTTAGTCTGTTATGTGACATGATCACTTTTACCCTCTTCTCACTATGTCCTCCAGCCCTGTTACCAACCATGACAGTCTTGTCAGAGGAATCAAAAGCTTCCTACCTGTTGTCTTTTTTTAACTTCACTTCCCTGCAGTCTATTTTTACACAGTAACCAGAGTGTTTTACAGTAGGTTTTGTCTGATAATGTTCCTCCCATGCTTAAAACCTTCTAGTAGATCACAGTGAAATTCAGATCAGAAAATAAAAGTCAAATTTGTTTCCATGACCTACATGAGTAGGACATTACCAACCTCCCTAAGGCCATATCCTACCTCTTTCCTCTTATTTACTATCTTATTGCTACACTGGGCCTTCTTGTCTTTTTTCAAATTAAAAAAAAAATGTATCTTATTTTTTTCCCTTAGGTATCAGATGCACAGATTAAGAAGATTGTCCAAGTTCATAGCACCTTTTAATCACTGGAGTTTATGCAAAGCCCATGATTGATTTTTAATCATTAACTCAAACATTCATTCATTCTAGTCATTCAATTTTATAGTCATCACTTACTATCCTCTCCCCATATAAAAATAACTATTCTCATGTATTTTTATTACAATATATTCTTGCAAAAGGGGATCTACTATGTTGGTTGCATATTTTTGTTGCTATTTCTATAAAATTTTTTTGTTATATATCTTATACTTCTTTCAGTAAGAACTTTCTTTTTTAACGTCCATTCATGTTGCTAATTGTGTATCTCATCTATTACTTCAGGCAATAGACATGCCCCTTATTTCTTTAACTAAGGTAAGGATCATTTTTAGTTGTTGCTTCTAGCATATTGGGTACTCATTAGTGGTAGTAGACAGGGCAGCTTCAGTGAGGGGAAAATTTGTGTTGAGCGAAAACACTTGCTACATGTAATTTGTTGAAAATACATGTCTTTGCTTCAAAACTGTAGTGGTCGCCTCTGTAACTTTTCTTTCTAGACTTTCCACGAACCCAATAGAAAACACTACCTTTCACAGAGCCTTTGAACCTAACTGGCTATAGTGGATCACAATTTTTTTAAAAAAACCCACATTGCATCTTAAACCATCATAGTGAACACACCCTCCCAAGAAACCCTAACTGTGGGTTGAGGGAAGGATGACAGAATGGCAAATATGGGCATTTTGGAAAGGTGAGCAGCAGTTTATATAACTTTCTTGCACTTTGGCACATGCTTATCCTAGGTCTCTATAAAGGAGATCTACTTGATGAGGAAATGATGCTAGGAATGCCCTAATTTACGGCTTTGTTGATCAGATTATTCACAATTCATAGTGGAAAGCTGGGGTCCCATTGTCACGTGTCACTTCATGATCAGACATATAGTCTCCACTAGAGTCTGTTTACATCTATAACAAATGCGTCTTACTAAACAATCTACCAAATATGAGTCATTTCCTTGTCTGAGTTTCTGTCAGGAAAATGAGGATGGTTCCATCAAGGTACTGGACCAGTGTGTTGATCTTTAGGAGAGTGAGATAATCCATGTTCCTGCAGAATAAATTGTAGCCGACGTTGAAGAACTGATATAAATCTGAAGTAGGGTGGTCACAGGTTACTGTTACCCCTGCTGCTTTCTCTGCACATTGGGGCAGATTTCTAAAGCAATGGCCATATTAAGAGTTGCATAGGGCCTGCTGGGGACTCCATAATATACTCAAGTAAGAATAGCACATGTGGAAGAACAGTTTTTATCAAGGTTAGTGTCTGCTTACAATAATAATTCATCAAGGCCCACTGTCTTTCAGAGTGTCTAAAATGAAGACATTACACATCCAGTTGATGGATATTTACTAAGAATTTAGGACTGGGAATACTGGGTTACTGCCCCCAAAAGGGGAAACTATGTGGAAACAAAGGACAAAATCACTGTGAGGCTTGAACACCCTGGGCTGCCCGGGCCACCTGCTCTAGGACTCTCCCCAAGTGCAGCAGGGATTCTGATGGAGTTTATGATGGGTTTACCTCTTCCTCCTGGGATTCAATTTTGGGATGTGAAGCACAGGCTTTTCCTCATAGATCCTTCAGCATGTCAGCTGTGCTTACATTCTCTTTAGTTCCCAGCTCCTCCCATCCCACCCCTGCTTCAAAACAGAGGAAAGGAAAATAATCTTAGTTATATTAAAAAACATCATATTGCATTATTTAAAAATGTTTAGAACACAGAAGACAGCCAGAAACTATCATTATCTGCATGTCCATTTTAGAGTTATTTGGTATCTCAATTTACTTATGAATTGTCTTCAGGTGAAACTATTTGATGCAGTCCTGTGTCTGGTCCTATGTCCAAACTTTTATTTCTTTCTAAGTTTGAAGGTTTGGAGAAGAAAATCTGATAATAATAATGACATAGGTATTAATATTACTTGACTTTAGTATATTTAATACACTCAAATAATTACAAAACATGAATTCTGAAGAGGAATAAACATGAAGTGACTTTATAATTTTAAGAAATCAGTTTCTAAATAGAAATATTTTTAAAAGAAAAAGAGAAAATTAATAGATGCATAGTTTAACTGTATAAAATACCATTGTTTATAGACTATCATCTGATAATAAAATTTTACTAAAAGAACTTTTGTTATAACTTGAAATGGAAAATAATATTTGAGAAGATCAGAAAGTAACATATAAAATTAAGCTGGATAAATGTTTCATAACAGTGGAATAGCATTAAATCAAGGATATTTTAGGATGCCCTTTAGAAACACAAACCAGATAAAACAGCAATTTCTGTTGGAAGGAAAATCAGATTCTCCCACTCTAATATAAATGAGTAGAGGATTTCTCTGAAAGCTTTTAATCCACTCCAGCAGCCAATCTTCTTACAGAGAGAGCTGTCCTATTATTTAGACATTCTAAGTAAAATCCTACCTGTATTAACGGTGATTGCATTGTAATAAGAAAATAAGAACTGGTTTATATGTGTAAATTCTACTCCTTTAATTGTGGAAGAAATGTATAATAAAGTCCATTATAAAGCAAAAAAGTGTTCATAGTGCTAGCAAGTCACTTTTAATCAGAGTGCATAAATAGTTCTTTCTGGCTTAAGTTTCCTAGTACAACCCACTTAGTGTCAATGGGTTGGAATTTGAGAGTGTCCCTCCCCTTTATTCAGTTCACATAAACTAACCTAATGGTAGAATAATCTTTAATCTTGACTATGGGCCTACACTATGTGGCCTGACTACTCCTTATTTCTGGAGGGTGCAGTAGCCTTGCACTTTACAATTTCTCTGTCTTTCCTCTCTCCTTATCCTCTAGCCTAACACTCTCTTTCCCTCGCCCACCCCAGTGCTCTGGCCTCAGGTATAAAATTTAGTCATTTACAAGTCACTTACATGTAATTATGCTACTTGATGTACTGGGTTCATATTTTATGGGTGGGTAATAGGAGGAAAAAAATAAAAGGCTCCTACACTGGCCCAACTCCACGTGATTTATCCTGATGTGCTTTTAGTCGTGTGGCCATATTTTAAAATTGTCCCTGTTGGATTTGCTCTTGCCCCAAAGTGCATTATTTTCTGCTTTTATTCAGTCTTCCAGGAAAAAGGAGTTTGTAAAACAGCTGTCTCGCCATATGCTTTACATAAACTGAGTTAAAAAAAACAAAACTTTGTTTCTGAAATGAACTACATTTCTGATATATCAGAAAATATGCTTCACTTTTCTAAAAGTTCTGATTTGTATTATTTCCTAACTTAAAAAAAAATCACTATTCTTCTAATTTCTTGAGTGTCATGTTTTACTATTTTTTGGTCTTTCTTTTGACCATTTATATGTGTCTCTCAAAATATAATATGTAGGTTATTATCAATTCAAATTATTTTCTAATTTCCATTATGATTTTTTAAACCAATGAATGGTTATATCATATATTATCATTCATCTCCTCTCCCCCAACATACTCAATATCAAGGAGAATTTATTTACTGTACCCTAAGAGTGATCTCTAGTTCACACTTACACTGAGGTTGTATATTTTTTGAGTTCTATATTTTTGAGTTAGAGTTGGGTCTCCTATTATACTCTCTACTGAAGCCCGGGGATTTCATAGTTGTCATTCTGGTCCCAAGATTCTATCAGAACAGAAAACGCTGTACAGCAAATGTAGATTCTATGCGTGGTGTGCTTTTTTCAGTTCTTACTTTCACACAAATTCTGACCTGGTAATTCCTTAATATCTTGTCACTTTCTCATTTTTCATTAAAGATTAAAAAATATATTTTCTAAACAATTGTGTTATTTTATTCATGAGATTTTATTCAAATATTCCACCCTGTAATTTCTTCCCCACTCCCAAAAGGAAGTATATTTGCTTCAATTTTATCAGAGTTGTCCAGTCAAGAGATGCTGGTGGATTTGGAGTAGGATATTAGCCACGTGATTCGATAGGGCACTGAATAAATGATACTTATAGTATTAGTATATGGTGATTATGGGGAAAGAGATGGCAAATAAAGATTCAATAAATGTCACTAACACAAAAATTATATATATATTTCTTTTTCTCTTTTGCATTTGCTTTTTTCTGAACACACCCATATTAGGTCCACATTTCATGGGTGTAATGTCTTCTACTATTTTAAGCACACGATTCACAGTTTCATGAACTTTTCAACTATGTCCTTTATTGCCTCATACTATTTTGAGGACTTTATTTTGTTTGTTTCACTCTCTTGTTAGAGGTTTTGTCCTGATGGATGATGATCCTTGGCTGTCAGATAAAATTAGGATCTAAAAACTCATTCTAAACTCTGGATATTTGGAAGGGGCTTCTTAGTCGTTGGTTGTGACGAGTGGATAATGCAGCTGAGGGAGGCGAATCTCTTTGGGGAGCAAACTTTAATGTCAGGATCTGAAGGTTTTCTTTGAGAGCTGGCCATTTCTCCTGGAAAGGAGACTGAGTTAGGGAAAAGGTCTTACTATCCTACTTGCAGGCTTTCACCTAATCCTGCTGGTTTTAGCATGGCAGCACACAGTGCTTCTCATCTCCGAGAAAAAGATGAGAAGTGTCTACATTACGTATAGAAAATTTGATTTTCAAACTCTACATGGAATAAACTTTTCAAGTCCTATCATAGGAAGAAGGGGCAGTTGTATGGTACACAAGGTAATGGAAGGAATCTTCAGTTCAGGTGGTTCTTATTCACCATTTTAACCCTTCAGTTTTATGTTTCTATCCCATATCTCTGCGTCAGTGACTACTAATTCCCTACTACATAGCCATAGACTGGACTTATTGATTTTGGGACTAAAGATTGCATTTTCTAGTTTTCCTTGAAAAGCTAATCTTTTCCCTTAAAAAATGTTATCTATCTATAGTCTTACCAGTGAGAGGCAGGTGGACATATGTGACATTTTCAAGACATTTGCTTTAAAATTGCTGACTCTACTAGATAGTCTTTTTGCCATGTTTTTGCTGCTTTGTCTTCTAACCTGCTATGAGGATGTGATGATTGGGATGCCTGCAATCATCTTAGCTCATGAAGGAGACCTGAGGATAGAAGCAGGACATGGAATGGTGAACAAGAAAGTTGGAATCAGGATGTGTAACAGCACCACATAAGCTCTGAACTGCCTACCTCAGTTTTTTTTTTTCATAAAAGAGAAATAAGATTTCATCTTGATTTAGTAATATTATTTTGGAATTTTAAAATTATATATTATTGAACTTAACTGAATGAAAAATCGCTTTCAACAATATTTGTTGCTTCGAACTCCTGAGACTTTGCTCAGTTCTGTGACACAAATGTTATTTTCCGCATGTTATTTCTCCTATATCTTCAGGTTTTATCTTGTTCTGTATGCCAAATCAGTTATCTACCAACTGTAGTTTTTTTCCAGCTTTAAACCTTCTCTTGTCACTGTTGTTGTTGTTTATTGTTTTGCTTTTTTTTTTTTTTTGTCTCACTGTTATTTCAGTGAGATTCAGGGAAGGATCGGTAAAATATTCAATATGCCACGTTTACCAGCATTATTGTATTTATAACTTGCAAAAAAATTTCATCTTAATGAAATAGCAATCCGAGTTTGAAATAAGCTATGCAGATGAATACTGTGGTATGCAGAATAACCCACACAACCACCCCGCCCACTACTCACTACCAAAGCTGTCCACATCCTAATCCTTGGGGCCCTCGACTATGTTATATGACACAGCAAAGGAGAATCAAGATAGCAGATAGAATTGAGACGGCAATCAACTGACCTTAAAATAGGGAGAATATTCTAGATTATAGGAGTAGGACCAGTGTAAAAACAAGGATCCTTTAAAATGGAAGAGGGAGGTAGAAGGGTCAGAGTCAGGCTGATACTGGCCATTGGTGGCTTCAAAGAAGGAGGTAAAAGCCGTGAAGCACAGGTGGTCTCTAGAAGATAGGAAGGCAGGAAAACAGGTTCTTCCCTAAGAAACTCAGTCCTGCTGACACTTTGATTTTAGCCCAGTGAGACCTAGAACTGTAAGATGAATTGTGTTGTTGTCCGCCACTAAGTTTGTGGCAATTTGTTAAGACAGTCTCTAGGGAAAAATCACTCTGTGTTTCTCCTTTCCTCCTACACACAATATTTCTGACACCAGATGTGTGGGTTTTTTCCCCACTCCAAGCAATTTTCTGTGACACCAGCTGGGGGTACTACAATTCAGTTCAATTCTGACACTTACCAGAGTTAGCACAGATCTCAGAGGGTAAGGGCTCAGTCCCATAAGACTGTCCCCTGCTTCAGATGCCAATTGCATGTGGTAGGTCCCAGGTAATCCATAGCTTCTGTCCCAACTCAGCTACAAATCAGAAGTTCTCATAACTCCTTCCTTGGACTCAATCATTTGCTAGAAAAGCTCACAGAACTCAAGGAAACACTTATGTTTTCCAGTTTATTATGTAATGAAAGGTATGATAAAAGATACAGGTGAACATCCAGATGAATAAATACATAGGGCTAGGTCTGGAAATGTCCAGAGTGCAAGAGCTTCTGTTCTCATGGAGCTGGGCTGTGCCATCCTTCTGGCATCCTTCCTGGATGTGTTCACCTACATGGAAGTTCCAAACCCCACACTATTGGGACTTTTATGGAGGTTTCATCATGTACATATAACTGGTTATTGACTCCATTTCCAGCCGCTCTCTGGAGAATGGGAGGTGGGGCTGAAAACTTCTGATCATAGCTTGGTCTTTCTGGTGACCAGCCCCCACTCAGAAACGCACCAAGAGTTATCTTATTAGAACAAAAGATGTTCCTATCACTGAGACAACTACAAAGGTCTTGGGATCTCTGTGTTAAAGACTAAATATTAGAACAAAGGTTCTCCTAGCATCCCTATTTACAAGGGTTTTAGGAGTTCTGTCAGGAAATGGAGGCAAATACCAACATATATTTTTCTACTATTTCACAGGTATCAATAGGAAACTAATATACTACCTACTAAATTTTACTACCTCTGTTATCAGTTTAATTTGATTTTGGTTTTGTTTTTCACATCCAGTTAAGAAATAGAAACATGAAAGGTATTATAACCAAGAGCAAAACAGCTAAAAAATGTATTTTTCCCTGGTAATTTCCTGGGGTTACAAAGGCATTCTGTTGTTAAGTATTATCTAAAATTGTGTGTAAATTCTTCTTTACATATCCTAGAATACTAAGTTTTCCTTACAGTCCGGACAGACCAAGCATGTGCTAAAAACAATCTATGCATTCACATTTTATAAGAAAATTAATCAAAACATCAAGGTATCTTCCATTTTATGGCAGTAATTTCACTGCTATTCAGGAGAAAATACAGTGTCACTCTATGCAGTATTGCCTAACAATCTGGTTTGGTCCCTTTAACTGTTTAGGTGGCTTTTCAATGTATATCCAAAATCATGCAAAAAAAAAAAAAAAAAACTAATAGAAATCATGCACTAGTGTGTTTGCTTTCAGGTGTGTAGGTAGAACTCTTAACTAATCACTTGTGAACAGCATTGAGAACCTACTATTATGCACTAGGATTATTATGGTCTAGGTTTGGCTCTACACGGAAGAGTTTTGGCCCCTGTTACAGGTTGGATTTCCTGGGATCTGTGAGATAGAATTTCCAATGGAGGCCTCTATAAGGAACTCCGAAATGGGGATGATCCTTTGTATTTGGGACAATACAAAGTTGTCCCAAATTGGGGAAAGGAGGCAAGGAATTTCTACCTCACAGAGATCAGTCATTGGATGCAGGCCACCCTGAGAAGGGGGCATGCCCTTGAGTGAAGATACTCTGTTCAAAAGAGGCAATTCTGAAAGTTGTTGCCAGTTAAAAATTATCTGACAGCAATATTCATATAAGCTAGAAAATATAAGGATAGATGGTAGATACATAGATAAAAAAGATAGATTCTTAGTAAATTACGGTTGAATCTAGCTATCGCTCTATTTTAAGCAATACAACATAAATAACAAAACTTCATTCTTATTGATAAAACAGAAAGGCCTAGATTATTCCTTAGTGGGCTATATTGTACATTTAGTGCGTTAAAAATTTTAAGATACAGAAAAATTCTATCTTGGTAGTTTTTATGTGATGGTTCTATGTGAGTTGGTCAAGTTAATGGATTTGACCCTTCCTACTAAAGGTAATGGACTGATATCTAAGCTTAAGTAGAAATGAAAATCTAAATGTCTATGTGAAATACAGATTTGAATATCCAGCTGGTGATAATATCACTCTAAGTTAAAATTAGTTTTAGTTCCTCAAAATGTATGATTTTGACCTTCTCCAGAGCTCCCGTATGCAATTCATTTTATCTTTAATGAAAGAAGAATGTTAGGCAATTTTTGACACTCAAAAATCATAGATTTCTGTTGTCTACATATTTTACTTTGTAGCTAATCCCAAACAGGCATTGAGTGGTTAATTAGTTCTATAATTTTTAATTGTATATATTATCTATGATTTTAATCTAATATTTTATGTGATTAATTTAATTGAATATTATTTTATTAGTAGCCCTTTGAATTTTCTGAATTTTTTCAGAATCACTGGGTCACTTCGGGAATAATAAGCACATTTTATTATGAAACATTAAAATTACTTATATTTTATCCATTAATAATGTAATTCATTAGTAATTTCAGCTTAAGAGATGCTTTCACATGCCATATCTACCATGCAACCTGCTTTCTTAAAGTGCAATATTTGAACACAGGAAATGTGATTAAGTATATGATTTGAAGACAAAATAGTAATGTTACTAAATAATATTAACTGTCAAGTATGCTTTCAAAAAGAGGAAATACAATTTCTTGAAATGATACTGAAATGCAAATAAATATAAAATATCAATTACTTTAACCTAAAGTTAAGTTTCTCCTTGAACTTGCTATTGCTGAAACTTGAAATGTATAGCAGTAGACGAAATTGTATTTCTTAAAACTTTCTTGATGTCTATGCCAAGAATGGAGAATGTGGTAGGCTTCCTTTCCAAGCTCCAACAAGCGTATCTGACAGGCCTGGCAAGTCAGAAAAGTTTTGGAAAGCGCACAAACTCTCACACACAATGGCAGTTAGAAAATGAATGCATTCTGCAGCTCTGTTCATTGCTCTTTGCCAATTTGCAAATAGGCTCTTTTTTATAGACATTTGGACTTACCTTTGCATGCAAAATTTAAACATTTTTGAGAACATATCTGGCTTTTAAAGGTATTTCTATGAAAGATTGTAATTAGGGCCTCAGTTATACAGTAAAAATAAAGGTAAATATCATTTATTTTAAAATGTATCAACAGCCATCAAATTAAAGTAACAAAGAATATATTAAATATTTCACATAGCTAGTTGTGTAGCATTGAATATATGACAATATACCTAGACTATTATAGAAAGTTAAAAAAAAATGCAGAAATATTTACTACTTATTTTGTGATTTTGACTCTTCCTTTAACAAATTTTTTGAAGTACACTTGATTCACTATGTTTTACTAGTTTCAGGTGTACAACATAGTGATTCAATATTTTTTATAGATTATACTCTATTGAAAGTTATTACCAAATAAAGGCTATATTTCCCTGTGCTGTACAATATATCTTTGATGATTATTTATTTTATATGTAGTAGTTTGTATCTCTTAATCCCATACCCCTATCTTGTCCCTCCCTGCTTTCCTCCCCCCATGGTAAACACTGGTTTGTTTTCTATATCTGTGAGTCTGTTTCTACTTTGTTATATACATTCATCAGTTTTTTTTTTTTTTTAGATTCCACATATAAGGGATATCATGCAGTATTTGTCTTTCTCTGTCTGACTTATTTCACTTAGCATAATACCCTCTAGGTCCATACACGTTGTTGCAAATGGCAGAATTTCATTCTTTTCTTATGGCTGAGTACATATAGATACCATGTCTTCTTTATCCATTCATCTGTTGATAGACACGTAAGTCTCTTCTGTATCTTGGCTATTATAAATAATGTTGCTTTGAACATTGGGGTTCATGTATCTTTTGAACTAGTGTTTTCATTTTCTTCAGAGATATATCCAGGAGTGGAATTGCTGGGTCATACGGTAGTTCTTTTTTTAGTTTTTTTGAGGAACCTCCATGTTTTTTTCCATAGTGGCTGCACCAATTTACAATCCCACCAACAGTGTACTAGGGTTCCCTTTTCTCCACATCCTCACCAACATTTGTTATTTGTTGACTTTTTGATGATAGCCATTCTGACAGGCATGAGGTTATATCTTACTGTGGTTTTGATTTGCATTTCCCTGATGATTAGCGATGTTGAGCATCTTTTCATGTGCCTGTTAGCCATCTGCATTTCCTCTTTGAAAAAAATGTCTACTCATGTCCTCTGCCCATTTTTAAATCAGGTTACTTGTGTCTTTTTGATGTTGAATTGTATGAGCTGTTTATATATTTTGGGTATTAACCCCTTATTGGTCATATTATATCATCTACAAATATTTTCTCCCATTCCATAAGTTATCTTTTCGTTTTGTCAATTGTTTCCTATCTTGTGCAAAAGATTTTAAGTTTAATTAGTCCCATTTGTTTATTTTTGCTTTTGTTTTGTTTTTTGCCTTCAGAGACAGTTTCAAAAAATATTGCTAAGATTTATGACAAAAAGTGTTCTGCATATGTTCTCTTGTAGGAGTTTCATAGTTTCAAGTCTTGCTTTTAGGTATTTAATCCATTTTATGTTTATTTTTGTATATGGTGTGAGAAAATGTTCTAATTTCATTATTTTACATGTAGCTGTCCAGTTGCTTTTTACTATTATTATGTCATTTAATAACTGAAAGTTCTGACAGACGTTTTTAATGATTTAGATGATAACACTTAAATTACAAGTGTACAAATATGAGCCAATTTAAAATATATACACAGAAATTAATTCCATATCATCTTTATATCAAAAGGAAATATATTAAACTTTAAAGAGGTATAAATCATAAAAGAAGTATTAGAAAATGTTATTTGATATTTGTTTTGTCTTCAACGTCCATCTTTATGTTACATATACACTTTATTTTCTTATTATTTATTTGAGATCTTTATTGGAGTAAAATTGCTTTACAATGATGTGTTAGTTTCTGCTTTATAACAAAGTGAATCAGTTATACATATACATATATCCCCATATCTCTTCCCTCTTGCGTCTCCCTCCCTCCCTATCCAACCCCTCTAGGTGGTCACAAAGCGCCAAGCTGATCTCCCTGTGCTATGCAGCTGCTTCCCACTAGCTATTGGTTTTACATTCGGTAGTGTATATATGTCCATGCCACTCTTTCACTTCGTCCCAGCTTACCATTCCCCTTCCCTGTGTCCTCAAGTCCATTCTCTAGTAGGTCTGCGTCTTTATTCCCCTCTTGTCCCTCGGTTATTCATGACTTTTCTTTTTTAAATTCCATATATATGTGATAGCAAACGGTATTTGTTTTTCTCTTTCTGACTTACTACACTCTGTATGACAGACTCTAGGTCCACCCACCTCACTACAAATAACTCAATTTCGTTTCTTTTTATGGCTGAGTAATATTCCATTGTATATATGTGCCACACCTTCTTTATCCATTCATCTCTTGATGGACACTTGCTTCCATGTCCTGGCTATTGTAAATAGAGCTGCAATGAACATTTTGGTACATGACTCTTTTTGAATTATGCTTTTCTCAGGGTATTTGCCCAGTATTGGGATTGCTGGGTCATATGGTGGTTCTATTTTTAGTTTTTTAAGGAACCTCCATACTGTTCTCCATAGTGGCTGTATCAATTTACATTCCCACCAACAGTGCAAGAGGGTTCCCTTTTCTCCACACCCTCTCCAGCATTTATTCTTTGTAGATTTTTTGATGATGGCCATTCTGACCGGTGTGAGATGATATCTCATTGTAGTTTTAATTTACATTTCTCTAATGATTAATGATGTTGAGCATTCTTTCATGTGTCTGTTGGCAATCTGTATATCTTCTTTGGAGAATGTCTATTTAGGTCTTCTGCCCATTTTTGGATTGGGTTCTTTGCTTTTGTGATATTGAGCTGCATGAGCTGCTTGTAAATTTTGGAGATTAATCCTTTGTCAGTTGCCTCATTTGCAAATATTTTCTCCCATTCTGAGGGTTGTCTTTTCGTCTTGTTTATGGTTTCCTTTGCTGTGCAAAATCTTTTAAGTTTCATTAGGTCCCATTTGTTTATTTTTGTTTTTATTTCCATTTCTCTAGGAGGTGGGTCAAAAGGGATCTTGCTGTGATTTATGTCAGAGTGTTCTGCCTATGTTTTCCTCTAAGAGTTTGATAGTCTCTGACCTTACATTTAGGTCTTTAATCCATTTTAAGTTTATTTTTGTGTATGGTGTTAGGGAGTGTTCTAATTTCATTCTTTTACATGTAGCTGTCCAGTTTTCCCCACACCACTTATTGAAGAGGCTGTCTTTTCTCCATTTACATTCTTGCCTCCTTTATCAAAGATAAGGTGACCATATGTGCATGGGTTTATCTCTGGGCTTTCTATCCTGTTCCATTGATCTATATTTCTGTTTTTGTGCCAGTACCATACTGTCTGGATTACTGTAGCTTTGTAGTATAGTCTGAAGTCAGGGAGCCTGATTCCTCCAGCTCTGTTTTTCTTTCTCAAGATTGCTTTGGCTATTTGGGGTCTTCACTGTTTCCATACAAATTGTGAAGTTTTTTGTTCTAGTTCTGTGAAAAATGCCAGTGGTAGTTTGATAGGGATTACATTGAATCTGTAGATTGCTTTGGGTAGTATCATCATTTTCACAATGTTGATTCTTCTAAATGAAGAACATGGTATATCTCTCCATCTATTTGTATCATCTTTAATTTCTTTTATCTGTGTTTTATAATTTTCTGCATACAGGTCTTTTGTCTCCTTAGGTAGGTTTATACCTAGATATTTTATTCTTTTTATTTCAGTGGTAAATGGGAGTGTTTTCTTAATTTCACTTTCAACTTTTTCATCATTAGTGTATAGGAATGCAAGAGATTTCTGTGCATTAATTTTGTTGCTACTTTACCAAATTCATTGATTAGCTCTCGTAGTTTTCTGGTAGCATCTTTAGGTTTCTATATGTATAGAATCATGTCATCTGCAAACAGTGACAGCTTTACTTCCTCTTTTCTGATTTGGATTCTTTTTATTTCTTTTTCTTCTCTGATTGCTGTGGCTAAGACTTCCAAAACTATGTTGAATGACAGTGGTGAGAGTGGGCAACCTTGTCTTGTTCCTGATCTTAGTGGAAATGGTTTCAGTTTTTCACCATTGAGGATGATGTTGGCTGTGGGTTTGTCATATATGGCCTTTATTATGTTGAGATAAGTTCCCTCTATGCCTACTTTATGGAGGGTGTTTATCATAAATGGGTGTTGAATTTTGTCAAAAGCTTTCTCTGCATCTATTGAGAAGATCATATGGTTTTTCTCCTTCAATTTGTTAATATGGTGTATCACATTGATTGATATGCATATATTGAAGAATAGTTGCATTCCTGGGATAAACCCCACTTGTTCATGGTGTATGATCCTTTTAATGTGATGTTGGATTCTGTTTCCTAGTATTTTTTGAGGATTTTTGCATCTATGTTGATCAGTGATATTGGCCTGTAGTTTTCCTTCTTTGTGACATCTTTGTCTGGTTTTGGTATCAGGGTGATTGTGGTCTCGTAGAATGAGTGTGGGAGTGTTCCTACCTCTGCTATATTTTGGAAGAGTTTGAGAAGGATAGGTATTAGCTCTTCTCTAAATGTTTGATATAATTCGCCTGTGAAGCCATCTGGTCCTGGGCTTTTGTTTGTTGGAAGATTTTTAATCACAGTTTCAATTTCAGTGCTTGTGATTGGTCTGTTCACATTTTCTGTTTCTTCCTGGTTCATTGTCAGAAGTTGTGCATTTCTAAAAATTTGTCCATTTCTTCCAGGTTGTCCATTTTATTGGAATGTACTTGCTTGTAGTAATCTCTCAAGATCCTTTGTACTTCTGCAGTGTCGGTTGTTACTTCTCCTTTTTCATTTCTAATTCTATTGATTTGAGTCTTCTCCCTGTTTTTCTTGATGAGTCTGGCTAATGGTTTATCAATTTTGTTTATCTTCTCAAAGAACCAGCTTTTAGTTTTATTGATCTTTGCTATCGTTTCCTTCATTTCTTTTTTATTTATTTCTGATCTGATTTTTATGATTTCTCTCCTTCTGCTAACTTTGGGGTTTTTGTTCTTCTTTCTCTAATTGCTTTAGTTGTAAGGTTAGGTTGTTTACTTGAGATGTTTCATGTTTCTTAAGGTAGGGTTTTATTGCTATAAACTGCTGTCTTAGAACTGCTTTTGCTGCAGCCCATAGGTTTCGTGTCATCGTGTTTTCATTGTCATTTGTTTCTAGGTGTTTTTTCATTTCCTCAGTGATTCCCTGGTTATTTAGTAGCATACTATTTAGCCTTCATGTGTTTGTATTTTTTACAGCTCTTTTCCTCTAATTGATATCTAGTTTCATAGCATTGTGTTTGGAAAAGATACTTGATATGATTTCAGTTTTCTTAAATTTACCAAGGCTTGATTTGTGACCCAGTATATGGTCTATCCTGTAGAATGTTCCATGAGTACTTGAGAAGAAAGTGTATTCTGTTGTTTTTGGATGGATGTCCTATAAATATTAAGTAAGTCCATCTTGTTTAATGGATCATTTAAAGCTTGTGTTTCCTTATTTATTTTCATTTTGGATGATCTGTCCATTGGTGAAAGTGGGGTGTTAAAGTCCCCTGCTATGATTGTGTTACTGTCGGTTTCCCCTTTTACTGCTGTTAGCACATGCCTTATGTATTGAGGTTCTCCTATGTTGGGTGCATAAATATTTACCATTGTTATATCTTCTTCTTGTATTGATCCCTTGATCATTATGTAGTGTCCTTCTTTGTCTCTTGTAATAGTCTTTATATAAAGTCTATTTTGTCTGATATGAAAATTGCTAATCTAGCTTTCTTTTGATTTCCTTTGCATGGAATATCTTTTTCCATCCCCTCACTTTCAGTCTATATGTGTCCCTAGGTCTGAAGTGGGTCTCTTGTAGACAGCATATATTACAGGTCTTGTTTTTGTATCCATTCAGCCAGTCTGTGTCTTTTGGTTGGAGCATTTAATCCATTTACATTGAAGGTAGTTATTGATATGTATGTTCCTTTTACCATTTTCTTAATTGTTTTGAGTTTGTTATTGTAGGTCTTTTCCTTCTCTTGTGTTTCCTGCCTAGAGACGTTCCTTTAGCATTTGTTGTAAAGCTGGTTTGGTGGTGCTGAATTCTCTTAGCTTTGGCTTGTCTGTAAAGGTTTTAATTTCTCCATCAAATCTGAATGAGATCCTTGCTGGGTAGAGTAATCTTGGTTGTAGGTTTTTCCCTTTCATCACTTTAAATATGTCCTGCCACTCCCTTCTCTGGCTTGCAGAGTTTCTGCTGAAAGGTCAGCTGTTAATCTTATGGGGATTCCCTTGTATGTTATTTGTTGTTTTTCCCTTGCTGCTTTTAATATTTTTTCTTTGTATTTAATTTTTGTCAGTTTGATTAATGTGTGTCTTGGCGTGTTTCTCCTTGGATTTATCCTGTATGGGACTCTTGTGCTTCCTGGACTTTATTAACTCTTTCCTTTCCCATATTAGGGTAGTTTTCAACTATAATCTCTTCAAATATTTTCTCAGTCCCTTTCTTTTTCTCTTCTTCTTCTGGGACCCCTATAATTCGAATGTTGGTGTGTTTAATGTTGTCCCAAAAGTCTCTGAGACTGTCCTCAATTCTTTTCATTCTTTTTTCTTTATTCTGCTCTGCAGTAGTTATTTCCACTGTTTTATCTTCCGGGTCACATATCCAATCTTCTGCCTCAGTTCATCTGCTATTGATCCCTTCTAGAGAATTTTGAATTTCATGTTTTGTGTGGTTCATCACTGCTTGTTTGCTCTTTAGTTCTTCTAGGTCCTTTTTAAACGTTTCTTGTATTTTCTCCATTCTATTTCCAAGGTTTGGATCATCTTTACTATCATTATTCTGAATTCTTTTTCAGGTAGACTGCCTCTTTCCTCTTCGTTTGTTAGGTCTGGTGGGTTTTTACCTTGCTTCTTCATGTGCTGTGTGTTTCTCTGTCTTCTCATTTTGCTTACCTTACTGTGTTTGGGGTCTCCTTTTCACAGGCTGCAGGTTCATAGTTCCCGTTGTTTTTGGTGTCTGCCTCCAGGGGCTAAGGTTGGTTCAGTGGGTTGTGTAGGCTTCCTGGTAGAGGAGACTAATGCCTGTGTTCTGGTGGATGAGGCTGGATTTTGTCTTTCTGGTGGGCAGATCCACATCTGGTGGTGTGTTTTGGGGTGTCTGTGACTTTATTATGATTTTAGGCAGCCTCTCTGCTAATGGCTGGGACTGTGTTCCTGTCTTGATCATTGTTTGGCATAGGGTGTCCTGCCCTGTAGCTTGCTGGTCATTGAGTGGAGCTGTGTCTTGGCGTTGAGATGACGATCTCTGAGAGATTTTTGCCGTTTGATATTACGTGGAGCTGGGAGGTCCCTGGTGGACCAATGTCCTAAATTTGGCTCTCCCACCTCAAAGGCACAGACCTGACGCCTGGCTGTAGCATGAAGAGCCTGTCATCCACACAGCTCAGAATAAAAGGGAGAAATAAATAAATAAAATGAAATAAAATAAGATAAAATAAAGCTATTAAAATTAAAAATGATTATTAAAAAATTTTTTTAAGTAATAAAAAAAAAGAAAGAAAGAAGAGAGCCACCAAATCAAAAAACAAATCCTCCAATGATAACAAGCACTTAAATCTATACTAAAAAAACAAAAAACAAAAAACAAAAAACGGACAGGCAGAACCCTAGGACAAATGGTAAAAGCAAAACTATACAGACAAATCACACACAGAAGCATACACATATACACTCACAAACAAAGAAAAGGGAAAAAAATATATATATATCATTGCTCCCAAAGTCCACCTTCTCAATTTGGGATGATTCGTTGTCTATTCAGGTATTCCACAGATGCAGGTACATCAAGTTGATGGTGGAGAGTTCATCTGCTGCTCCCGAGGCTTCTGGGAGAGATTTCCCTTTCTCTTCTTTGTTCGCACAGCTCCCGGGGTTCAGCTTTGGATTTGGACCCGCCTCTTTGTGTAGGTTACCTGAGGGCGTCTGTTCTTCACTCAGACAGGATGGGGTTAAAGGAGCAGCTGCTTCGGGGGCTCTGGCTCACTCAGGCCAGGGGGGAGGGAGGGGTACGGATGCGGGGCGAGCCTGCGCGCGCAGCAGAGGCCGGCGTGACGTTGCACCAGCCTGAGGCGCGCTGTGCGTTCTCCCAGGGAAGTTGTCCCTGGATCACGGGAGCCTGGCAGTGGTGGGCTGCACCAGCTCCAGGGAGGGGCCGTGTGGAGAGTGAGCTGTGCTCGTACATAGGCTCCTTGGTGGCGGCAGCAGCAGCCTTAACGTCTCATGCCCGTCTCTGGGGCCCACGCTGATCGTCACGGCTCGCGCCCGTCTCTGGAGCTCATTTAAGTGGCGCTCTGAATCCCCTCTCCTTGCGCACCAGGAAACAAAGAGGCAAGAAAAAGTCTGTTGCCTCTTTGGCAGCTCCAGACTTTTTCGCGGACTCCCTCCCAGCCAGCTGTGGTGCACTAGCCCCCTTCAGGCTGTGTTCACGCCGCCAACCCCAGTCCTCTCCCTGCGATCCGACCGAAGCCTGAGCCTCAGCTCCCAGCCCCACCCGTGCCGGCGGTTGAGCAGACAAGCCTCTTGGGCTGGTGAGTGCTGCTCGGCGCTGATCCTCTGTGCGGGAATCTCTCTGCTTTGCCCTCCGCACCCCTGTGGCTGTGCTCTCCTCCGTGGCTCCGAAGCTTCCCCCCTCCGCCACCCGCAGTCTCCGCCCACGAAGGGGCTTCCTAGTGTGTGGAAACCTTTTCCTCCTTCACAGCTCCCTCCCACTGGTGCAGGTCCCGTCCCTATTCTTTGTCTCTGTTATTTCTTTTTTCTTTTGCCCTACCCAGGTACGTGGGGAGTTTCTTGCCTTATGGGAGGTCTGAGGTCTTCTTCCAGCATTCAGTGGGTGTTCTATAGGAGCATTTCCATGTGTAGATGTATTTCTGATGTACTTGTGGGGAGGAAGTTGATCTCCGCATCTTATTCTTCTGCCATCTTGAAGCCTCTTTTCTATGTTACATACAAACTTTTGTATAAAAAACAAGAAAGTATTTGCATGCAAATAAGCATTATTTGATTTTTTGTATTTAAATCACAAGTTATTTCCAGGATTTTTCCATAATCAATTGATGTTTACCCCAACAGTACAAAGTAAAATATTATCCATCACTGACTTATTTTTTACAGAGTTTTCAATTAAGTTGCAAGGATGATTAAGCAAAATAAATTACTGCTGCTGAAAGTCAATTTAAGAGGCGTATTTTTTTTAAAATTTCCAGTAAACAATAAACCAGGTATTTGAAATATAGAAGATTAAAACACATCAAAGCATATGTAAAATTGTCTATAACGCAGAGAATAAGTGTTCACAGAAACAGATGCTCCTAACAATCAAAAAACTCTCTGAAAGGATTGATATTTCAATTCTAAATGAATTCTTTTGAACAATTATTGTTGTTAACATTTATTTACTTACATGCTAATTCAGAAATTTTACAAAGAACTACTGAATGTTTGTTTGTGTTTAAATTTTATTCTATCTTAACTTCATCGGATTTCTTGTATCTACCATTTGCTATTATTTGAAATTTTTAGAAAATTCTCAGACAGTCTCTCTTCAAATATTGATCTGCAGCATTCCTGTTCTCCTTATACTGTAAAAAGCAACCTACACTTCTCTTAGGGGTTTACATTCTTTGTATGATTACTTTTTTGCTCTTTTATTAAAATTCCCCTCCCCTCCTATGTTCCTCTCCTCTCCCCCCTTCACTCCTCTCCTTTTTTTCTTTCCTTTCCTCTCTTCCCACCCCTTTCCCCTCCAGTCCTCTTCATCTTTCTTCTTTCTCTTTCCTTCCTTCCTTCCTTCCTTCCTTCCTTCCTTCCTTCAAATGGCCTTGGAGTCACCAATTACCTACAGGCAGAAAACAAGCTCAGAAAGTTGCTCAGCCCCTGAGGAAGGCAAATTTTCCAGTGTCCAACTACTGTATGGTAAAAGTGATAATGAAGAAAGATAAAACATGTAGAGGGTGGGAAAAATCTACAGATAAATGGACCATGTTTCTCTCTCAGTGGACAAAATTAGAATCTACTCAAGAAGTATTTTCTATTCCTAGTGTAAGATACCCACTCAGTATCTCTCCAGTAGGATTTCAGGACCATTCTGTTGTGTTTCCCATCTCCCTCCTCCATTTCAAATGGCAGTTTCTAGTGTCATTGCAGTGTTTCTTTTTCTCTAGTTATACAGAAATCCATAATATTTAGCTTGATGTTATCATTGTAAGCATATTTTTTTCTTCTGCTATGAAGGCATGGGTGTTATTTTTAATGGGGAAAGGTAGTTGATTAACTGAAAGTGAGATGGTCGTAGGCATTTATACTACATACAGGTCTTTCATTTTCCTTTGTTCTAGGCATAAGGTAGGATTGTATTTCCCAAGTCCTCATATGTTAAGTTTGGCAAAGTGATTTACTTTACCCAGTGACATGACATTGGAGGCGCCCTTGGGCATTTCTGGCAGGATCTTGAAGAGTGGGGAACTAGTGCAGGGTTGGCCGTGTTCTCACTTTCCTTCCTCCATAATTATTGGCTGTATTTCTGGAAGGAGTTGCTCCCAGAGTCTAGTTACAGGAGAAGGGACAACATGACTATCCACCTGGTTAGCTGTGTATGCAGCATGAGCCAGAAACAAACTGTCACTGTTTTACAACACAGATTTGGGGTTAGTACTTATTACAGCAAAATATAACCCATTTTTTCTGATATAGTTATCTTCTCTTCTTGATACTCAACTTTCTCTAAACTTAAATTTCTCTAAACTCCCAAATTTCTGGTATATATTATGATATTATTCATTTAAATAGAGCTTATTTTTTAAATTAATGCTTAAGTATATGAATGTAAACACACACACATTAAAATATATATTTCTAATAGGAAAAAACAAACTACAGTTTTATATTAAATAAAAATGTGTATCTTAAAAGAAGCATTGGATTATTAGATGCTTTAGAGCATATTTATATTTAAATACAACATTTTTTTTTAAACAGAATTTCTCCAGAATAGCAACTGAAAGCTATTATTACCAAATAAAACTTGGTCTTAAGACTTCATCATTACTGTCATCATTTTAAAAACAGCAAATATCCTTATTTAACTGTACATCACAGACAGTACAGGATATGTTTCCCATGCCCTTAGTTTGTCATTACTTTGGGGGGAGAATATTTGCTCTCTGCGGCCCGCTCTATAGCTGTCCCCCCAACTCCCAGCTCTTTGCTCTGCTTTTCTTGGTGAACAGCGTCTCAACTTGAGACTTCATTCCGCATCTTCTGTTGCTCTTAGATGTTGCCATGGGAGTATTTGCCCACCATGGGGACATGAAGAGAAGTGAGCTCAGTGACATCTGCATTATGTTTTAAAACAACATTTGCATGGCACATACTCTTCCATTTTTGTCTCCCTGGATGCATCTGGGTCCCTGGATCTTTGTTCACAGAGACTGCCCATCCACAGTGATTGGCTCCATTAGCGAGAAATAAAATTGTATTCTTTGTGAGGCACTGTGTTTAGGTGTGAGTGTGCACAAACAGACAAGTTTAGTAATTATCCTGACAAGTCAATGCTGGAAATCACTAAACCCCTCAGAGATTTCTACACGTTGAATGCTTTCACTTGTCCTTGAAATCAGAGAGAAGTGGCAGCTCTAGAACAAAGGGATACCACAGCTTCTCAAAAAGCAGAAATGTGTAAAATTCTCAAGAGAGCGTCTAATGAGGGTCCATTTATTACTTCATTATCACGAGATTTGAATGGAATGTCAGCAGTTTTCTTAATTAATATTGATATTGTAATGAAGATTTAAAACAGGTTTTAAATTTTAACTTTTTGTGAGAACATTAGATATTCATAAATTGGAACTTAGATATTATTCTTTTTTTTTTTGCTTGTTTTATGCTAAGTGGAATTTCATTTTTGTTTAGAAACAAGGATAGACTTTATTTAAGCAAATATTGTCTTCCTTGAATAAGACAAATTATGTAGACAATATTAAAATGTATTTCACATAGTGTTTTTCAGTTGAAACCAACTGGATTTCTAGTACTCAGAACCTTATGTGATAATGTTTTATAATATATGAGTTGTGTGCCTAAATTATAATATGATTCTTCCAAGACTGTTATTTTTAGTCATATAACTATGTAGAAAGCTGCTGGATATATTTTTGTTTTGCAGATAAATATTAAAATAATATACTCATTGAATATAAGATGGTACAAAATATAATAATTCTTATCATAGTTACAAATTATATACTATAGCTTTTAGCAGTAAAATGATAGGCTCATATATTATGTGCTATAGTTTTACTACTAAATAAGTTTTATTATGATGAGAAAATATTGTCAGGAGTTAATACTTACAATATTTTTCTATATCCATTATTGGCATTAAAATTGAATAAGTCAAAATTGGAGAAAGTAAATCAGAATCGTGTTAGACTTGTTATCAAAGTAGATAATACCCCCAAACCACAATGAACAGCTGGATTTATCTTTTTCAGATAAACAGAAAGTGTTGCATACAATTTTAAGTCATTTTAATGGCCTTTGATTTATGATTCCGCTCATCTAGGTCAGAATCCACAGGCCTTTAATTGAGATAACACACACAATATGTTTCATACAATTACAGGCATGCAGTATGTGAACAAGACGTGGGCTATTCCTGAGCCACTGCTTCTAGGAGACATGCAATGGTGCGGCACAGGAATTCCTCAGCCTGGAAAAGTCTATTTTCTGTTTACTCTCCATTTTAAAAGGTTTTGAACCTCCATACCTACAACATATAATAAAGAGAACAGTGACTCCATAGAGAAAATGCAGCTACCTTAATAAAGGATCAAAAGAACACAGACTTGGAAGATTCGATTTTGTGAGACTCATCACACAGCCATAGACAGTATTTAGCATCACATATCGGAAGTGTAGGATTCTGAATAAATCAAATGATAAAGATCTGTTACTCAAACTGTATTTTGAAGAACTCAGAAAGCAAAGCTATAAAGCACAGCACACAACTAAGGGTTTCAGAACTGGAAAATTGTGTGGAACAAAAACAGTGTAGACAGAAGTTAAACCAGTCAAGGACACAGAAACTTGCATTTTCACACTGGTTAAATGTCTTTGACATTCCTTTGCTGAAGAACTAGAGTCCTACATCACTCCCATCACAGATTCTTTACACTGTTGTACATAAGGATATTTAATACGTTGTAATCAATTCCTTCAACAACAAAGAGAAGTTCAATCATTCTTAACAAATTACTGTATTGTGTGTTTGTGTAGATGTGTTCTATGTTTGTGTCTTCCTGAAGTGTCTCAATTTTAAAAATTCCCTTTTAGAGCAATTCAACATAGAAGTAGCTGTACTGTACAAATTTCTTGATTTTTATGATAAGATTTTCCATGTCTAAATTTCATTTAAAAAATACAGTCCCTGTTTTTTTTTTTAATGGAACACTTTATGCATATGACTGAAGGGATACTTAAAAATAGTAAAAAATTCATATCATTAAGGTGTTTACAATTTAATTGATAATATTAAATAGAAACATTTAGAATATAATTGGATGAATCAAAAATTGCTGCTGGTATTCAGACAAAGGTACAAATGTTAGGGATATTCAATGAGAATAAAGGATAATGGATTCAGTAATATGTGATTAAAACTGGAAAAGAAGTTGGAGAATTTGATCAACAAAGAGTAAGGAGAAAAAATTGTTAGATGATTTATTATAATTTTTTCTTCTCTTCGTATAGTTTATTCCCTATTGTAAATTTGTACCAAAATTAACTACATTTTTATCATAGTATAAACCCAGATAATTATATTAATTGCTAGTAATATAGAAAGTCTAGGAACCAAGAGTCATTCAGAAGTGTATAAATTACAGAATGCCCTCAGTTATTGGTAACAGATATTTGGCTAGCATGTTTTAAACTTGAAAGAGTTTATTCTCTCTTGAAAGAAAATACTGGAGTGGGGAGTCCATGCCTGGCATGGGGACCTTGTTAAGTCATCCTTTTATCTGCTGCCTGCGGTGTCCTTAACTATGGCTGGTGTAGTTCCCGCTGTTATGTATTGAGTTGGCATTCGTTTGCGTTTTCCCATAAGATGTTATGGAAAAACCCAAACAAACTTTTTGGCCAACCCAATGTATATTCCAGTCAGCGGGAGAAAGAAGAGTCCTAATTCTGCCCTCGTAAAAGGTGCTTTCCTGAGAGCGCACATAAATCTGTTACTTATAACATACTGGCAGGGATTTAACCTTATGCCCATTTTCATCAAAAGATAAAAAGATTTAATTCTAGCAAGCAAAGCACATTTTCCTTTTAAGCAGGTATGTGTTCAGTGTTACATTGGGGATCTGACACAAATGAAGGTAGGGAGCATGGCCTACGATAAGCCAATACCAAAGAAAGGAGTTGTGTTCATTGCAGGCCTACCAGCAAGAACCCAGTGTCCCCAAAGGAGGTTGAAGAAAATTTGGAAGAATTACTGGCATGCTACACTGAGACTGACTTGGCCTAAAAGAAAATCCTCCCCATTCAAGTTCAGAAACAGTAGAGATTTTGAGAGAGAAGTTAAGTACATAGAATTCAAAATTAGCATTAATACGGATGAAAGTTAAGTTGGAGAATAGTTTGAGAGCAAATAAATACCCAGTCTTGCTATTTGAGACCTTGATACAAATATTTGGAGGGAATGGTTTGCTTCACACAGCAGGCATACTTCCTTTGGATTGCAGCCTGTTACTGGAAAGTTTAGAAAAGGAAAAAAATAAATTCACAGTCTTTATGGACTTTAAATGAGATGCACTCAAATGAAGAAGGTGTACCAATATTGGTGAAAATTTTAGTATAAAGTTTGTACAGAAAAGTGTCCAAACCACAATGCATAGCTTGATAAATTATCACCAAGTGAGCACAACCAGGTCTAGAGATAGAAAATGAAAAACACCCCATAAATTCTCTACCTCATGTCTCCTTCTGGTCACTACCTACTCCCCCAATCCTGACTTTCATTCTTGTTGATCATTTTTGCCTGTTTTTGAATTTTATAGGAATAAAATCATTCAGTATGTGCTATTTTTTGTCTGGCTGTTTTTACACAATATTTTCTTTGTAAGATTCATACATGTTGTTGGGTGTTTCAGTGGTTCATTTATTTGCATTGCAGTATAGTGTTCCCATATATGTTTATACCAGTATATGTTGAAATCAATTCTATGCTTGTTTCCAACTCATGATACTGAAATCATGCTGTTACGCATATTTTTGAACATTCGTTTGGACACATATGCATGTATGCATTTCTTGGTCCCTATAACTAGGATTAGAATTGATGGATCACTGAGTACACATATATTCAATTTTGAACTTGACAACTTTCCAACCCATTGTACCAATATATACTCTCAACACACACATGTTTATATGCACACCACACACATGCTTTCAGTATTTCACTGACATTTTCAATGTGCTCTGACAGACTTTAAATTGCCAGTATCCACATTTTTAAGCCTGAAGACTTTTAAAATGTGAAAATAAGGATGGATAGTTGAAGGACATACAGGTATTATTACTCCACCACCCTTCAACTAATAGCTCAAGGGAGTTGGTCTGTAACTCCAGCTCATAACCCTCTTAGAGAAAGTAATTCTGAGAAGTGTGTTGCACTATTTCTCAGAGTTTCTCCACTAAATTTAAAGAGGGAAAAACCTCTCTGAGACTAAAAAAGGACCTCTTTTTTAAAAATTTAATACCTTTATTAGACTATAATTGCTTTACAATGTTGTGTTAGTTTCTGTGGTACAACAAAGTGAATCAGCTATATGTATACATATATCCCCATATCCCCTGCCTCTTGAGATTCCCTCCCACCCTCCCTATCCCACCCCTCTAGGTCATCACAAAGCATCGAGCTGATCTCCCTGTGCTATACAGCAGTTTCCCACTAGCTATCCATTTTACATTTGGTAGTGTATATATGTCATTGCTACTCTCACTTGGTCCCAGTGTCCCCTTCCCCCCTGTGTCCTCAAGTCTGTTCTCTACATCTGCATCTTTATCCCTGACCTGCCACTAGTTTCATCAGTACTGTTTATTTAGATTCCATATATGTGTGTTAGCATACGGTATTTGTTTTTCTCTTTCTGACTTACTTCACTCTGTATGACAGACTCTAGGTCCATCCACCTCATTACAAATAACTCAATTTCATTCCTTTTTATGGCTGAGTAATATTCCATTGTATATATGTGCCACATCTTTATCCATTCATCTGTCGATGGACACTTAGGTTGCTTCCATGTCCTGGCTATTGTAAATAGAGCTGCAATGAACATTGTGGTACATGACTCTTTTTGAATTATTGTTTTCTCAGGGTATATGCCCAGTAGTGGGATTGCTGGGTCATATGGTAGCTCTATTTTTAGCTTTTTAAGGAACCTCCATACTGTTCTCCACAGTGGCTGTATCAATTTACATTCCCACCAACAGTGCAGGAGGGTTCCCTTTTCTCCACACCCTCTCCAGCATTTATTGAAAAAACGACCTCTTGAAGTGACTACTTGCTTCCAACCAGTGATGCACCAACACACCTTGTTCTACATCTGCAGTCACTACTTAATCCCTGCTTCTCCCAATCCTGCCGCAGAAACAGCAAACAATCCTGAACTGATCCCTGCTTCCCTTAAACTCTCCTCAGGGTTCTTCTCTGGAACCCAAACGTTGCAAAATAGACTTTCCTTCTCTCTTCTTGAGCAATTCTCCTTGTTTCCTCTCAAGTTCCCTCCTGTATGGGATGAAGCCGCTTAAATGTCATTTTGTCCAATTACAGGTGGTTCTAGTGGTCTTTGATAAGATTTCATCAGGATTAAAGGCCAGTCACCTCCTATAGAAACTGTCTAAATGTGTATATATATATATATATATACACACACACATAAATGTGTATATATATATACATTTATATATGTATATATGTACATATATGTACATATATGTGTATATATACACATAAATGCATATATATATACATAAATGCATATATATATATATATATATATATATACACACACATATACATATCCTTATTGAATGTTTACCTAACCTGGATTTCTTCCATGCTCCCCTATTGGTCATTCTTTCCTACAAACACAAACTGCTTTCAATAGAATCCATGTCTCAGAGTCCACTTCTGGGGAACCTAAACTAAGATATTATGCATTTGGATCAGCAAAGAAGAAACTGTTAAAAGCTCCCTAAGGAAATAGTGAGAAGTGTCCTCTTAAAACAACAGAGTGATAGAGAGTGGAGAGAAAGAATGATTGTGTATCCATGCCTATAAGAACAACAGTTATACAGGCTTATTACTAATAGAATACCGGACAAATAACATGGCATAAGTAATGGATGATTAAATGAGGTAGACCTCACCGTGGTTCAGTTTATGTAGGTGAGAATGCAGATATGGCCTGTAGTGTGAGGGATTCTTAGGGAAGCCACAGGGAGAAAGAGATTTTTAGGGGGATATCAGAGAAGTAATTAACATGCAAATATAATACAATGTATCCATTTTTATAATAAATTATAAAATCAAAGGATAAATCAATATGTTGTTTCCCTTCATTTGTAACAAGGCAGTGTGATATACAGATAAAGTTGTTCAATAAAGCAACGTGCATAAGGTGTGGTTTTCTTTAGTAAATGTGTGGGTATCTGTTAATATCTTTTTTCTAGCTTTTGGGAATACCAATCAGTATCTCAATAAAAACAGGATCTCAGGTTCAGAATTTTTCTACATATTTCATAGAAGATAAAGTATACAATGCTAATGATTAATTAGTCCTGCAGCTAGCACATAATTTTATAGTTTGTTAATAGTGGTGAGAATTGTTGAACAGCTTAAAGATAAAATAAGTGTGGTAGCATGGACTCTTTTCCCAATTATTCACTGCTGTTTCCATAAAAGATTATATATTCCTGCCTGCTGATATGTGGGTTGCTGTGCTTCCCTCTGCCATTGACATTTGGGTTGGTTGTTAATATCCTCAGACAGATGATGAATCAGTAGTACAAGGGGAGCCAGTTCCCAAAAGAAGCTGTAAGAGTCATTGAAAAGTTTCACACACTGTCTTATTTTTTCCCTCTGGCACAGGAATGACATGTCCCCAAATACCGTGTTTCTTCAATCTGGATCCAGGCTGAAGAGGTATGTGGCATGTAGCTGCACCTGTAGCAAACCACTCACCAGGTAGATGGAGAGAAACATAAAGAAATCCATAGTGTTAAAAGCAGCTGAAACTTGGTAGTTGTTTAATACAACAGCATAACCTGGGGTAAACTCAATAAATGGGTGATAAATTGAGATAAATATATAATGGTACTATGCACACTGATTCTGAAGGATCTCAGAATCTGAATCTGTACATTTCATCCAGAGAATTTTGAAACATTTGATTTCCATTGAAATCTTCCTACTTATATATTTTTTTCAAAAATTAGCTTTATTAAGAATTATTACTTTTGCTATTCACAAGGATAGATAGAAAAGCTGTAAGGGAGGTTTCTGGTTCCCTGAGTGAACATTAAAGAAAACTTCTCTGAAGTCAACCTTTGCATAGTCACTTTGTTTGGTGCTTGGCAGTGCACAGTGGTGAGATTCCAGGTGGATGATGAGTGTGTTTTTCTTTTCTAAAGGGGAAGATGGCTATTGTTGAAGGGTCAAGAGTGAGTGTAAGAGGGGAAAAAACCAGCAGGTGGTCATAGAGAGAATAGTGTTGTCCTTCTATTGGGCCGAAAGAATTGATAACTGAGTATATAGCAAAGTTGAATTTCTAGAAATGTGTGTGTGTGTATTTATGCCTGGAAATTGTTTGGAGGGTTCTCCCACAGTCCCAGGGATTGGGACCCAATTTTAAATGCCTGTATGTTTAGGAATATAATATAATATAATAATCTCTGGGTTAAAGAAAGTACACATTAAATAGTATTCACTCACTAGATACGTCAAAATGTTTTCCATGGTTTTGATATTGTTCAATAGAACAGCAATTCATGAAGTTACCTTTTCCTCCTACCCATCAATAACTTGGTTTTCTCCATCTTAGGAATTTCAAAGTTGTTGTTTATAAAATCTCATTGTGGCTGTAATGTGGGTTACATTTTCTCCAATACTCAAAGGATGATTCTTCCTGAGGGTACCATCTTTATCTAGGCTCTTCTGCTAATTTGCTTGTTCTGACCCAAGTAAATTATTGTCTTAATTAATATACGTTTAAAATCAAGAGCCTGTGGGTCCTTCTTCTGTAATGTCCGGGTTTTGCAGGTTCAGTTATTTAATTCAGATGTACAGAATTAAACTATTTCTAAAGCTTCTATCTCAACACTATATCTTGTCCAAGTATGACAATCTTTAATTTTATTTTAATAATGATATAAGTAGCTATGAACATACCACCCAACATGAAAACTAAAACAATCAAGTCACTAAATTGTAGTTACCAATGTGTTTCTCTCCCTTCTTCTCAATCTGCCTTCCTTCATTGATGAAATAATTACTTTTTAATTGTCCTTAATCTTTTGTTTATCATGCCCTTGTTTTATATAGATATATGTCTCAACACACACACACAGTTTCATAAAATATATGGATAACTAAAATATATATTATTTATTATTTGTCATTTTAAATTCAATATAAGGAAAACCATATTTATAAAAATGTATTTTTCCACTCAATATTATATTTTAGGGATTTGTTCATATTTTTGAATATTGTTATGTTTTATTCATTTTCAAGGTAGTATTGTGTTTCAGTATATTTATACATATCTCTGTTTCTGGAAGATTTTTTTGTTTCCAGATTTTTGCCACTACAGAGTTGCTAAAAGCACATTCAGACAAACACAAAATGAAAAAGGTTATCACCAATATTACGATATCTTTTTAAAGCAAAACTTCAAGTTGATAGCATTTGTGCCTCTAAATATTGACATAAACAATGTATTTTGTGTATACTAAAATTCAACTGAAAACCAAAACTCTAAAAAAAATGACCATATCAATTAGGAAATTAGTTTCCAAATTTTAAGCATATTCAAAACAATTACATTGATTGGATAATAATAGTGATTAAATTTAGGCTTAACTTAAAATGCTAAAAATTTCTTGCATAAAAATCAAAGGAGGGCCCTAAAGCAAGATGGTGGAGTAGAAGGACGTGCTCTCACTCCCTCTTGCGAGAACACCAGAATCACAACTAGCTGCTAGACAATCATCAAAAGGAGGACACTGGAACTCACCAAAAAAGATACCCCACATCCAAAGACAGAGGAGAAGCCACAATGAGATGGTAGGAGGGGTGCAATCACAGTAAAATCAAATCCCATAAGTGCTGGGTGGGTGACTCACAGACTGGAGAACACTTATACCACAGAAGTCCACCCACTGGAATGAAGGTTTTGAGCCCCACGTCAGGCTTCCCAACCTAGGGGTCCGGCAATGGGAGAAGGAATTCATAGAGAATCAGACTTTGAAGGCTACTGGGATTTGATTGCAGAACTTCAACAGGACTGGGGGAAACAGAGATGCCAATCTTGGAGGGCACACACAAAGTAGTGTGTGCATCGGGACCCAGGGGAAGGAGCAGTGACACCAGGGGAGACTGAACCAGACCTACCTGCTAGTGTTGGAGGGTCTCCTGCAGAGGCGGGGGGTGGCTGTGGCTCACCGTGGGGACAAGGACACTGGCAGCAGAAGTTCCGGGAAGTACTCCTTGGTGTGAGCCCTCCCAGAGTCCACCACTAGCCCCACCAAAGAGCCCAGGTAGGCTCCAGTGTTGGGTTGCCTCGGGCCAAACAACTAACAGGGAGGGAACCCAGCCCCACCCATGAGCAGTCAAGTGGATTAAAGTTTTACTGAGCTCTGCCCACCAGAGCAACAGTCAGCTCTACCCACCACCAGTCCCTCCCATCAGGAAACTTGCACAAGCCTCTTAGATAGCCACATCCACCAGAGGGCAGACAGCAGAAGCAAGAAGAACTACAGTCCTGCAGCCTGTGGAACAAAAACCACATTCACAGAAAGATAGAGAAGAAGAAAAGGCAGAGGGCTATGTACCAGATGAAGGAGCAAGATAAAACCCCAGAAAAACAACTAAAAGAAGTGGAGATAGGCAACCTTCCAGAAAAAGAATTCAGAATAATGATAGTGAAGATGATCCAGGACCTTGGAAAAAGAATGGAGGCAAAGATCGAGAGGATGCAAGAAATATTTAACAAAGACCTAGAAGAATTAAAGAACAAACAAACAGAGATGAACAATACAATAACTGAAATGAAAACTACACTAGAAGGAATCAATAGCAGAATAACTGAGGCAGAAGAACGGATAAGTGACGTGGAAGACAGAATGGTGGAATTCACTGCTGCAGAACAGAAAAAAGAAAAAAGAATGAAAATAAATGAAGACAGCCTAAGAGACCTCTGGGACAATATTAAATGCAACAACATTCTTATTATAGGGGTCCCAGAAGGAGAAGAGAGAGAGAAAGGACCCAAGAAAATATTTGAAGAGATTATAGTCGAAAACTTCCCTAACATAGGAAAGGAAATAGCCACCCAGGTCCAGGAAGCGCAGAGAGTCCCATACAGGATAAACCCAAGGAGAAACACGCCGAGACACATAGTAATCAAATTGGCAAAAATTAAAGACAAAGAGAAATTATTGAAAGCAGCAAGGGAAAAACGATGAATAACATACAAGGGAACTCCCATAAGGTTAACAGCTGATTTCTCAGCAGAAACTCAACAAGCCAGAAGGGAGTGGCATGATATACTTAAAGTTATGAAAGGGAAGAACCTACAAACAAGATTACTCTACCCACAAAGGATCTCATTCAGATTTGATGGAGAAAACAAAAGCTTTACAGACAAGCAAAAGCTAAGAGAATTCAGCACCACCAAACCAGCTCTACCACAAATGCTAAAGGAACTTCTCTAAGTGGGAAACACAAGAGAAGAAAAGGACCTACAAAAACAAACCCAAAACACTTAAGAAAATGGTCATAGGAACATACATATCGATAATTACCTTAAACATGAATGGATTCAATGCTCCAACCAAAAGACACACACTTGCTGAATGGATACAAAAACAAGACCCATATATATGCTGTCTACAAGAGACCCACTTCAGACCTAGGGACACATACAGACTGAAAGTGAGGGGATGGAAAAAGATATTCCATGCAAATGGAAATCAAAAGAAAGCTGGAGTAGCAATACTCATATCAGATAAAATAGGCTTTAAAATAAAGAATGTTACAAGAGACAAGGAAGGACACAACATAATGATCAAGGGATAAATCCAAGAAGAATATATAAGAATTATAAATACATATGCACCCAACATAGGAGCACCTCAATACATAAGGCAACTGCTAACAGCTATAAAAGAGGAAATCGACAGTAACACAATAAGAGTGGGGGACTTTAACACCTCACTTACACCAATGGACAGATCATCCAAAATGAAAATAAATAAGGAAACAGAAGTTTTAAATGACACAATAGACCAGATAGAGTTAATTGATATTTATAGGACATTCCATCCAAAAACAGTAGATTACACTTTCTTCTCAAGTGCACACAGAGCATTCTGCAGGTTAGATCACATCCTGGGTCACAAATCAAGCCTCAATAAATTTAAGAAAATTGAAATCATATCAAGCATCTTTTCTGACCACAATGCTATAAGATTAGAAATGAATTACAAGGAAAAAAATGTAAAAAACACATGGAGGCTAAACAATACGTTACTAAATAACCAAGAGATCACTGAAGAAATCAGAGGGGAAATCAAAAAATACCTAGAGACAAATGACAATGAAAACACGATGATCCAAAACCTATGGGATGCAGCAAAAACAGTTCTAAGAGGGAAGTTTATAGCTATACAAGCCTACCTCAAGAAACAAGAAAAATCTCAAATAAACCATCTAACCTTACACCTAAAGGAACTAGAGGAAGAAGAACAAACAAAAAACAAAGTTAGCAGAAGGAAAGAAATCATAAAGATCCGAGCAGAAATAAATGAAATAGAAACAAAGAAAACAATAGCAAAGATCAGTAAAACTAAAAACTGGTTCTTCGAGTAGATAAACAAAATTGATAAACCATTAGCCAGACTCATCAAGAAAAGGAGGGAGAGGACTCAAATCAATAAAATTAGAAATGAAAAGGGAGAAATTACAACAGACACCGCAGAAATACAAAGCATCCTAAGAGACTACTGCAAGCAACTCTATGCCAATAAAATGAACAACCTGGAAGAAATGGACAAATTCTTAGAAAGGGATAAGCTTCCAACACTGAACCAGGAAGAAATAGAAAATATGAACAGACCAATCACAAGTAATGAAATTGAAACTGTGATTTAAAATCTTCCAACAAACAAAAGTCCAGGACCAGATGGCTTCACAGGTGAATTCTGTCAAACATTTAGAGAAGAGCTAACACCCATCCTTCTCAAACTCTTCCAAAAACTTGTGGATGAAGGAACACTCCCAAACTCATTCTATGAGGCCACCATCACCCTGAAACCAAAACCAGAAAAAGATACTACAAAAAAAGAAAATTATAGACCAATATCACTGATGAATATAGATGCAAAAATCCTCAACAAAATATTAGCAAACAGAATCCAGCAACACATTAAAAGGATCATACACCATGATCAAGTGGGATTTATCCCAGGGGTGCAAGGATTGTTCAATATACGTAAATCAGTCAATGTGATACACCATATTAACAAATTGAAGAATAAAAACAATATGATCATCTCAATAGATGCAGAAAAAGCTTTTGACAAAATTCAACACCCATTTATGATAAAATCTCTCCAGAAAGTGGGCATAGAGGGAACCTGCCTCAACATAATAAAGGCCATATATGACAAACCCACAGCAAACATCATTCTCAATGGTGAAAAACTGAAAGCATTTCCTCTAAGATCAGGAACGAGACAAGGATGTCCACTCTCACCACTATTATTCAACATAGTTTTGGAAATCCTAGCCATGGCAGTCAGAGAACAGAAAGAAATAAACGGAATACGAATTGCAAAAGAAGAAGTAAAACTGTCACTGTTTGCAGATGACATGATACTATACATAGAGAATCCTAAACATTCCACCAGAAAACTACTAGAGCTAATCAATGAATTTGGTAAAGTTGCAGGATACAAAATTTATGCACAGAAATCTCTTGCATTCCTCTACACTAATGATGAAAAATCTGAAAGAGAAATTAAGGAAACACTCCCATTTACCATTGCAACAAAAAGAATAAAATACCTAGGAATAAACCTACCTAGGGAGACAAAAGACCTATATGTAGAAAACTATAAGACACTGATGAAAGAAATTAAAGATGATACCAACAGATGGAGAGCTATACCATGTTCTTGGATTGGAAGAATCAATATTGTGAAAATGCCTATACTACCCAAAGCAATCTACAGATTCAATGCAATCCCTATCAAATTACCAATGATATTTTTTACAGAACTAGAACAAAAAATCTTAAAATTTGTATGGAGACACAGAAGACCCTGAATAGCCAAAGCAGTCTTAAGGGGAAAAAACGGAGCTGGAGCTATCAGACTCCCTGACTTCAGACTATACTACAAAGCTACAGTAATCAAGACAATATGGTACTGGCACAAAAACAGAAACATAGATCAATGGAACAAGATAAAAAGCCCAGAGATAAACCCACGCACCTATGGTCAACTAATCTATGACAAAGGAGGCAAGGATATACAATGGAGAAAAGACAGTCTCTTCAATAAGTGGTGCTGTGAAAACTGGACAGCTACATGTACAGGAATGAAATTAGAACACTCCCTAACACCATACACAAAAATAAACTCAAAATGCATTAGAGCCCTAAATGTAAGACTGGACACTATAAAACTCTTAGAGGAAAACATAGTAAGAACACTCTTTGACATAAATCAAAGCAAGATCTGTTTTGATCCACCTCCTAGAGTAATGGAAATAAAAACAAAAATAAACAAATGGGACCTAAGGAAACTTCAAACCTTTTGCACAGCAAAGGAAACCATAAACAGGACGAAAAGACAACCCTGAGAATGGGAGACAATATTTGCAAACGAATCAACGGACAAAGGATTAATGTCAAAAATATATAAACAGCTCATGCAGCTCAATATTAAAAGAACAAACAACCCAATCCAAAAATGGGCCAAAGACCTAAATAGACATTTCTGCAAAGAAGTCATACAGATGGCCAAGAAGCACATGAAAAGCTGCTCACCATCAGTAATTATTAGAGAAATGCAAATCAAAACTCCAATGAGGTATCACCTCACAACAGTTAGAATGGGCATCATCAGAAAATCTACAAACAACAGATGCTGGAGAGGGCGTGGAGAAAAGGGAACCCTCTTGCACTGTGGTGGGAATGTCAATTGATACAGCCACTATGGAGAACAGTATCGAGGTTCCTTAAAAAACTAAAAATAGAATTACCATATGACCCAGCAATCCCACTACTGAGCATATACCCTGAGAAAACCATAATTCAAAAAGACACATGCACCCCAATGTTCATTGCAGCACTATTTACAATAGCCAGGTCATGGAAACAGCCTAAATGCCCATCGACAGACAAATGGATAAAGAAGAGTGGTACATATATACAATGGAATATTACTCAGCCATAAATAAGAACGAAATTGGGTCATTTGTTGAGACGTGGATGGATCTAGAGGCTGTCATACAGAGTGAAGTAAGTCAGAAAGAGAAAAACAAATATCGTATATTAATGCATATATGTGGAACCTAGAAAAATGGTACAGATGATTCGGTTTTTAGGGCAGAAATTGAGACACAGATGTAGAGAACAAACGCATGGACACCAAGGGGGGAAAGCGGCGGGGGAGTGGGGGTGGTGGTGTGATGAATTGGGCTATTGGAATTGTCATGTAAACACTGATGTGTATAAAACTGATGACTAATAAGAACGTGCTGTATAAAAAAATAAATAAAATAAAATTCGAAAATTAAAAGAAAATCAAAGAAATAGAAGTATAATCCAGATTTCCAACGTTATCTCTTCGCAATTCATTAAATAGAATATACTGTCAGAGTTACTAAGAATTAGGGGTTGTATTATAGTTTGGGTTATGGGTAATACCTACAACTCAGTGAAGCAGGTTTTGGTGCATGTAAGTCCCCAGGAGGATGTAATATACCAGGCAATGAAGGATTCTAGGAAGATGGTGGAATGAGACACACCAGATGTTTCTCCTCGCCTAGACAGCATTTTCACTGACTGATGTAAACCTTTTGGAACTCTGGAGTCTACTGAACGCTTTCAACTTTGAGGGGTGGCTTGGATAATAAATTGTGGTTAATTGTGATCAATTTCAGTATTTATCACAGTATCAGCAACCCATCCCCCACCTGCCAGGCCTGTGGCAGGAAGCCTTGTACACATTCCAGGAGCAGTTTGCACAGTTGAGCCAAATGAGCTTGTCATCCAGATGTCAGAGATCTGTGCTCTGATCACAGATTAATGATATCAGAGGTGCAGACAAAGAGGCAGGTGGGATGTTGCTTCTCTCCCATTATTGCAAACCCCTCCTCCACAGGCTGAAATTGATTCCAGGGATTTAAAGGGCCAGTGTCCTTTTTTCTCTCTCCTTATTAGTAATCACTTTAAATGTAAATGGATTAAACTCTCCAATTAAAAGGCAGATTGGCAGAATGAATAAAAGGAAAACACGATCCAACTCTGTGCTCTCTGTAAGAGACCACAAACTAGTTGAAAGTGAAAGGATGACAAAAAGATATTCCATGCAAATAATAACCAGAAGAGAGTGGGGATAACTTATATCAGACAATACTAATATCAGAAAAAATAGACTTTAAATCAAAAAGTAATGAGATAAAGAAGGACTTTATATTGATATATTAATGCAAGATTTAATAGAACAAGAAGATATAGCAATTATAAACATTTACTTACATAATAATAAACCATCAAAATATATGAAGCAAAAATTGAGAAATTAAAGAGAGAAATAGTTCTACAATAATAATTGGAATCTTCAATATTGTATTCTTAATACTGGATAAAGTAACCAGACAGATGATAACTAGACAAATAGAAGACTTGAATGATGTAATAAATCAATCAGATTTAACAGAAATATACAGAACACTCTACCCAACAACAAAAGAATACACATTTTTCTCAAGTGCACAAGGGACATTTTCCAGGATAGACCACATGTTAAGCCACAAATTAAGTCTCAGTAGATTTTAAAAGATATCATATAGACTATTTTCTTCTTACCAAAATTGGACAAAACTAGATATAAATAACAGAAGAAAAACTGGAAAAATTTTAAGTTTTCTGTAAATCAAAGAGTGCACTCTGTAAAAACCAGTGGAAAAAGAAGACAGCACAAAGTAAATTAGAAAATACTTAGAGATGAAGGAAAACCAAAACACAGTACAGATATACCTTGAAGATATTGAGGTTTCAATTCCAAATCACCCACAATAAAGCAAATATTGCAATGAAGTGAGTCACATAGTTTTTTGGTTGCTCAGTGCATATAAAAGTTATGTTGGGCTTCCCTGGTGGCACAGTGGTTGAGAATCTGCCTGCTAATGCAGGGGACACGGGTTCGAGCCCTGGTCTGGGAGGATCCCACATGCCGTGGAGCAACTGGGTCCGTGGGCCACGGCTGCTGAGCCTGCGCATCTGGAGCCTGTGCTCCGCAGCGGGAGAGGCCGCGATGGTGAGAGGCCCGCGCACCGCGATGAAGAGTGGCCCCCGCTTGCCGCAGCTGGAGAAAGCCCTCGCACAGAAACGGGGACCCAACACAGCCTAAAATAAATAAATAAATAAATAAATAAATAAATAAATAAATAAATAAATAAACAAACAAACAAACAAACAAATAAAAGAGGCAAAAAAAAAGTTATGCTCACACTATACTGTAATCTATTAAGTGTACAATAGCATAATATCTAAAAATATGTACATACTGTAATTAAAAATACTTTATTGCTAAAAAGTGCTAACCATCATCTGAGCCTTCAGTAAGTCATAATCTTTTTGCAATAGTAACATCAAAGATCACTGATCATATATCACCATAACAAATGTAATACTAATGAAAAAGGTTGAAATATTGTGAGAACTACCATAATGTGAGACAGAGACACAAAATGAGAAAATGCTGTTGGAAAAATGGCACCATTAAACTTGCTTGACAGATAGTTGCCACAAACCTTCAATCTGTAAAAAATTCAATATCTGTGAAGTACAGTAAAGCAAAGCACAATAAAATGAGGTATGTCTGTATACCAAAACTTATGGGATACAGCAAAAACAGTATGAAGGGGAACTTTGTAGTTATAAATGCTTACTGTAAAAAACAAGAAAGATCTCAAATTAACAATCTAACTTTACAACTTAAGGAACTAGAAAAAGAACAAACTAAATACAAAGCTAGCAAGGAAAGAAAATAATAAAGATTAAAGTGGAGATTAATGAGAGAATAGAAAAATGATAGAGAAAATCAATATAACCAAAAGATGGTTCTTAGAAAGATCAACAAAATTGACAAACATTTAGCTAGCTATATAGACCAAAAAAAAAAAAAAGGAAAAAAGAGAGAGAGGAATCAAATTACTAATATCTGAAATGAAAGTAGGACATTACTACCAAATTTATAGAAATAAAAAGGATTATAAAAGAATGGTGTAACAATTGTACACCAAAAAAATTGGATAGCCTAGATGAAATGAATAAATTCTTAAAATCACAAAACCTACTAAGATTAAATAATGAGTAAATAGAAAATATGACTAGACCTATAAATGGTAAGATGATTGAATCAGTAATCAAAATTCCCCCACAAAGAAAAGCCCTGGATTCACCAGATTGTTTCATTGATGAATTCTACCAAATATTTGAGGAGGAACTATCAACAATCCTATTCAAACTCTTTCAAAAATATTGAAGAGGAGAGAAAACTTTTTAACTCATTCTTTGAGGCCAGCATTAACCTAACACCAAAGCTAGACCAAGACATTACAAGGAAATAAAATTACAGATCAACATCTCTTATGAATATTGATGCAAAAATTGTCAGTTGAATCCAGCAGGATATTAGAGGGATTATACACCATGCCCAGGTGGGATTTATTTCTGGAATGCAAAGATATCTCAACATACAAAAATCTATTAATGTAATATACCATATTTACAGAATAAAGGGAAAGGATCTACATGATCTTCTCAATTGGTGTAGAAAAAACATTTGACAAAATTCAACATTCTTTCATAATAAAAATACACAACAAAGAAGGAACAGAATGAAGCTACCTCAACATAATAAAAGCTATCTATGAAAAATTCACAGTGAGTCACATTCAACAGTGAAAGTCTGAGAGCTCTTCCTCTAACACTGGCAACAAAGGAAGAATGTCCACTGTCACCACCTCTATTCAATATAGTCCTGAAAGTTCTAGCTAAAGCAATTAAGCAAGAAAAAGAAATAAGGGACTTCCCTGGTGGCACTGTGGTTAAGAATCCATCTGCCAATGCAGGGGACACAGGTTCGAACCCTGCTCCAGGAAGATCCCACATGCTGCAGAGAAACTAAGCCTGTGAACCACAACTACTGAGCCTGTGCTCTAAAGCCCACAAGTCACAACTACGGAAGCCCACACGCCTAGAGCCCCGTGCTCTGCAACAAGAGAAGCCACTGCAATGTGAAGCACGTGCACCACAATGAAGAGTAGCTACCACTCGCCACAGCTAAAGAAAGCCTGCATGCAGCAACAAAGACCCAATGCAGCCAAAAAAAAAATTAATTAATTAAAAAAAGAAAAAGAAAAAAAAAGACTTCTAAATTTAAAAAGTAAAATTAATTATATCTGTTCATAGACAATATGATCTTAATGTAGAAAACCTAAAGATCCCACACATAAAAACTATTAGAAATAATAAATTCAGCAAAGTAGCAGAATACAAAGTCAACACACAATGACATCAGTTGCATTTCATTTCTAAATAATAACAATGAACAATATAAAAAGAAAATTAAGAAAACAATTCTAATTTTAACAGAATCAAATAGAATAAAATATTGAATACTTAGTCAAGGAGGTGAATAATAAACTTAACCACAGAGGTATACAGCAAGTACAATGAAAAGTATGAAAAACTGCTGAAAGAAATTAAAGAAGATATAAATAAATGGAAACACAGCCTGTGTTCATGCATTGGAAGACTAAATATTAAGAAGTCAGTACTACCCAAAGCATTGTATAGATTCAGTGCAATGCATATCAAAACCCTAATGATATTTTTTTATGGAAATAGAAAAACCCATCCTAAAATGTATATAGAATGTGAAGGAAACCAGAATAGCCAAAACAAGCTTGAAAAAGAAGAACAAAGCTGGTGGACTGACACTTTCTAATTTCAAAACTTACTACAAAACTATAGTAATCCAAACAGTGTAGTACTGACATAAAGACAACTATAGACCAGTGGATTATAACAAGGAACCCAGAAATGAACCCTAACATATATGTTCAAATAATTTTTGACAAGGATGCTAGACCATTCAATGGAGAGAGGACAGTCTTTGCAACAGATGGTGCTAGGAAAGTTGGATATTCACATGCAAAAAGAATAAAGTTGGATGTTTACCTAATACAATATACAAAAAATTCAAAATGGATCAAAGATCTAAATATAAAAGCTAAAACTATAAAACAAAGAATGAAACTTCACAGGATTGGAATTGGCAATGATTTCTTGAATATGATATCAAAGGCATTAGGCAAAAAAAATAGACTTCATAAAATTATTTTTAATAATTGTGCATCAAATGATACTATCGACAGAGTTAAAAAGGGAACACACGGAATGGCAGAAAATATTTGCAAATCACATATCTGATAAATGGTTAGTATATGAAATGTACAGAGAACACCTAAAATTCAACAACAAAAACAGAAACAACCCAATTCAAGAATGGGCAAAGGACTTAAATAGACAGTTCTCCAGAGGAGATGTACAAATGACCAATAAGCACATGAAAAGATATTCAACAGTCACTAGTCATTAGGGAAATGCAAACCAAAACTACAATGATATACTACTTCATACTTTTTAGGATGTCTACTATTTTTAAAAAGCAGAAATAACAAGTGTTTTTGAGGATGTGGAAAAAATAGAACTCTTATGAACTGTTGGTGGGAATGTGAAATGGTAGAGAAGCTATGGAAAACAACATGGTGACTCCTTAAATAATTAAATATGGAATCACCTTATGATACAACAATTTCATTTCTGGGAATATACTCAAAATACTATAGTTGTAAATGGAGTCTTAAAGAGATATTTGTGCACCCGTATTCATGGCAGCATTATTCACAATAGCCAAAATATGGAAGCAGCCCAAGTGTATCTATTGATTTTTTCCATACACATTTTAGGATTGTATGTGCTACCCATGTGACAAATGCCATTAATTCTGATAGAGATTGCATTGGATCTATATATTACTTTGGGTAATATAGACATTTTAGCAACATTAATTCTTCCAATTCATCTCTTTTCATTTATTTGTGTCAATTTCAATTTATTTTATTAATGTCTTGTCATTTTCAATATGCATGTCTTTTACCTCCTTGGTTAAAGTTATTCCTAGCTATTTTATTCTTTTTGATGCAATTATTTGATATAGATATAGAACTACCATTTGATTCGGCAAGTCAATTTCTAGGCATCGATCTGAAAAAATACACACACGAACACACACACACACACACACACACAAGAACACTGATTTGAAAAGATATATGCACACCTATGTTCATTACAGCAGTATTTATGACAGCCAAGATATGAAAACAATTCAAGTTTTTATCAATAGATAAATGGATAAAGAAATTGTGGAATGTATATAATTCAGCCACAAAAAGAATGAATTCTTGCCATTTGGGACAACATAGAACTTGAGGGCATTATGCTAAGTGAAATAAGTCAGACAGAGAAAGACGAATACCATATGATTTCTCTTATATGTGAATATATATATTAAAAAAAAAACAAAAAACAAGCTCATAGATACAGAGAACAGATTGGTGGTTGCCAGAGGCAAGGTGTGGGGAGTGGAGGAATGGGTTAATTATTTTTGTTTTTAAGTTGAATACATTGAATACTAATTTTTAAAAGGTAGAAAAAGGTTGGATAGTTCTAACCTAAGACAAAACTTACAAGAATATTCTGTTCTCTCAGGTAAAGAACAAGGTTAGTTTATCAGAAGTGGTTTTTCCTTCTATTGGTTCTGAATGGGATTTCCAGATCTTATAGTCCACTCCTGGCCATGAAGAGTCATAGGATGAGGCTGACAGAAAGAGACCAGGAGTTTCCCCAGCACTTCTTAAGCTTGGTTTTCAAATTATATGGCCAAGATAGTTGATATATTTGCCAAAATTACTCTCTCCGGTTGGATGGGGGAAGACGAGCATTTCAAAAGACAACACCTGATAGCTATCCAAGAGAGAGACTGGCAGTTGGTGTTTGGGAGCCTGTAGTTGAGGTCAAATGCTGTTGGAAGCCAGAACAACAAGAAAAAAAAATGGGAAAAATATAAGAGGCATTAATTTGTAATCAAAACGTATCTTATATTTCACAAAGAGAAATGTACTTCCTTTTTGGACAGCATGATGTTTTGGTCTATAATGTTTTTGTTGATAAATACCTACATATTTATCATGTTCTATATATTGCCAACATAGCATCTTCTGTATGAGTGACAGTTAAGTACAAATCATATCCCAACTGACAAAATAGCATATGATTGTAAATGTCTTCAGCTATTTGCAAGAGCAGGCTGTAAATTCATTCAGCTTTAATGGAAACTGGTTGATTGCTCCTTTGGGATCATTGAAGGAGAATGAGCAAATACTGATTTTAAAATGAAAAAGTGGGTGTTTGGGTTAAATTTGCTTAATATTGGACTCATCAGTTAAGCTTTGAAGTACTTTGTCTAGAGCAAGACAGAATACTCTTTACAAATTTTCAAAGAAAATATATTAATATTTTGAGATTGTTTTATGGATTGGGGTGTTTCTGACAATAGTAACAGGTCAAACTGTATATTTATAATCTACTTTGACTTGATTATGATTTTACTGGAGATTTTATGGCAAGTTTATGGTAATTTCCCCTTTCAAACGCATTATTTTAATAAATCAGTTGAGCTCTCACATACTATTCTTTTTTTTTCTGAAATGGAAATGTTAGCAGTTTGTTCCATTTTCATAATGAACTACAATTATCATATATTAGAAAAAGATTTTTACTTTCTGATGTCAGATTATTTTTTTAAAAAATGATTCCCAACTGAACACAAGGGTATAATTTAATTTCTGCTGACATCATAAACAATATGAGTTCAACATAAGTAGTTGATGAATGACAGGAGAACAATTAAGTTAAATTATACTGTAAAGATTTATTCGAACAAAATAAAAGTTTTTTAAAAGTATCTTCTATTGAAATTCAAATAAGCCATTTTCTTCACAAAGGGCAGTGAGGCAGAATATCTTCCCTAGAGTGTCATTATCTTATAAGTAAGGTTTAGATAGTGTAAAAGATATTTATGTTATAAGGTGAACAATTAATTTTCCCATAATATATGGGCACAGGATCTATTTTAAGTATTTTATGTGTACTGCCCTTCTGTTAATTTTTTTATTATTCAAGTCTTTGTAAAAGTCACAAAACATATTATATAGTGCTCTCTTTCATGTTGTTAATTACAAATTGAAGACACCACAGCACTCATACCGAGTGACCCTGACAGTATATTATTTTATGATGAATTGTAGGTAGACCACGTAAGATCAAGCAAGAACTAAATCACATTATCATGTTGTAGATGAGGAAAGTGCCTGACTTCTTTGAAGATTATGTTAAACCTATTCTTTTACAATTAGCAATGAGCACTTTTCCACAGGGATTACATGAAATTGTGGATATACTGACAAGAGTATTTTCTTTGTATGTATCACTGCCATCGCAATGAATCAGAAACCTCATTGTGTCGATGCCTTCTTATAAATATCCTTTAATTTCACCCCCTCTTCTTCATTTTCATTTTCACTTCCTTGATTTGACCCACAGTAATTCTTTCCTTGTCAAATCCATGTACTTTTCCCTTGATTGTTTCCATTTGTCTTCTATATATATATATATTCTCAGGTAAAGAGCAAGGTTAGTTTATCAGAAGTGGTTTTTCCTTCTATTGGTTCTGAATGGGATTTCCAGACTTTATAGTCCACTCCTGGCCATGAAGAGTCATAGGATGAGGCTGACAGAAAGAGACCAGGAATTTCCCCAGCACTTCTTAAGCTTGGTTCTCAAATTATATGGCCAAGATAGTTGATAAATTTGCCGAAAGTGCAAATAAATAGACTATATATATGTATATACATATATATATAATCTATTTAAAATTCATCAGTGAGCCTTATCTCTCACATATAAATCCAAAACTTGTATAGGATATGCAATACTATTAAAGACATGTTTGCAACTCCTCTCCTCTTACAACATGGAGGGGGAAAAATGCAAGCAAACCACAAGATTATCAATATTATGAGTCTTGATCATGAACTAATGGATGCTGAATACCTTAGACTCTCTTCATTTTGGGCCTGAATAAATCTTGGGTGTTGCAGGAGTGGAGTAGCCAGATAAAACCAGTAGGTACTATACGCTCTTTTTATTTCATTAAGCCCTAAAGGTGTAATTGTCAGATTGCTAAGCACTTCCACAATTTATCACTAATCCTGCCTCTAAATCCTACATGATTAATGTAGAATGATGAACCGAACATCTTTGTTTCTAATCCATCTATTTTAATTTCAAAATATTATGGTTTCAATTGTCCAATACTTTTTATTCCTTTCTGTCTTCATGGATATTGTATAGGAGTTGTGATGGTCACCCAAGCAATACGGATAAGATAGTTTTTATAGCAGACAGAAAGACAATCTTCTAGCCAAGAAAACTTTGTTGTTTTCTGCACCATCCCTTTCTACTTCCCTCATGTTACAATGAAAGTAGTGCCCATTCTCCCAATAAAGGTACATCTCCCTGTCTATGCATGAATTTCTACCTGTTAGCACTACACCTTTGGTTATTCCTTGTTCTCTATGATATTCAGTATGTGTCTTTCATTTTATTCTACTCATTGGCATTTAAATATACATGAAGTTATCCCATTCTGTATGAAGACCTTGTCTTTTCTTCCATATGCCACTCTAGTTGTGGAAATTTCTCTTATTTCTGCTTTAGAACCAAGGAGAAATTCATCTCTAAATTCATTAAGTCTAGATATCACACAGTGAAACTATGCTTGCTGAATCCAAAGGTTTTCCTACTTCTAATTTGCTTGACTTTTCTAATTTGACAGTTTTGGATAATACATCATTCTTGAAATAGTCTCTCATACACATATATATAAATAAATATTTATATATATATATATGCTTCATAGTTTGTACAAATGTCTATATCAAAATTGACTTCATCATTGATATGGTTTGAATGTTTATGCCCCCCTCCAAACTCATATGTGAAATCCTAATGCCCAGTGTAATGGTATTAGGAGGTGGAGCCTCTTTGGGAGGTGCTTGGGTCTTGAGGGTGGAGCCCTCATGAATTGTATTAGTGTCTTTATGAAAGAGACCCCTGAAAGCTCCCTCCCTCTTCCACCATGGGAGGACGCAGCCAGAAGTAATCTTCAACCAGGAAGAGGGCTCTCACTAGAACCCAATTAGACTGCATCCTGACCTTGGACTTCCAGCCTCCAGAATTATGAGCAATAAACTTCAGCTGTTGATAAGCCACCCAGTGTATGGTATTTTGTTTCAGCAGGCTCAGTGGACTGAAACAATCATCTTTCCATTACACATGTCGTCCTCTGCCAGTCCTCTCCATTTTAATAACTGTCACTGCCCCATCTTCAGTTAAGCACCTAAAGATGACAGTTTATATCACGTTCAGTCACCAAAATCTACGTATAATAATTCTTATTATGAAGAATTATTAAATTTGTTCATTTTCTTTGTCAGCTCACTACTGTTCCACTCCAGGTCACCATCCACCCACATCAAGATTATGAGAAACTCCTAATCATTGTCCTCTAATTTATTTTTCACACTACAGACTCACTGATTTTAGTAACATTCACAGCTAATATTGTCACTCCTCTATCTTGTAGTTACCCCCCCCCCACCAATCAGAGTAATACTTAATAGTAGTAATATTAAAATACTAAATAAGGAAACAATATCTAATATTTATATGTCAAGTATCACATAGCAGGTTCTAAGTGAATTATGTATATTAACACATTTATTACTCAAAATATTCCTATGAAATATGTACTGCTGTTATACTCTTGTTGTCTCCATTTTGCTATTTTTTAATGTATCTATTTAAGTATGCATTAGTTTATTTAAAGGTAAGAAATCAATGCAAAAACTGTGGCCTAGCATCACACAGCTGATACAGATACTGGCCAGTACATACAAAAGAAATAAACTCACAAAACTTAATTTGTTCACATGAACGTTAATGTGTAGTCCTAAATAATTTTGGTTCCTTAAAGAAGTGTTTATCTTTTCACTTGCAGGCCTTCTTACCTCCTTTACACTAGAAGACTATTAGGCTAGTCTTGGCTCATTCTCAACCTCTCTTTTAAGAACACTTCCAATCAGAGGCCTTCTTTACTCCCCAAATCAGGGTGTCCTCCCCACCCACACCCCTGATTGTGCACTTCTAGGGCAATCTCTACCACTTTGGTCACAACTGTCATGATGCCTTATATGAATGACCTATTTATTGGTTCATTTCCTTTGCTGGTTGCTGGTGTATAAACTTATTGAAGCCAAAAACTTTCTACCTTTTGTTCATTGTTTTATCTCTAACCCTGGGCAGTGTCTCTCCTATGACAAGCACTGAATAAATATTAGTTGAATAAATAAGGAATCTAAAGACGAAGTATGCATTATCAAGCAAATCTGAACATTTAAAAGCCTGAATACAAGATCGTGGTTCTGCATTCTGTATCTCATATTGCATTGCATATCAAGTATCTTAAACTTTTTATGTTCTACTGCAGATTACAGTTTATCATTTAAATGGTGGTTAGTAATTTGGGGCACCAAAATGAATGTTGTGCTCCTCCCACTTGTCTAAGTATCAGTTTGACTGTCTTTTATCTTGTAGGGTTATGAGAAACACCTTGTAATGTACAAAATAAAATGACAGTTCCTCATATGTTTTTATAAGCAGATGTGTGTTACAAATGCTCTCTTAATATGTCCTAGCATTCCTGAAATGGTTAAGTATACAAATACTTATAGCTATTTTGCATTTGAAAACATCATTTAAACATTGGACTGAAATCAGGCAAGTTAAGAATAGAGTGATCAGCCATCTAAGGTTGAAGAATAAAACAGGAAGAAAGTAATTTAGGAATGTGGTTCAACCTTGGAGAAGAATGTCATGCCAGGGAAATCACAGGGATGTTTTCGAATGGTTGGAGTGGAAAGGCTTGCCTTATTTTTTTAATTTTATTTTTTAATAAAAATTGTGTGTACTTTAGGTGTACAACATGATAATTATATATATGCATACACATAGTAAAATAATTACTATGGTCAAGCTAACATACTATCTCCTCACCACAGTTACCATTTTTGTGTGTGTTTATGTGTGATAAGAACACCCAAAATCTACTCTCTTAGCAAACTTCCAGTATTCAATACAGTATTAGTAACAGTAGTCACCATGTTGTACATTAGATCTCTAGACTTATTTATCCTAAATAACTGCGCTTGTACCCTTTGACCCTTTCCTCATTTCCCCAACCTCCCTGCTCCTGGTAACCACAATTCTACTCTCTGATTCTGTGTATTTGCCTTTTTTGATTCCACATATAAGTGAGATCATGCAGTTTTTTTCTTTCTGTATCTGGCTTATTTTACTTAGCATAATTTCCTCAGGACCATCCATGTTGTCACAGATGGCAGGATAGCCTTCTTTTTTAAGACTAAATAATATTATATACATATATGTTTAATTTAATGTAGCATTATATAGCATACTATATATAAAAATATTTTCTTTATCCATTCATCCATTGACAGACATTTAGGTTGTTTCCACATCTTAGCTATTGTGAGTGATGCTATAGTGAACATAGGAACACAGATATCTCTTCAGAGTACTGATCTCATGTCATTTGATTATACCCAGAAGGATTATTGGGTCACATGGCCGTTCTATTTTTAGTTCTTTGAGTAATCTCCATATTGATTTACATAGTCACTCTAACAATTTACACTCCCACCAACAATGTACAGAAATTCTCTTTTGTTCACATCCTTGCCAACACTTCTCTCTTGTCTTCTGAGATGTAGTTGAAAATCAAAACTAAGTCTTTCAGTCTAAGATCTCTATCTGTCAACTAGCCATACTGATTTTAGAAACAAAACTCCAGTATATAACAGATATAAACACTATCTTTCTTTGACAACAAGACCAACTTAAATTTTATACTTACTTATTTACCATAAAAGATGTGTCGATGTAATGAGATTGTGAAACTGCCTTTGCTATAAATCAGCAGTGAGCTGTGCACTTTAAGCTAAAAGGAAATCAGAATCCAGCTAATCAGTCTTTCTTGTCTAGTGTTTCTTTTTGTGAACTAGTTGAATTTTGGCCTGTGTGTGTGTGTGTGCGTGCGTATATGTGTGAATTTGAAGGCTTCTCTAATTTAATGACTTCCAAAGAATTTTAAATTGCACACAATTTCAGTAAGGATTCTAGGATATCCATGACCCTCACAGTTCATTTCCACAGATGGGTTGCTTAAAAATTAAAAGTTCATCAATCATAGACTGCTTATGCCAAAGCATGAACGGCAAATGTGAGTATGGTTGCACAAGGTAAACGTATATTGAACAAAAAGAAATTTTAAAATTTGACCTCTTGACTTCTGAGTCTAAATTAATACAGAGAACCCTGTTCAGTGGGAAACAGAAACACAACTTAAAAATATAAAACAAGGAAACATATTCATGGAATGGCAAAGGGAAGCCACAGTTTACTACATAAATGATGTGTACTTCATAAATTTGCTACGTGGGCTAACATTATTTCATATCTTGACACAGTTTTCTGTGGTCACGTGGATCACATGTGAGATAAATATTTGTTGACATTGTAAGAAACTATTTCCTCATATTATTCGTTTTTACAGTGCAGAATTCACTTGTGGGCAATCACAGGAACTATTTTTCATAAACTCCTAAACTCTATCACTTTTATCTGCAAACACTTCATGAGTTCCAATATAATATTGTAGAAGAGAAACAACTTAGCTTTTCAAAAACTGGAAATTCTTATGTGAACAGAATCCTTTATCTCTGCTTAGTCTACAGGGAAGTGTTACAATGATGAATGACTTTCAATTCCCCTACTTTCCTCTCCTTAGCATTACAAATTTTCATTCTGTACCCAACTCTCCTGTCTAACGAATTGCAATTCTCAGATTGAAAAGTCCCATTATAGGGGTGTCTGAATCTTCCTGTCAGTAGTAAATCAGAGCAAGTTTAGTCTGTTTATAATTTCTGTCATTTTCTAGCTTGTACAGTGCATTATTGTAGCTAATATTCTGACTTAAATAACATTCATATCGTCTTCATTGAAAAGTTGCCTCACATTAAATGATGAATCTCTCATTACAAATACGGAAAAATTGCCTTTTGTGAAGTGATATGTCTTCAAGGACTAGGATCTAAGAATCTAAACTCCTGAATTTCACTCTCTGAACTTTAATTTAAAGTGGCTCTCTTTTAGCCAATGGTATATCAAATCCCAGACAAGGCAGATTCATTTTGCCAAGTTAAAACATAGACGGAACAAATTTTGTCCCTCCTTTAATTTTACATAAAAATCAAAAAATGAGGGAGAATAGATGTGTCCTCTTCCCCCCTTAAAACGAAACAAACAAAAACTGAATATAATGATTTTAAAAAGACAGACAAAAAGTATCATCCTGGTAACTTTAAAAATATATTTTTTTACATATTGGATTCATCAATTTTCAGCCTCTCCCTCTGAAATCAACAAAGTAAATTTGTTGAGTCAGTGGGGAACCTGACAACCAAAAGTTCTGCTTGATGTGCTGGCAACAGAATGTATATCTCAGGAAGTGGTCCTATGTATTTCCTTTTTGGAAAATAGCTTGCCTAGAAATGAAGAGACTGGCAACTCTTAAGTACACAGTTTCCTCCCAGCCTGAGAAAGGAGGTTAAATTTCCCACTTGATACCTGGACCCTGCGAGAAGGAAAGAAGCCATGAATAGCTCAAGTGATCCACCTAAGGTAGTAGTAATGAATCTCTACCAGGAATAGCATATTTCCTGCAGAGCTGTGGGTTTAGCTCCCAGAAAATAGAAAAAGCTGAGAAAACATATGCATATGTAGAGAATAAATTGTATCAAGTATCAGCAAAATGAAGAAACACTGTCCCTGCAATTCAAGATTGCATCACCTTCATGGATTATACGTGGTCTGAGCAGAATTTCCTTCATCCTGTAACCTCTTTCCTCACCAACTTTTAGTTGAAATAATTTGAAAACAGCAGAATGTAGAATATTCAGGAAGAAAACACATTATTTTGGAGCAAGACTTCATGAAGTCAGCTAGATGTACAACAAAGCATAGAAGAAAAGGAAGATGGTAATTGTGAGACAAGTCTTCCTCTATATTTGTGATAAAACTGTAGTGAGAAGACATATAATAACAGTGATGCTAAAAAATGCAAGTTATATTTTGGGTGATTTAGTGATACATACCTATGTCTCAGATATCACTGTTCCAGAACCGAGCCAAGAGTGGCCTCTACAGCACACCAAACGCCAGCGCAGCAGTGCCTTATAATGCAACCTGACCCCTTGTCTCGATCACTGTGACAACAGCACAAGGTAGGGGAGAATGTTCACCTTTCTTCGCAGGTGACAAGTGTCTCTGGAATAGGATTTATAAGACCAAGAGTTGGATGTACTTTTGTGCAGATTGATTAATGTGGTTGTAACCACAGCCTGCCCTGAGGTGTTAAGCCTATTTCCATTATTCTACTTCCAGGATAGGAAAATGGATTTTTTTTTAATTGACTTTAATAGCTTGGAAATAAGCATTTTATGAATAAGAATGTTTCAGTTTGTAAGGGAAGGACTTGCAAGGGGTCACAGTGTTTCAGAGTCATTTATAATTAAATAACTACTAATAATAAAAAGATGAGTTTTAAAATTGAATAATAAAAATATTTACAAAACAACTTCACATGGTAAGTTTTTTCTTTTCCCCCAAGAAGTCTTTATTTATTATTACACACATAAAAACTGAACAAGTACTGTAGCTCAGGCTCTGGACTGGGTTCACATCCTGGCCTCTTCATTAACTCTGGGAAAGCACTGAATGTCTGTATTTTTCTTGCTTTTCTCATCTATAAGTGTAGATCATAATAGTTCCTCATTCATGGGTTTGTTGGGAGTATTAGTTGCATTAGCACATGTAAGCCATTCAATTAAAGTTAGCAAATATTATAATCAACATTGCCATCACTAATAGCTTTTTGTAAAAATTATAATGTCCTCAAAATGCTCAACACAGAATACTATGTAAATACAAACAAATAAAGGCCGATAGTCTATATGCATATCCATCATATTATTTTAATTATTTTAACATGCAAATGCATAGAAAAATAAACAATTGCTTTACCCTAGGAGAAGAGATCTAGGAGGATCACCACAGACAAGACTAGATTAGTGTTTTGGTGAGATTATTCTGGCTGTGGCTGGATTAGTAGGGGTCAAATGTAGAGGGAGAAAGACCAGTATATGAGGAAATAAAGTAGTTCAGGTCAAAGTTATTTAAAAATTGAATTAGGATAATGATGGTAATAAAAATAGAGAATAACTGTAAGTCTGAGAGAGTATTTTGGAGGTACAATTGATGGGTTCAGGAGCAGATTGGGTGTGAAGCATGAGGTCAAGAACAAGTCTTGGTTTCTGGCCTGCAGAATGGTGGAGTGATGGGTCATTTACAGAGATATTGAATATTGGAAGATAGACAGGTTTGGTGGGGAAAATCATAGGAAAACTTGAAGTTTGCTGAGATTGAGCTAACTTTGTACATTCAAAGGGTAGTTATGAGTAGAGTTCCTTGTGCTATCCACACATCTGATTATTTTTAAAAGTATTGTGTAAACTTAAATATAAGAAAATATTATTTTCAATCAATGCATTGTAATACATAGATTTCAAGAAAATCGTATTATCTACAGATTATTAGGACCATGAACTCCTAATAATCTCTTTCTAAAATTCTGAGCATTATGATTTTTTGCCTCCCTGGAAATGTATTTGCAGGATTAGGCTTCTTTCGGGTAATCCTACTTAGTAATATATTGGCTTCTTTAATATGAGTCTATACCATTAAAATAATCTATTAATTTAATGAGTTATTGAAGTAAAATTCTCAATGCTTTGTAAGCCGTATAAGAAAAAAACTGTATGAGAAAAATATTCCTCTTGCATTTATACAATTATTAATATATGCCTTCAATTAATTTGCAATATTTGTGGTGGGAAATAGTGACAACTAAACAAACCAACAAATGAGAACATACAGCTGCCTTGGTTAAGTAAATGAAATCTATTCTTGAAAAAGAAAGTCATTTTAGAAAGAGCTTTTAAAAATTAGCCTTTGTGCCCTTTCTTTTTGTCTCTCACGAACATGCTACAGACCTTTCTTCAACATCCATTAAATGCTGGGTTCTCTGCTGGGCACTAGAGTCACACACACAAACACAAACACACACACACACAAAATACATTATATAGTCTCTGCCCTTAAGCATATAACAGTTAAGGGGGAAAAATTAGAGTTGGTCACAGAGGCACTAACTTAAAGCCATTACAAATTCTGCAACAGAGATGCAGAGAGCCAGAAGGATAAATGAAGAAACACATTTCCTTTATGACTTGGTAGCATTTTAAAGTTGCATTTTTACTTTTCTGCGTTCAATGTCTTTATGAACTTTTCCATCACTTCAAAGAACTTGAAGTTCCAGGACTATTCCAGTGTCACTGTGAAATTCCTCCCATGTACTCTGCTTTTATTGCTAGTGTCTGCCAGTAGGTGATTAATGATTGTTATTAAGTATAGTTACTGTGGCCAGGCTTTTCATGCATAAACAAGAAAGGAGGAAACAGGAATATTACTATTTAAAATGTTCACCAGCTCCTTTTTATAAATTAAAACACATATATATTTTATATGACACAAATTATTTAGCATAAGTTTCTACATATACTAAGTAAAATGTATATTATAAAGTTAAAAAGTAGCAAATAATTTTCAGAAAAAATTATATACCTTGTTACTAATTTATACTGGGATCAATTGTTTCTCTAGTTATTCAGATTTCTCTCTCTTGAATCTTCAGGCTTCCCCAGAATACATTTTGTTTGTTTTATTTTTGCTTTTTAAATGGTTAGTTCATCATTCAAGATTCGTTTATTAAACATTTTAGAAATAATGTATTATGTGTAGGACATTGCATGTCCTTTCTGTTTGAATCTCTTTATTATTCACTGTATTCTTCCAGGAAATAGTATCTTGGTACTGGTTAAATGTTAAGCTCTTCTATTCTGAGCTGCCTGTTGAAGGACAAATAGTTCAAGTTAGTTTGTGCCCCATTACCGCTTACATCCCTCAGCTGATACCATTTCCTTAACTCTTTCTCAGTGGGCTGAACCCGTACACTTCAAACTTTGATGTGCTGTGTGTTAAAATTATGTAAGATTCTTGTTAAAATCCAAAATACTGGAACCCATCCTCCAAGTTCTCATCCGTTAAAGTTGGGTGTGGCCCCAGGAGCGTGATACACTACAGTTGATTTTTGATGCAGGTGATTTGCATGATGCAGACCATACTTTAAGAAATACTGCGATAAGCTAAGAACAGTTATGTGTGAATTTATTATTAATGAAGCAAATTATTTTCATATCATTATTTTTAAATTCACATGAAGTACTAAAACTATGGTAGGCAAAATAGTGGCCTGCTGAAAGATGCTCACATCCTATCCCCTTGTGAGTATGTTAGTTTACACGGAAAGGGTGAATAAAAGCTGCTAACCACCTGACTTTAAAATAAGAACAGTAGCCCGGATTACCCAGGTGGAGCCAATGTATCACAAGGGCCCTTAAAAGTGGAAGAGGGAGGCCGAATGGGAGAGTTAGAAGGAATTACAACCGCAGAAGGATGGTTGGAGGGATACAACATGGTTGGCTTTGAAGATGTAGGAAGGGTGCTATGAGTCAAGGAAGATGGGTGGCCTGTAGAAGCTGGAAAAGGCAAGGAAACAGGATCCTTCCCTAGAACCTCCGGGAGGAATACAACCCTGCCAACATCTTAATTTTACTCCACTGGGTTGTGTGTTGGACTTCTAAACCACAGACGTAGAAGGTAAGAAGTTTGTGTTGTTTCAGGTCCCTAAATTTGTGGCAATTTGTTACAGTAGTGATAGAAAACCAATGCAAATACGTGGCAAGAGTTTTTGAAAAATCAGTAACAAGCCATGAGAATCAACAGTCTCCTCCCCAGTGTTTCCCTATTTCCAGCTCTACTACTAGAGGTAACTCATTTGTAATCCATTTTCTCTTCAGTGTTACTGGTGTTCATTTTCAAAGGTGTAAATATTGTCCTTATGCTTCTATTTTCTGATTTGCCTAATTGAGGTAATATCTATCAATCTCTCGCTAAAAATGATAAGTGTTGAAAGATAAACACTTACCTCCAGCTTCCATGATCTCTTCTGAGAAACAAAAAGCTTGATAATTCATTCTTTGTTTGGATTTATGTCTTATCACATTAAATTCAATAAGTATCACTAATCACTTCTTTTTTCTAATCTTTATTGGAGTATAATTGCTTTACAATGGTGTGTTAGTTTCTGCTGTATAACAAAGTGAATCAGCTATACATATACATATATCCCCATATCCCCTCCCTCTTGAGCCTCCCTCCCACCCTCCCTATCCCACCCTACTAGGTGGACACAAAGCACCCAGCTGATCTCCATGTGCTATGTGTTAACACCCCAATATAACACACCACTTTTTCCCATCCTTCTCACTTCAACCTTCTGTCAAATTTAACACTGTATTTGTAGTATCTAAGTTGTAAACATTTTCATTATTTGGTAGAGCTTTAATTATGTTATGTTCCGTATATAGATAAATTGTAAATATTAACCACAGATTAATTGGAATTTATATTGTGAAGAGCATTTAAACATTGTTTCTTATGAGTAAATTAGTTCCTTCTTTTTTCTAATTTGTATTTTTTCCTAATAAAATTTAATAGTTTTAAATCACTATTATCTGCCCTGAAAAACTTAGTGTCTGTAATATACATTATAATATATTTATATATTTATATTGTATAGATAGATGTAGATATGACATGTATGACAAAAATAGCACAAAGTGTCAGAAGGTAAATGGAAATAGACTTTCATGAGGTACTTATATTTCAAATTACTGGGTAAAAATTAACTCTAAAGTAGACTAAATTAGGGATGAATATCCTAACACCTAGTAGGGGGAAAATGATGCAAAAGGGGTAGCTAATTTTCCAACAGAGGAAATAGAGTAATGAAGAATATTCATTTAAAACAGTCAAGGTGACATGGCCCCGCCATGTTGAATTGCAGTGTCTCCACAGCACTTCTGTGACCTGAGGTATCGGGCATAGCTTTTTGCTCGAGGATCTTTGCTTTGAAGACGGGGGCAAGACCTCCCCGTACATGGCACCCTATGAGCAAATGAAACTGGACTAAGCACAAAGGAGAAGAAACAAAAGAAAAGGGCTCAGTAAAATTGGCCTACCTATAGAGCTCATATTCTCTTCTTCCCACTGGTGTCTGTCTGCGGTACTGCAGTATCTGGTGCTACCAGAAAAAGCAAAATTAAGACCACCAGATTAATAACACATTAATTACTAAGAGTTTTTTGTGCACATAAAAGCAGCTTGCTGACTGGGAGCACTAAACCAACAGTGGTATGAGTCTCAGAGGTAGATTGTTATAGATCAGCTTATATAGTGAGACTGCAGAGGCTGCTTATTCTTTATAACGACTGGTTGTAGAATAGAGTTTTCATAATGATAGGGAATTGGTTTAAAATGTTACCTCATGCCAATTTCGGAGAAGAGCTTAAGTTTTTTTTATGATTTTCAGAGGCATTTATACGAAGCAACTTAAGTTTCACTTATTTTGCAAAATAAGCTAAATTAACTTTTCTTATATGGCATAATTGGTCTTGTCTGCTCAGGGACTTTTCAAGTCTGGTCTTCATTTTGTATTTAATTTTAACACATAACATAAACTATATATGTGTGTAAAGGTATAGCATAAAAAATATATGTGGGTATTTATATACATAATTCTACAGAGAAAGAGAGAATGGGGCAAAATATAAATAATTCTGGTTAAAGGGTATACAGGAGTTCCTTGCACTATCTTGTACTTTTCTTAAGACTTGCAATTATATCAAAATTAAAAGTGGACATCAGGAATGGTAAAATAACAGAAAGTGCCAGATTGTCAAATCAGACATACCAGAAGCAGAAATGTTACCAATTCCAAGCCTTCTAATAATTTTATTTATATGAGTAATTTCAAGGCAAATGGAAAGCACAAAGGAGTTCAGGATTTCAGTGCCACCTCCCAGGTCCTTTCTTGCCTTATGTGAATGGTTTCTGGCCTGGATTTAACATCTGAAGTCACTGAGTGAGACAGGTAGTCCTTGCTACACAAAAGGGGTCTAGCTCAGTCATAAGACACCTCCATTGTCTACTCTAATAATTACATCACTTACATGAAAATTTCAGGGATCCATGCCCCATAAATCCATAGTTACTGGGTTGGTTTAACATAATCTAACCTAGACAGACCAGATAATAACTCTCCACTAGGAAATAACATTATATGTTTTCCAGGAGGTGTATCGTTAGCATCTTATAAGGGGATTTGACTATATCATCTTTCTTATTTTCTCTGGCTGTCCCTGATAAAGGGAGAGAATGGATTACAGGACGACTCCTAATCCTTTTGTTCCCAACTGGAACGCAAATGGGGGAGTGCTAACTTATCTCTAAGAACAAGTAATTCTATATTAATGAAATTAATCAAGATTAGAGATATTCATAGAAAGCTTCTTAACTGATTTTATGAAGTGGTATTTTACATGAAACCAAATTTTAACAAAAGCATTGCACACACACAAAGAAAAAGCTAAATAAATATGTGAATACCTATATATGCATGCATATGTTTAAGTGTGTATATGTGTGTTTATACAGCATTCTGACATATGTAAGGATTGATTAATTTTGATTTTTTTTTTTTTTTGGAAAATAAATGTAGAGGAAATTATCAGTCTGTGTTCAGAATTTTCCTACAGAATATTGATAAGTAGATCTTGCTTCTTAAAAAAAAGGAGGATTCTGAATATTAACTACATTTTAGGTTTAAGTATAAACATGTTTTGTTTTAAATGCATCTGTTCATAAGGATTGTTCTGTCCCTGATATTCAATTTAGTATTATCGTTTATCAAATAAGTTTAGGAGCTTACACACAAAAAGATTAAGCTCCTGCATTTTTAAGTAGATCATAAGACAAAATAAGTTAATGAGAAATAAATCCACTCCTGAGTCTAAATTGTGCAGAAAATCTTTCAAGAAATTGATCACTGTATCAAATACTGCAGTGAAGTTAAGATGAGAACTAAGAATGACTGTTGAATTCGGCAACGTATTGCTGACCTAGACAAAACAGCTTTAGCCATCTATGGAGAAAAATACATATTTCTGTGGGTCCAAAGGTGAATGGATCAGAGAAAGGCAAAACTTTTAATAAAGGCCTTCAGTGTTTCTCTATAAAGAGAATCAGAGCAGCAAATGGAAGAACACATGGATTTATAGAATTTTATTTAAAAATGGGAGATGCCATACTGTATTTCTATTCTGATAGGAAGGATCCATTAGAAAAGAAAATAATTTCATAATGTAGGAAAGAGTGGAATTAATTGGAGGATCATAATTTTTGAGTAGGTTGAGGGATGGAATCTAGTAGAGAAATGAAGAAGAAAAGTGAGCAGCAGAAAGAATTCACCCGTTGTTACTGGAGGGAAAACAATATGGGGGCAGGGCTTATATGGGAATATTTTGTGATAAAATGATACTGCGTACGCCTACTGACAAATAATAAAAAGTTTTGTTTTGTTTTTCAGTGAAATAGAAGCCAAGATTTTTTTTTGTTTTTCATAGCAGTTTTATGGATAATAGCAAAAAAAAACAGCCTAGCCCAGGAGACTAGAGAAATAAACTGTGGAACAACGGAATACTACTCAGCAATAAAGAGAAAAGAATTGCTGATAAATGCAACAGTGTAGGTAAACCAAGATTTTTAACTGAGGGTTGGGACTGGGAGTCTTGAGGTTTTGAGAAGAGAAGGTGGGAGTAGACTAGGTATGAGAAAACACTCAGCAAAGTGTAGATAGTCAGGCAGGACTCTGGCCGACAGTAGGTTTGTGGTTATAGAGACAATTGAGATGAGATCAACTGAGATGCAACAGACCTTGCCTGATTCATCTCTATATACCCAGGATCCATTATGGAGTCTGGCATAAGGCAAACATAATATTTTCTTGGAATGAAATAAACATATTTATCACATAGACAGATGCTGATAAAAAATTTAAAAAATATACATTCTAATTAAAAGTAATGAAATATTCAAATAAACTTAAAACAATAAAGTTACCTCAGTATTATAAAGAGTATTCAAAGAAAAGAGCAAAAAATCTTATAAAATGCTAGAAGTTATATTTTTTGAGTGTGGCTCCCAGTTATGACAACCACCCCATCGAGGTGGAATCTATCTTCCTTCCCTTGAATATAAATGAGCTTTTGATTGGTCAGCAAATGGAGTACTTTGGAAATGATGAACTCTGGCTTTCATGGCTAGGTCATGAAAGGTATTAAAATTTCTGCCTTGCTGTCTGGAATATTCACTCTTGAAGCTTCAGGTGTCAAGTAAGCAAGCTAAGTGCTCTGAGGACGTGATACCTAGAGGAAGCCCAAACCAGCCTTGTCAGAGATGACAAGGAGGGCTATAAGAAAAGATAGTGAAAACTGGCCAGCCCCCATCTAACTGATCCCCCTCCCACCCCCATCCAGCTCCTGCCAGCCAACATCTGACTACAGCTACACTGGAGACCCCAAGCGAGAAATACCTAGCCAAGGCCTTCTTGAATTCCCGACCCATAGAGATTGTGAGAAGTAATTAAATGATTTTTTTAAGGTTTAAGCCACTAACTTTTGGGGTGATTAGTTATGGAGCAATAAATAAACAACAAAATTATAGTCAGGAATGACAGGATTTTTATTTTTTATTTTTTGATATGTCTCTTGTTTCTTTTTTTTTTCATTTTTATTTCATTATGGAGTAGAGTAGATTAACAATGTTGTGTTAGTTTCAGGTGTACAGCAAAGTGATTCAGTTATACATATATGAGTATCTATTCTTTTTCAAATTATTTTCCCATTTAGGTTATCACAGAATGTTGAGCAGAGTTCCCTGAGCTATACAGTAGGTCCTTGTTGGTTATCTGTTTTAAATATAGTAGCGTGTACATGTCAGCCCCAAACTCCCGATCTATCCCTCCTCCCCACCCTTTCCTCCTGGTAACCACAAGTTCAGTCTCTAAGTCTGTGAGTGTTTCTGTTTCATAAATAAGTTAATTTGTATCAGTTTATTTTAGATTCCGCATATAAGCCATATCATATGACACTTGTCTTTCTCTGTCTGACTTACTTCACTTAGTATAATAATCTCCAGGTCCATCCATGTTGCTACAAATGACAATGTTTTTAAATCTTATTGGATACTGTTCTCTCATTTAAAAATCAGAGAAGGTCATATATATATATATATATAGAGAGAGAGAGAGAGAGAGAGAGAGAGAGAGACAGTGAAAGACAGAGAAGATATGAGTTTAAAAATAAACTTATCATTGCTTTCAGAAGTTATGGCATTTTTACCTAGAAAATCCAAAAAAAAGAAACCAAAAAGAAAACTAATAAAACTAAAAAATGTATTGTGACCTGATAAAAGAAACTAGGTAAATGCATATAAATCAGTTTTATTTTTCATAACTGAAAAACCTCATGGCAAAGTATAATGAGAAAAATACTTTGTTAAAATAACACAATTAACAATATTTAGGAATAAATTAAAAACAAATATCTAGGAATTATATTAAGGTAATGTTAAAATATTAATGGAGACATAAAATAAGACCTAAATCAATGGAGAAATATATCTTTCTAAACTTGAAGCTCTGAAATTCTGAAGATTTCATCCTTAACAAATTAATATGTCAAAGTTAATGTAATTTTTCAATGTAAATTGATAAGGTGATAATAGAATTCATTTGGGTGAATAAACACACAGAATAGATCAAAAGTATTCTTTTAAAAGTATAATAATGTAGATAGGCTTTCCTAACAAAACTGAAATCATGATGCTATATCTAAAGTAAGAATTGATAAAAATACATTTAATTTTTAGGTCCTAATTTTTAGGTCCTAATCCTATGAAGCTACAGGCATAACAATTATATTTTTGAAAAATGCATGTTTTTAATAAGCAGTCAGTAAGATTAAATGTCAGTTTGTTCAGAGCCATCAAAACCCATTACATTTCACTGAAAAGTCATATACATAATGATCAAGGCTTTAAAAATTTCAGAGTGACCTTTCACAGAGTGCCTAAGGCTGATCTAAGGTACTGTCCTAGGCATTCATGAACCTTCATTGGCCATTGTTAGAAAATGCTGAATGAATGGAGAAGGGCGACTGGTATTCACATGTTGGTGTTCGTCAATATTAAATGACCGTCATAGAGAAACAAGAAGCTTTGAAAATACTGTTTGATGTTGAGAAAGCTTCCTATCATGGAACTAAATTATTTGAATGCAGCATAATAAACATGTCTTCATATTGATAGGAGTTTTGTTTCTGTTTGAGGTAAAAATTCAACTTGTTATTTCTTTATAATGGAGTATATTGAAAAAAGAAAAATCAGAAATTCTTGTCACACAAAAATTTCCAGCCTTCTCAAATACTACCTTCTATTTTTTTTGCCTCACAAATGTTTGGAAAGGAATTTATGACTTTAACTCCTGTGAAGTCACATTTATGATGATCCTCCTGAGACTATTTTATTTGATGCCTCATAAATGTCAGTGGAATGTTTATTTTTAAAACATGGGTTTTAAAAGTTAACACTGCATTTTTATTCAATTTAATCTTTCTTTCATTTTATGATGAAGAATTTGCATTGCCAATGACTTAGCATCACAATGTATTAATGAGAAGCATGAAAAAAGTCATATAGACCTTTCAGAAATTATGTCAGTTGAGTTACATTTTGATCCATAAGGTATTGGCATGTGAAGTATTCATAAGAGCAGTATTATATTTTGTGATCCATAAAGGCAGGTAAATCATTACAGGTACACACTGTAGAAAAGAAACTCATTTTTTAGTAGATACTTATTTTTATGCCAAAATTTGGGTCAGTTTTGAATGGAAAAAATAAGAATTAATTGTATTTGAAACTCATGTTGATGGTATCATATTAGTATAAAATTCTACTGGTAAGTTAGTCCTCAACCCTTGTATAATAGAGAGGGTACTTACTCTGTACCTCCTTTGTGCCGTGCACTCTTCACTAGGGATGCACAAGTGACAATGACACAGCCTCTCACCTTTGCCTTCATAATCATTTATGTTAGTTTATAAAACAGATCTATATGCATTATGTCCAATAAATAGCATTCTAAGCAATCTGTTTTCTCCTACTTATTAATAAATATGTATATACATACATATACATTTATAATGTTCTAAAATATTTTATATATATAGTTATATTATATATAAAGTTCTAAAGAATTATAATGTGTGCAATATGTACAATATGTATATATATCATATAGATATGATCAAAAGTTACAATCGCATAGCAATTCATTCGACGGTCATAAATTCCTGATTATTATTTAATGGGATTGTTATGGTTTCCAACTGATATAATATTAACTTATTTATTAATTTAATTAAATAATTGGTGAACTTATGGATAAAACAAAATGAAGTAATTTAACTCCATTGGCAAGATACATTATTTTATCCAAAGCATGAGAACTATTAGATTTCTTTTATTAAATGTGGAAACTAGTTTTCAACTATCATTGATAGCAAATATTATGGCATTCTTTGAATACAGAATATCTGACAAAAGTCATTCTGAGTAAAGTTAAGCATTTCCAAAAACAGTAACTGATATAAAATTCATTTATGAAACAATAGCTTATTTATGAATCTACTAATAACATTATAGGAAATGATAGGGCTATAAGAAATATTTTAAAATTATTCAAAGCATTAATGAAGAAAGAAAAGGAAGAGTACGAAGATACTAAGAAAAATCTAAGAAAAAAGACTTAGGAGTTAAAACAGAAAACATTTAAGCCAGAAGAGAATAACATTTCTATGCTCAGATATTTATGTAAAATGAATCACAATATTCAATATTACTAACGGAGAAAAATATTTTGAAAAACTAATACTGACATCTTTTAGGGCAAAAAAAAAAATGAATATATTGATTTAAATTCCAGGTAAATATTATGGTTCCTTATTAGAAAAAGGGTTTTTATTACCATAAATCTTTCAGAATCTCTTTTTCCATATTTTAATATTCAAATGTTTTTTCTACAGAATTTAATACTTAAAACTGTATGTATGAAAGTTTACATTCGTACAACATCCAGTTATTTACATTTGACTTCCCTAGTCTGTGATTCTCCAAGGGGACTAACAATGAAATCACTTATGGGCTTTTAAAAATCGACATGTGGGATCTATCTCAGAAAAAATTAAATCAGAATATTTAGAGGTTTTTGTTTTAAAAGCTTCTCATTTGATGATCATGTTGAGCCACAGCTGGGATACATAGCCATAGAAACTCTTCAGATTCATCCTGCCAACCAAACTCATGTCCTTCTAATATAACTTAGTTTTTTTCAGTAGCTCCTCCAACAGAGAGACCACTGTCTTCCATCTAGTTACAAGCCAGCCTGGAAATCATTCACCATACTTTCCCTCTTTCATCTCCTGTATCAGATACATAATGAAATCAGTTTTACCTCCTAAATATTTTATACATCTGACATTTATGTTTGTATATTACTACCACTAACACGCTATCCACCCTCACTACGGACTACCACAAGTGTTTCCTTCCTACTCTCACTGTTCCACCTGTTACACTAAAAATAATTTTCCACACTGTAGTCAAAGTAATTCTTTTAAGAAAAAAATAATAAAATACCTAACTATTATGTAACTGTTACCAATTATGTAACTTTCTTCCATAAGTGTCTATTAACATAAATTTCAAATGCATTATTACAAATGTACCGTTATTACAAGTAAGTCATATAACTTTCATACTGTGAAGCAACATGTTGATTCTTTTTTAGGAAATACAGTGATGCCTGTCTTACAATTATATGCACAGCTTTATGTATCAAAACATTCTCCTTAATAGAGAGTTGTAGTAGGCTACTAAATTATTCACTACTGAACCAAAATTAGTATCAAAATAATTTGTTGTATACAAGCACATAACATATACTGGGTTTCTATGTATTTTAAGTGACTGGGTTTTTAAACAATTTTAACTATTTGTACAGTATTATAAATAATTATTTGATAACAATGAAATTAATATGCATTACCATTTTGCTTGAAATTAAATATTTTATACTGAAAATCCTCTTAGAATTCATGAAGACTTGACAGAACATAAATACTTTTAGATATATACTAAGTAGCTCTTATCTTTCTAGACATTTTTATAAGAAAGATACCTAATGCTAAATGTGATCTTTTAATTTAGCTGCTTTTATTATTATTTATTTTTAATAAATAATTCCTTAGTGATAAATGTGCACTTACTCCATCTAAAATATATGCTTTCCACTCCACAGATAGTCATTTGCCCTTATCATCTTATAAGCCTCCTGGCTCTGGGATTTGGAAAAGGTAATTAAATATAAAGCAGAGGGTATTTTTGTGGAGAAAGCTCCTAATAATAGAGGTTAATTAGCTGCTTGAATGGCAATAGGGCTACAGTGGAAAACCACAAAGGAACACATGAGCAATTAAAAACAGAGCAAATACATTAGAATCCTAATGTATTTTATACACACCTAATTTTATAAACACCCCACAGTGTTTTCTAGGATTTACAAATCTATTTTAAAAATACAACAGAATGCCACATTTTAAAAATGAGAATTGTATGTCTCATTTTACAGCTTAGTTTTATTTTTTCATTACAATAACATGTTCTCTTTTTACTCAGTATTATCTAGTAAATTTCTGTAGATTTTTGCTCTTTGCAATTTCATATCTTCTTGCTGTAAGTGCAAACCTCTTTATATTCTCTACTTAACAAAAGTTGCAAAAGGGTGACAAAATTTCTGTGACACCTATAATTATAGAATTCAAATTAGAATTTTTTAAAGTGACACTGCTTAACCTCTTTTCATACTTTCATTGTTTTATATTACAGTTCATATTACAGCTGTACTACAACTTCTCTATATTTAATTGGAGGTTTTTCTGGCTTGAAACAAACAAAAAAAATATCATTACAGAATATTGATAGATACTACATAACAAGAGGTGGAAAAGAGTTCATCATTCTACTTTCAACTTCTTAGGAATAATGGTTCTCATCTAAAAATGAGGATAAAGACACAATCATTGATTGCCTTTTTATCCCAGGAACTCTGTTAAGCGTTTCCCTCAAGCGTTCTTGGGGAGACAGACTTGCACACCCAACACCTGGATGCCAAAAGTTATTGCCAGCATTACGTAGGTTGTAAAACTGAGCATACCTTAAGATGAACCTCCTGTATATTGCCTGCATCAGGTGTGGTCAAGGAGGTTATTGGATAGGGAGGAACCCCCAGCCCCAGAGAACAATGGAAAAGAGAGTTCCCCCAGAAAGTAGAATCCAATCTAGTGAAAATCTTTCTTTTGCCAGAGCAAGTGTTCCCCTAGTATTTCCATCAGGATTTTATCACTGTAATGGACCCCAAAGTAGTGAAAACTATATCTCAATGTGAAAAAATGCCCTAAAATATTTCAATATTTCCCACTAATATTAGTGATTGATGAAGTTAGTTGAAGATATAAATTACCTAAGTGTGCTAACTTATTTAATTTCTTCTTCTTGTTCTTTTTTTTTTTTTTTTTTTCTTTCTTTGGTAGATTCTGAAAGAACCCAACTATTATCCCTTGAGCTATTTGACTATTTAATGAGAAAGTCCAAAATCTCCCAACTGATCCTTCATCTTCATTGTAGGATAAAAATCAGATTAGGAACTGAGTACTTTCTGTGAGGAGAGCCTTGTTAAGGGTTATTCATGATTTTTTTTTAATTAATTAATTTATTTATTTATTTATTTATGGCTGTGTTGGGTCTTCGTTTCTGTGCGAGGGCTTTCTCCAGTTGCGGTGCGCGGGCCTCTCACTATCATGGCCTCTCGTTGCGGAGCACAGGCTCCAGACGCGCAGGCCCCGTAGTTGTGGCTCACGGGCCCAGCCGCTCCGCGGCATGTGGGATCTTCCCAGACCAGGGCTCGAACCCGTGTCCCCTGCATCAACAGGCGGATTCTCAACCACTGCGCCACCAGGGAAGCCCTATTCATGATTTTTTAAAGTGATTGTTACCCCGACACGGCATTGCCAAACTAAGGTCATAGATATCAAGCAATGTAGGGAACAGAGGTGTAGAAGGTTCAGGCCTCTTAAGAGTGAGTGATTATTTGCAGGAAGCGTTACTACAATCCCCAGATCCCTAATGGACCGTGAGATATTGTCTTAGGTGTCTCTCACCATGCTAAGCCCTTCATGAGCCACATAGATGCCAGCTTTGCTGTCCTAGGATCTATAGTACAGTACGATGAAGAATATGATTCTGTATGAGTATTAGACCCATGAACTATTAAGAAATTCTAGGTTTTACCCTTAAAAGAGCCCATATTTTTCAAGGAGTGTTTTGTGAAGTGTGGAGAGACAGTAACTCATCTTATCTGCATGCACCCTAACACCAAACTCAGTGAAAGAAGGTGATGTTGGCTTTACAAAAGGCCACACAAATTTCAATATTGACTGCATAGCAAGGGTCATCAACAAGAATATAGATAATCTTTTCTGCCAGAATCACACACGGATAGTTGTAAATATTCCCTAGGATGAGGTCATGGAGGTTCAGGGTTGTAAAGATAAATAGGTCATACTCCTGAAAAATGCCTTGCCTTGTGTTTGGGGACAACCCTGACTCTCTAACTCAGGGGGTATGGAGTGCTTTTTGGAGACAGTAAATTTTTCACTGCAAGTGTCAGTGGTTGGTTCATGTTGATGAGATTTGTCTTCTCTCTTGAAGAAAAGGAATCAGTCCTTAAGGAAATACAAATATATGATAAAGACTTTCAGAGAACAGAAATCAGGCTCGAATGTATCTTGTGATATATGCTCTGTTTTAAAAAATAGTCTATGAATAAAAAGATAGGGTTCCAATTTAATAATATGCACAAGATTTTACCCATGAGAGATTCCATTTTTGCGTAACTATCTTGTAGGTTAAAAGAAAAGGCAAATCTCAGAAAAAAAAAAAAAGAAAGAAAGAAACCCACGAATGGTGCCCATCCCAACAGCTAGCAACATAACACTAACTGTCACTACCAGAGGCAGGGCTAAAAAAGTGAAGGACGTTACAATACACTGTCTCCAATGTTAGGGAAGTGATAGAGGAAAAGGAGCAAAGACTCCTGGTATGTGAATTGAGTTCATCTACTTTTTGCCGACGTTTTCTGGTAAGAATTACATGAATTTTTCATTAATGATTTTTATTTTTCCTTTTAACATCCCAAATCTAGACCCTGAGTCTTTGAGAAAGGCAAGAAAACTCTCAGATTCAACCCTGCTGAATTATATTTCCTCTTCTAAGATTTGGGCCCAAATCCAGATTTTTCAAACTATGATAGCCTTGTTTCCTTTTTTTTTCAGGAATCCACAAATCACACGTGAGCCCCCTGATACTTTCCTAACCTTGAACTAAGGCTCTTCTCTACATGAAGATTTTTACCCACATTATTGGAGGAAAGAGATGGAGCTTGGTGAGTCATAATCACTTGGACCTTTCTAACGCTTTATATTTTTGTCCTTGAACATTCAGGAGCTTCTTTTAAATCATAGCATCATAAACTTTCCTCCCAGTTAGCTGTCTGAGAGATTTTATTTTTCCATAAGTGGTTGTCTGAGCATAATAGATAGACATAATAGATATACTCACATACAGATAGATAGCAAATATATTACAGATTTTTTACATATGGACACATATGTTACTTGGTTTACATGACTTTTTATTATTTCTAGATCTGCACATATTTCAAATATAAATATATGGTTCATAGACTAAATACAATCTTGATATATAAAATATATGTTATAAAAAAGATTCTTCAAAACCTACTAAAAAGGAAAAAAGAGTATAAGTAGCCTTGTTTTAGACAGTTTACCAAAGATTTTTAGTAAATATTCTAATACTATAAAAACATTTATAAAGAAAACAATTTAATATTAATAAATTTGTTAAATGTGAAGTAAATGTTCAAATACATATAAAGTCCATGTAAATGAATCAAAATAAATAATAGAAAAAAGTAAATTTCAATATCTGATAACACAAATATGATTACAGATATATTGTTTTCATCCATACAATCAGATATTTCTTGATATTTCAAAGCTTAGCAAATTATTTGCCATAAGAATGTGATATGAATTAACAAAAAGAGTTTGTTTCTTTTGTATTGGTATATTCAGACTTGAGTGTTCAGAGGTGGCAAATAAAATATTAGATTTCCTCTTATTAGAATTGTGCTTTAGAATACCATATTATGAATTATTATGAAAGAAAGTAATGGCCTTGGTTGTTTTTTCATAGAAGGTATTAGGTAGAAAGATGGGACCTCTGCAAACAAAAATTCACTGGATTGGGAATCTCTGACCCTGGCCTGATAACAAGTAAAGATGGCTAATGCCTAAGAAGAAGATAGGTGCATTTTATAGTTCCACATATCTGTTTCTTAAAAGTATAGAGATAAATAGAACATATGGTTGATCCATGGTGAGGATAAATGGAATAGCAGTAGCTTATGAGATTATTTAGAGATCTCAAACATTGGCACCCATAAAATGGTCAAATATCTTTGGAACACTAGCTGTCAATTAGGAGTTCTCCAGTTTCATTGAGTGAGAAAGAGGGAACACTATAATGCTTTCTGAGAAGTCTGCAGTATGGTGGGCTGTTCTATGCAGTTTTTAAACGTTCTGATAAATGCTAAGTCATGAATTAATGATTAACTTATCAGAAATAACTGAAGACAATTTAAATAGATTCATTTCTAAACAGTGTAATGAGGCTTCTTCTGATGGGAAAACACTGTAGCTTTTCTCTACAATATTTTTTTAAAAGGTTGTCTTGTACAAAAGTAAACACTGTTCGGAGCTCAGGACTTAAGATACAAAGGAAGAAAACTAAAATAAAAGAGGGAAAAATCATATAAGTGATCATTAAGGTTTTTACAACCTATTATGAAGTCTCATGGACAAAATAAGTTAAAACCGACAAAGAGTGAGACAGAAGAACAATTTTCTCTGATATTAAAACAGATTCACGTAATTAATTTTGAGGTAGTCTGTAAAAACTAATCAGAGATATGATTAACATTGGGTATTTTCTAATCACTTTTCAAACAGCTTCAATGAACATCTTAAAAGCTGTTTAGTTGATGGTATAGAAAGTGGTGAATTAAAAAAATTAACATAAACAAACATTTATTCAAATACCTATTTATTCATATAAAATGCGTCTTGGTCCTGGCAATTGGATTCTCAAAATCTCTCTTTTCACAAACAGTTCTATATAATTATTGTACTTCCTTAAACCAAGCAGTGTTAAGTAGTGAATATTCTGTACCCATTTTTTTACTTTTTTGGTTGTTTGAGTTTTAAGACTTTATTGAGGAAAACTTGGCAAATACAACTATATATATTTCAAGTGCACAACATGATGATATGATATACATATACGTTGTAGAATGATTACCAGATTAAAATAATTAACACATCCATCACCTCACAGTTAATTGTGTGTGTGTGAGATGAGAATGCTTAAGATCGACTCTCAGCAACTTTCAAGCATACAATACCTTATTATTAACTATAGTCACCATGCTGTACATTAGATCCTCAGAATTTCTTTGTTTTATAACTGAAAATTTATACCATTTGACCTACACCACCCCATTTCTTCCTCCCGCCAAACCCTTGGCAATCAGCGTCAGCATTCTAATCTCTGTTTCTGTGATAATTGGCTTTTTTTTTTTAAATATTCTACATATAAATGGTACCATACAGTATCTGTCTTTCCATGTCTGGCTTATTTCACTTAGCCTAACGACCTACAGATTCAGATTCATCCATGTTGTAGCAAGTGCCAAGCTTTTCTTATTTTTTAAGGCTGAATAAATAATATTCAATTATACTGTAAATATAATAAAACTATATATATATATGTATACACACACACACACACACACACACATATACACATATAAGACATTGTCTTTATCCATTCATCCATTAAAAGACATTTAGCGTGTTTCCATATCTTGGCTCTTGTGATCAAGGCAGCATTGAACATGGTGTGGAGATAGCTTCTTAAGATACTGATTTCACTTCTTTTGGATAAATACCCAGATGTGAGATTGCTGGATCATAGTGTAATTCAATTGTTAATTTTTTGAGAAACTGCCATATTGTTATCTATAATGGCTGTACTGTTTTACATTCCTACTAACAGTGTATAATACAGTTGCCTTTTCTCCACATCCTCACCAATATTTGTTATTGCTTATCTTTTTGATAATAGCCATCCTAACAGGTGTGAAGTGATTATCTCTTTGTGGTTTTGATTTGCATTTTCCTAATGATTAGTGATGTTGAACACATTTTCATATACCAATTGGCCATTTGTATGTCTTCTTTGGAAAAGTTTCTACTCAGGTTCTTTGCACATTTTTAAATTGCTTTTTTGTTGTTGGTTTGTTTTTTTTTTTTTTTTGGCTTTTGAGTTATATAAGTTCTTTATATACTTTGGATATTAATCCCTTATCAGGTATATCATTTGTGAGTATTGTCTTCATTCTGTAGATTCCCTTTTCAATTCATTGATTGTTTACTTTGCAGATAGATTTTTAGTTTGATGTAGTCCCACTTATTTCAGCTTTTGCTGCCTTTGCTTTTGGTGTCTTATCCAAGAAATCGCTGCCAAGACCAATGTCGAGGATCTTTTTCCCTATTGCTTATAGAAGTTCTATAGTTTCAGGTATTACATTGGAATCTTTGATCCATTTTGACTTAACCTTGTGAGTGGCATAAGACTGGGGTCCAGTTTCATTCTTTTGCATGTGGATACCAAGTTTTTCCAGCATCATTTATTGAAGAGATTTCTTTCTCCATTGTATTTTCTTGTGCCCTTGTCAAAAATCAGTTGACCACATATGTGTTGGCTTATATCTGCACTCTGAATTTTGTTTCATTGGTCTGTGTGCCTGTTTTTATGCCCATACTATACTGTTTTGATTACTATAAATTTGGAATATAATAATAATATAATTTGTGGTATAATTTGGAATCAGAAAGTGTGATGTCTCCAGATTTCTTTTCTTCCTCAGAATTGCTTTGGCTATTCAGGGTCCTTTTGATTCCACATATATATTAGAATAGGTTTTTTTCTACTTCTGTGAAAAATACCATTGAAACTTTGATAGGGATTACATTGAATCTTTAGATTGCTTTGAATACATTGGACATTTTCACAAACTAATTCAATCTTTCAAACCAAGAACATGGGATAGATTAACATTTATTTGTATCTTTTGAAATTCCTTTCATCAATATGTTATAGTTTTCAGTGTATAGGTATTTTACCTCCTTGGTTAAATTTATTCCTAAGTATTTTATGCTTTTTGATACTGTTGTAAATGGGGTTGCTTTCTTAAGTTCTCCTTAGCATAATTCATTAGTGTATAAAATGCAACTGATTTGTGCGTGTTAATTTTATATCTTGCAACTTTATTTCATTTGTTCTAACAGTTTTTTTGGTGAATGCTCTTGGGTTTTCTATGTATAAGGTCGTATCATCTGAAAACAGATAATTTTATGTCTTCCTTTCTGATATGGATGACTTTTACTTCTATTTCTTGTTTAATTACTATGGCTAGGGTATCTAATACTATGTTGAGTAGAAATGGTAAGAATGGATATCTTTGTTTTGTTTCTGATTTTAAAGGAAAAGCTTGTAACTTTTCACCAGTGAGTATGATCTTTTCATATATAACCTTTATTATGCTGAGGAATATTCCTTCTGTTACTAATTTGTTGAGAGTTTTTATTATGAACAGATATTGAATTTTGTCAAATGATTTTCCTGCACCTACTGAAATAATCATATCATCTTTATCCTTCATTCTGTTAATGTGGTTTATCACATTTGTTGATTTGCATATTTTAAACCAACTATATATTGCAGGAATAAGTCTCACTTGATCATAGTGTATGATCCTTTTAATGTGTTCTTGAATTCAGTTTGTTAGTAAGTTGTTGAGAATGTCTACACCTATATTATCAGACATATTGACCTATAATTTTTTTTCTTGTAGTGTCCTTGACTGGCTTTAGTGTCAGGATAATGCTGGCCTCATAAAATGAGTTTAGACGTGTTGTTTCCTCTTGAATTTTTTGTAAGAGTTTGAGAAATATTTGTAGTAATTCTTCTTTAAATGTTTGGTAGATTTCACGTGTGAAGCCATCTACTCCCGGGCTTGTATTTGCTGGGAGATTTTCAAAGTATTGATTTGACCTCCTTGTTCATTATCATTCTGTTCAATTTTCTATTATTTCATGATTTAGTCTTGGTAAGTTGTATGTTTCTAGAGATTTATCCATTTCTTCTAGGTTATCCAATTTCTTGGTATATAAATATTTATAGTAGTCTCTTATGATCCTTTATATTTCTGTGGTATCAGAATGATTTGTTCCTCATTCATTTATAATTTTATTAAATTGAGTCATCTCTATTTTCTTCTTGGTGAGTCTTGTCAATTTTATTATCTTAAAAAAAAACCTTTTGGTTTCAGTGGTATTTTCTATTGTCTTCCTAGTCTCTAATTCATTTACTTCCATATTGATCTTTATTATTTTTCTTTCCATTAACTTTGAGCTTAGCGTGTTCTTGCTTTTTATTTCCTTGAGATATAAGATTAGGTTATTTGAGATTTTTTTTAATGTATGCCTATATCACTATAATTGTCCTTAGAACTGCTTTTGCTCCATCCCATAGATTTTGGTATGTTGTGTCTCCATTTTTTTTTTGACTCAAGATAGTTTTTGATTTTCATTTTGATTTGTTCTTTGATCTATTAGTTGGTCAGCGATGTGTTAAGTTTCAAATATTTGTGAATTTTTCAGCTTTTCTCCTGCTTCTGATTTCTAGTTTCATAGCATTGTGGTAATAAAAGGTGCTTGATATATATTTCAACTTTCTTAAATTTGGTAGGACTTGTTTTGTGATCTAACACATTGTCTATCCTTCAGAATGTCCCATGTGTGCTTGAGAAAAATATTTATTCTGGTACTGTTGGATGGAACGTTCCTTATATGTCTGTTAGCTTCATTTGATATAAAGTATAGTTCAAGTCTATTATTTTCTTTATGATTTTCTAACTGATGATCTATTCATTGTTGGAAGTGGGATATTAATGTTCCCTACTACTATTACATTGCTGTATATTTCACTCTTGAAATCTGTCAATAATTTTTTAATATATTTATGTGCTCCATTATTGAGTTTGTACATGTTTACAAGTTTTAAATCTTCTTCAGGAATTGACCTTGTGTTATTATATAATAACATTTTTTGTCTTGTTACAGGTTTTCACTTATAGTCTATTTTGTTTGACATAAGTATAGCTACCCCCATTCTCAGAGAAGATCTCTTTGCGGGTATTTGAGCTTTTTGGTACTTGAATGACCATATCTTATCTCTACTTTGGGGAAAATTTTAGCCATTGTTGGCACAGACTGTGGGAGTCTTCTGTGGCCAAGACTTCATAGGTCCTGTGTGGCAGTGGCCATTATGGTTATTAGGATCCTCAGAGGCAAAGGCTACTGGGGTTCTCCTGTTCTTTTTTTTTCCTGGGGGAGGAAGATACACCCAAGGGGATTCCTCCTAGACTCTGGTCTGACATGCTGACATGACCCTGGTCCCAGCAGCAGAGCTGGGATCCTGGGATCAGGCACATGCAGAGCTACCTCATAACCTGAATACTGAGGTACAAGTGCACTTGCTACAAAAGTGGTACTGGTGTCTAAGGTGTCAGCATGTGCAGATCTCCTGTGGAACCAGGGTCTGTGTCTCTGGGGATCACCATGGTAACTCTGGCTAAGGAGTTGATACAGCAGTGGCATGGGTACTGGAATGACAAGGAGTAGTGGCTTGGGCCCAGAGGGCAGGGTGCAGTAGCAACACAGCCTGAGGATGGTGGATTAAAGTCCCATCGGAGCTGCAGGGGGCACAGCGGGACAGTAGCATCATGTCCCCAGGGGTGCTCCATCAAAGCCTTGTTCTGGGAACCTGTACTTGAGCTCAGGGCAGCAGAGGCTTCCCTGATATGTTGGGGCAAATCTATGACCTGGAACTGTGGACAGGTCTAAGAGCATTGGCAGCTCTGGTCCATACATGCTAAGGCACTGTTGTGATCTGATCTTGGAGAGCAGGGCACAGCAGTGACTGGGTCCCCTGGGGGGCAGGTACCATCATTGCAACAGCCCTGTCCCCAAGGAGTAGGTGTAGCAGAGGGTCTCTAGGCAGCCCCATCAGCTGGAAGATGGAAGTATTTAGTGAAGACTGAAGGAGACCTCAGTAGCAAAGGCTACAAGTGTCCACAATGGCCAGGCTTCCTGGGGTTCTCCTGTTCTTTTTCCTGTGGGCTATAATTCCTCTAAGGGGGTCCCTCCTGGCACTGTGATGTTCTGGACTTGGGGAAGGGGTGATGCAGGTAAAATGTTTCCTGTGCTTGTCTATGTGGCCATTCTTGGTTTTTGAGCTACGCAGAATGTTTGCTGCTTCTTTGTTGTAGTCCACAGCTTTTCCTGAGCTTTTTTTTTTTTTTTTTTTTTTTGCAGCTGTTTATTTATTGCTTTTTTTTTTCTTTTTTCTTTTGTGGGTGAGATGAGTGTTGGAACCTCCTAGCTCTCCATTTTGCTGACATTACCTCTGCTAATGTGTCTTTAAAATTACATTCATCTATGTAGAATTAGGAACTTAGACTAGGGACAAATAGGTCTATTGCCCAGAAAATATTTTAGGATTTAGATTCCATTTGGACTTTCCTAATTTACATATTTTGGTATTGAATTAAACACACACACAAACACACACACACAGCACAAATTGTGCCTCAACTCATTCTTCATCAGAGGTAGAAACAGCCTTATGTCAGAAACATCAATATCTAAATCATCAACATTATTTCAGTACATACTGTGTTCAAGATACTGCTTCAAACACTGTTTGAACTGTGAAGTTCTATAGTGTGATCTCTTTTCCTCTTAAGATGCCTAGAGTCTAGCTATGGATACAGAAAATATACATGAAGGGCTTCCCTGGTGGCGCAGTGGTTGAGAATCTGCCTGCTAATGCAGGAGACACGGGTTCGAGCCCTGGTCTGGGAAGATCCCACATGCCACGGAGCAGCTGGGCCCGTGAGCCACAGCTGCTGAGCCTGCGCGTCTGGAGCCTGTGCCCCGCAACGGGAGGGGCCGCGATAGTGAAAGGCCCGCGCACCGCGATGAAGAGCAGTCCCCGCACCGCGATGAAGAGTGGCCCCCACTTGCCGCAACTAGAGAAAGCCCTCGCACGAACCGAAGACCCAGCACAGCCAAAAATAAATAAATAAATAAATAAATAAAATAAAAAAATAAAAAAAATAAATAAAAAAAGAAAGTATACATGAAATAATACTTTGACCTATTTGGGCTCTTAAAAATGAAAGGCATTCATAATAGGAGGGAGGGCCTATTTTGTGAAGGCAGAATGATGGGCTGGAGTTATTACAAAATAATTTTTTACTTGCTGTGGCTTTCCTCATATAAGCATTCCTTAAAATAAGTCTACTTACCTTTTCCTTTCACAGATGTTTCCAATCCAGATAGTATATATAGGAAACTCAGTATTAAACAAAGTGAAGCACATTACTGAACTTCTCTCAGGCAAATATGCCTTCTGACTATATAACAAAAGATAATTGCGTTCTGGTTTCCCAAACTAACTTGGCCAGAGAATCCAATTTTTGGCACAATGTCTCAATATTCTACAGTATTAGATAGGTTGAAAATCATTGCCATTGTTGAATAAAGTTAAATAATACTTTTTTCCAAATGTAATATAAAGGGAAACTTAACAATATTAGTTGCATTAGTTAATAAAACATCAATACATACAAGAAATGAACCTGTTGCGTCTGTGTTATAGATGAAATGTTAATCAATCTTTACATTTTCCAGTATCACACAGTAGTTAGTATTCTCTAGTCTCATGTATACAGTGATTTGTAGAATTAATGTTAACTGACCATAAAGTGATGAATTTCTATTCAGCTGGTTATTTCATTAAGTACTTAAAGCTCATCCCAGACATGCATCAGGAATTCATAAACACTTGCAGGTAGAGGGTTTGTTGGCATTTGGTTTCATCTGGGACACTCATACACTTTTCAAATATTTAAGGATGGATTTTACTCAGTTAATATTCTTTTTATATTAGGGAAACATTTTTTTTTCAATTGAGGGAAATTTGCTGTACACTTTTACCAGTTAAGAAGTGAGCTGTACATTTGATTTAAAAAAGACATGAAATAAAGATTTAGTTGACTCCCCACCTTTTATTTTTGTGTGTCATCCTATGGACACACAAGTTTGTTTGGGCTTCTGTGAGTCAAAAACTTGAAAATGTCTAGTTAATCTCTCTTACTGTCTGTTCTCTAATTCATATCAAAATCCCTAAATTTCTGACAGTTATGGGGAAAAAAGGCTATTTTGAATAGTCAATTATGGGAGTGCCACTACCATAATAAAGTGCATTTTACCATTTTGAGTATTCCAATAACACTTTTAAAAGCAAACATAAATTTTATGAAATCTTAAATATTCAACTGTTTTAGGAGGCCATTCATTTTTAAAAATATTTACTGATTGTTGTCAGTCTTTCAAAGATGGAGGGTAAATTTTTGTGTGTGTGTCTTGTTTTCATTTTTTTAAGTTCAGTTTAAGGACATGTAAGGACTGTACATTTTATATTGTCACCTATAAACTTTTACATTTATTTTAGAGGTCTCTCACTCTAAAAACTATATCTTGGCACATTGGCTAGAATGACTTAAATGAGTACATAGATAAGTTCCTTATTTTAGGTTTACCAATTCTTTTGATTCTTGCCCAACCATGACTATTGTTTCATATATTTTGTTGTTTCTTGCCATTCGCAAGTGTATGTTAACTTTGTTTATACCAAGCAATGGATATTTTTAGCAATAACATGACAAACTATGCTATACTTTCAAGTATGTATATCCACCAATCATTAAGAAATGATGTTCCATTATGCTTATATTTTATATAGCTTTTTAACATGTGATTTTATACAGATAGTTTGATTTCAAACTTCATTTTATGTTTTTAGTTTTCTAAACTAGATTCAGTTCTTATATTGACTTCCTTGACAAATGTAATAGCATATGTGGCAATAAATGTTTTGCAAGCTGTATATTAATCATTCAGACAAAAAGTATTTCTATTAATTTTGTAATGAGAAAGTAGGAAAACTGACTTTTACAGTTACACATTATATTCTAAGTCAACAACAGCATTTAAAGGGTTTTAACCATATTTTGCCTTTCTATTATTGTATCCTTTTATCCTGTCTCAAACAACCACCAGATTTCTATGATGACAATTCACAGTTACTTCTAAATTCTCTCTAGTGATAGTTAACCAATTTAGGCACATATAATTTATAAATATCAATAACTCTCTTGTTACACATTAGAATGAAGAGTATCATTAGATTATTTATCTTTCTTTTCCAAAAGAAATTGTCTATATTGACAGTTTGAGAACTGCAAATAAAAGAATATCATATTCTAACTAAAGATATGGATTAACAGAAAACCAAACTTACAAGAATATTTTGAAAGTAAATGCAAAGGAAAGACAAGCATAATAAAACTTTCAAGAGGTCAAGAAGTAAAAATTTTAAAATAACAATATTATTAATTTCTTTTTTTAAATGAACTTTTCAGAACACTTACACAGTTTCAGAAAAATTTTAAAACTACAGAGAAGTCCTGTATACCCCTCACCTAGTTTCACCTACTATTAATATCTTACACAAGTTTGGTAACTATGTTACAATTAATGATCAAATATTGATATATATTATTATTAACCCAAATCCATAATTCAGATTTCCTTAGCTTCTAATTTACTTTTTCTGTTCCAGAAGCCTATCCAGGATCTTATATTACATTTAGTCATTATATTTCCTTAGGCTCCACTTGGCTGGGATAATTTCTCAGATTTGACTTGTTTTTCATAATCTTGAAAATTTTAAGTAATACGGGTCAGCCATTTTGTAAAATGTCCTTCAATTCGGAACTATTCTGTTGTTTTTTCTCATGATTAGACCGGTGTTGTGGCTTTTGGGGAGAAAGACCATAGAGGTAAACTGACACTTGGATCACATCATCTCAAGTTTACATGCTATCAGCCTGGTTTATGTTTATGTTGACCTTGATTGTGTGACTGAGATTGTGTTTGACAGTTTTCTACACTGTAAAATTACTCTCTTCTCTTCTTTCCGTATTGTAACCTTCGGAAGGAAGCCACTATGCCCACATTTAAGGAGTGGGAAGTTATGTTCCCTTTCCTTAAGGGAGAAGTATTTACATATTAATAATATTTTTGGAATTCTGCATAAGAGATTTGTCTGTCATTCTCCACTTACTCATTTATTAAATAACTTACATCACAATGAACTCATGGGTATTTTATACCTTGCAAGATAATCTAATACTTCTTTGCTTTGTTGGTCAAATTGTTCTAGCTTTGGCCATTAGGAGCTCTTTGACTTGGCTCCTATGTTCCTTTGACATACCCTTTCATTATGGGAGTGTGTGTGTGTGTGTGTGTGTGTGTCTGTGTGTGTCTGTGTGTGTGTGTGTGTGTTATATTTTGCTTCTGAATACTTCCATACTTTCTGGTACTACAAAATATTCCAAGCTCATTCTTGTGTATTCCTTGTCCCCATCCTGGAATCAGCCATTTCTCCAAGAAGTCCTAGCTCCCTTTAGTAGAGAATTGTACTGGAAACCAAAGTCTAGGTGCTAGATACAGTTGTTGCTCCTGGACTATTATTGATTCTAGATCCTTTAAGCTGATAGAGCAAGGAAATACATGTGTATACTAACCCTTGTATATGCATATTTCTATAACTATGTCTATATGTCACCTTGTATCTGTGTTAAGCTAAAAATGAGTTTAGGGTGAGGTCCCTAACTCTAACCCATTACTACATGGATCGTTCTAGTTTCTTCCCCTTGCTTATTTGTAAATTCTCATTCCAAGAGCAAGAAACCTGGCTCCCACTATCTGCTACTTAAATGTTCAATTCCAGAGCACATAGAGAGTATCAGTCTTGTGAACCTGTGCCATGTGGGATGCCGCTTTATCAGTTAGAGTACAGTGCTATGTACTTGTTCTCTTGATGTTGATTTTACAGGCTCCACTAACTTCCAGTGTTTCCTAGGTAAGCACCTTTTAACCCCACCCTCTTCTGTGAGATTGTTTCATATGTTTTGTCATGGTTTACATTTGATCTTTGTCATTTCTCTCACTTCCTAAGTTATTTTTTTTTAATTTGCATATGTTAGATGCCACAATTTTTGCTCTAAATTTCTATTGATCTTGACAAGTGCATAATATCATATATCCACAATTACAGTATTATACAAAATAATATAACCACCCTTAAAAATCTCCTGTGTTCACCTCTTCAGCTTTTTCTTTCTTCCCCCTGAACCCCTGGAAACCACTGAACTTTTTACTATTGCTATAGTTTAAGCCTTTTTCGGAATATCATTTGATTGGAATCACCTAATATTGTAGACTTTTCAAACTGATTTCTTTCATTTAGTAACATGTATTTAAGGTTCTTTGACTCTTTTTGTCTGATAATTCATTTTTTTAAAACATAATGTTCCATTGTGTATTACGTGTATAATAGATGGTTCATTTATTCACCTATTAAAGGCATCTGGGTTTCTTCCATTTTTTAGTAAATATGAATATAACTGCTACAAACATTAATGTGCAGGTTTTAGTGTGGAGAAAAGATTTCAGATCATTTGGGTAAATATCCAGGAGACTGATTACTGGATTATATGATAAAACTATGTTTAGCTTCGTAAGAAACTGCAAAACTGTCTTCCAAAGTGGCTGTACCACTTTGCACTTCCACTAGCAATGAGTACGTATTCCCGTTGCTCCCTATTCTCACCAGCCATTGCTATTGTATTTTCAGCTTTTTTTTAGGATACTGGCCATAGGTATACAGTGGTATCTCATTGTTGTTTTAATTTGCAGTTTTCTAATGACAAAGTGTCTGTTTAGACCTTTTTCTCATTTTCAAATTAAGTTGCTTTAACATTGGTAAATTTTAAAAATTATTTGTATATATTATGTACAAAGTTTCTTATCAGATATGTGTTTTGCAAAATTTTCACTCTATGGCTTGGCTTTTCATTCTCTTAATACTAACACAATTATTAATACTAATTTTATTTTCTCTTTAGAGAGCAGAAATCTTAATTTTAATGAAGCCTACTCTATCAACATTTTTCTCTCATAGATTGCGCTATTATTGTAATACCCAAGAGTTATGGCCCAACCCAAGGACACAGATATTCTCCTATGTTTTTGCCTTTAAGTTTTATAATTTTGTATTTTATATTTAGGGGTGATCCATTTCGAGGTAATTTTGTGAAAGGTAAGGTCTGTGCATAGGTTTATTTTTTTCCATATGGACATTCAATTATCCTTGTACTGTTGGTGAATGGACTAGTCTTTCTCCATTTAAATGCTTTTGTTCCTTTGTGAAAGATCAGTTGATTAGATTTATTTCAAGATATATGTGGATTCTTTATTCTGTTTCAATAATCTATGTGTCTCTGGTTTTGCCAAAACCATACTGTCTTTATTACTGAAAGCTTATAGCAGGTCTTGAAATTGAGAGTGTTAGCTAGCCAACTGTGTTATTTTTTGATATTATATTGGCTTTTCTAAGTCTTTTGCCTTTCCATGTAAAATTTACAGGCAGTTTGGTTGTATGTACAGAATAGCTTTCTGGGATATTGATTGAGGTTGCATTGTATCTGTAGATGGATTTGGAATACACTGGCATCTTAACAGTATCAAATCTTCTAATTCATAAATGTGAAATATAGCTCCATTTAGTTAGAAATTTTATTTCTTTTATCAGAGTGTTATAGTTTTTCACAAATAAATTCTGTATGTTATTAGATTTATACCCACCTATTTCATTCTTTGGTGCTATTTAACTTCTTAAATTTCAAATTCCTATTTTTTGTTTTTTTTTTTTATATTGGAAAGTCATTGATTTTTTATGTTAACTTTGTATCCTGCAAATTTTCTATATTCACTTACTAGTTTCAGGATATTTTTGTTGATTCTTCAGGAATTTTTACATAGACAGTCACATCATCTGTGAACAAAGATAGTTTTATTTCATTGTTTCTGATATCTACAGTTTTTCATTTACAGTCTTACTATACTTGTTATGATATTCAGTACATTGTTGAATAGGAATGGTTAGAGAGGACCTTCTTGCTTTGTTCCTGTTTTTACGGGCAGAGGGTCAAGTTTCTAACATTTAATATGACTTTAGCTATAGTTTTTTAGTAGATGTTCTTTATTAAGTTGAGGAAGTTTCCCTCTATTCCTAGTTAACTAAGAATTTTATACTGAAAGTGTGTTGGATATTTTTCAAATAAGAGGTTTTTTTTCACGTTAATTGATAGAATCATTTGATTTTTCTTCTTTAGCCTATTGATGAAGTGGATCATATTCACTAATTTTCAAATCACACCTGGAATTAATCCCACTTGGGCATGGTGTAAAGTTTTTGTATGCATTTTTATATTTAATTTGCTAATATATTGTTGAATCTTAGGTAAATTTGAAAATAGAAGAACAAAAACCCACATAATATTCCTTTTTGATTTATATTATTTTTACTAAGTGTTTTTGTGAAAACACTAATTGTCTATATTTAATTATTTATTTTATTTACCTAGGAGGGTAGTGTATTTTTGTCACAATTATAGTTGTAATGTTTTTAAAACTTGAATTTTCAAACTTTCATTTTATGAACAATTGTTGATTTTTAAAATCCTTGGTATATAGAATTTATTTACTATAAATATTCATATCTTTGGGTTTATTCTTTATTATCAATATGATAGGCTAATGTTAATAACCAGAGGATATACTTTACCTTAAACCTCACTTTTTAATTAGATTTGTTCACATTTTTATTTTTTCAAACAAATAATATTAAAGGTTAAGAAAGAATATTTTATTGCATGTGTAAAACATACATTTATGAAGGTAATAATTTCATTTCCATCCTTTTTAGTTATGTATAAAATGAACATTTTTCTTATTTTGATTTGAATACAGATGGTATTTAGAGATTATGATTTAGAAATGCTTAATCTCTATTGTATTTTTAGTACATACTCTTGGTAGTAGTCAATATAAAGTATATAGTAACTTTTCTCCTGTTTTTAATGTTTATTGCTGAGAACCATCCATGTTCCATTCTGCTAGATAAATGACACTTGCATTATAAAGTCCAGTTCAACTCTTCACTTTTTCATGGATAAAATATTCAAAAGTCAGAATTACATACCTAGAATATTTTTTAAATATAGAAATAAAATAATTGTCGCTTTTAATCTTTTATTCTTGTGTTGAGAGCATGTTCTCCCGTTTCATCCTTGTTGTCACATATTGCAGAATTTCCTTCTTTTTAAGGCTGAATAATATTTCATTATCTGCATATGCCACATTTTCTTTATCCATCCATCCAGGGATTTTTAGGTTGTTTCCACATCTTGGCTATTGTGACTAAGGCTGCAATGAATATGAAAGTACAAATATTGCTTCAAGATTTGGATTTCAGTTCTCGTGGATAAATCCTCAAAAGTAGGATGGCTGGATCATATGGTAGTTCTATTTTTAATTTTTTGGGGAACCTCCGTATTATTTTCCATAGTGGCTGCACCATTTTAAATTTCCACCAATAGTGTACAAGGATTCCAATTTCTCCACATTTTTACCAACGCTTGATATCGCTTGTCTTTTTGATAACAGCATTTTAACAGGTGTGAGGTGATATCTCATTGTGGTTTCAATTTATATTTTCCTGATGAATAGTGATGTTGAGCATCTTTTTATATACCTGTTGGCCTTTTGTATGTCTCCTTGGTGAAATGAATATTCTAGTCTTTTGCCCATTTTAAAATAAACTAAATTCATATAATTGAGAAAATGTGTCAGGTCTGTTGTGTGCCAAAGATAGGAACAACAGGAATCTCCATCAACAGGGCATTGGTTAAATAACATGGTAGAAAAGGAGATTATAGAGAGGAATTGCTATTTGGGGCCTATTAGAATTGTTCTATATTGGGGTAAAAATGGCTAATCCTTTACTTTTTCTCAGTCACTGAATGTGGGCCATCTCAGGTGTGAGCTTGGGGCAGGTAGCTCTTTGAAGCTGAGATGTTCCCTGAAGGGAACACCCACTGACAACATTCCCAGAAACTGTGCCACAAGTTCTTTCTTGCGTCTCCGTGTCTATCACAGTCTACTTGTGATGCCTGCATCCATTACCTTATATGCATTAAGGAAGAATCTCTTCCAGGAACCACATGGGCTTCTATTCCTGGGGAAAACTAAAAATACTAGGACTAGTGAGCACTACAGATCCTGCTGCCTCAGTTGGTCCTAGGACATAACTGATAATTATATTTTCCCTCTTCTACTTTTATTCTAGATTTTTCTCAACCTCAGCTAGTGATGATTTTAGTCTTGGTGTCTTACCTGCTGGAGGTAAATCAGATCTTTATTGCTGAGGCTTCTGAGTCACTGGTCACGATGTGTGTCTCTGGCTGAGATTGCTGCTATTTTTAATGCATTATTAGGATTGGGTAAGGGAGTACTGAGCAGTATTACCACCTATTTCTCTCTGCCCCCATCAGTTAATAGCATTGTGACCTAGTTCCCCTCCTGGAAATAGGAAGTACAGATTCCCCAAGTGGGTCTTTGGGAGGACCACTCCTCTTGGCACACGATACCATATATACTTCCAATTGGTGACCCAACACTAAATAAGGAACTTTGATTCAGTTATTAACTCTGAGTTGTCCCTCGTTAGTATTGCCAATAGCTTGCACCAAACCTCTATCAGTCCTGCCTGTGTATGTAGTATGATATGGCCAGGATCATTAGCTGTTCTTACACCTCCTTTGCTAGAAAGTATATCCCTTGGTCTGAAACTATTTTATGTGGGATTACATGCTGGTGGATCAAACACTCTGTAAGACCCCATGTAGTTGTGCTGGGTAAGGTCTGACATAAGGCAGGTAAACCCATATCTGGGATATTTATCTAGTTTTGTCAGAATGCATGAGTTGTTTTCAAAAAAGTATAAAATTATAAGTGGCTGATGGCATCCCCTTCTCCGGAAGGCTAGGGGCCTGTGATATAATTTTCCCATTGAGACTTTCCATGCATGCAACAGTTTTGCACAAATACTACTAGGTTCTTTTATTTTCTTTAACATCATAGGGTCTGCCGGGTTTTTTGGCCCAAACAGCAAGGCTGTTGCAGAGTGGCCTGCACTACTTGAAGATACTTTCCCAGTTGCAGGCCCCACTGTCAATTAGAACACTTTTGTGTTGCTCATCATAAAATCCTAAATTTTCCATGTACAGAATATGCTGTTTCTGGAACTTCAAGAAACCTCCAGCATTGTCCTTCTTCCTTTGTTGTGGGAGATGTAAATGGCAACAATTTTTCTTATTTATGATGGGATGTCCTGACACGGCCTTGATTACTAGATCCCTAAATTTTGCTAATGCAACTGGCCTCTGATAATTCTTCCTAATGACGGTGCAAGTTGAGTAGATCCCTGCTGACTGCTCATTTATTTTGCCCTTGGGTTATTTGTGTTCTACTAATCGTTTCCACAATTCTCTAAAGTCAGACCCCCTAGGTAAATAAGGTCATTTTAGAGCTTTCAGCCAGCCTAGCTGCTAATGGGCATTAAGCACATGAAAAGATGCCCAAGTCATTAGTCAGCAGAGAAATACATATCAGAACCACAATGAGATACCACTTCACACCCATTAGTATAGCTATCATTAAAAAAAACACATACGCACACTCACATATAAAACCACAAAATAACAAGTGTTGGCAATGACATGGAAAAAAATCAAACCCTCCTGCTTTGCTGGTGGGAATGTAAAATGGTGTCACCCCTGTGGAAAACAGTTTGCATTTCCTCAGAAAAATAAACATAGAATTATTGTATGATCCATCATTTACACTTCTGGGTATATACCCAGACAAATTGAAAGAAAGGACTTTAACAGATAATTGTACAACCATGTTCATAGTAGCATTATTCACAATAGCCAAAATGTGGAAACAACCCAAGTGTCCAGTGACGACAGATGGATATATTCATATATTCAGGGGAATATTATTCAGCCTTAAAAAGAAGTACATTCTGATATATGCGCCAATATGGATATGAATCTTGAAGACATTATGCTAAGTGAAATAAGCTAGTCACAAAAGAACAAATACTGTATGAATCCACTTAAATAAGGTACCTAAAGGAGTCAAATTCATAGAAACAGAAAGTAGAATGGTGGTTTCCAGGGGCTGGGGGAGGGTGGAATGGGAGACAGAGATTCAGATTGGGAAGATAGAAAGTTGTGGAGATGGATGGTAGTGATAGTTGTACAACCATGTAAACATAATTAATGCCACCAATCTGTACAATTAAATATGGTTAATTTTATACTATGTGTAGTTTATTACTATATATACATATGTACTCTTTCCAAAAATAAAAAGTATATCAAGTTTTCTCTATTCCTTCACCTCAAATGATACTATATACTAATGTATGTCCTCTACTTTTTGCAAAATTTGCCTGTCCCAACACATTAGTCTTACACACCAATTCAGGAAATAATAGTCTTATAATTTAATGAATAAATACCAAGAAAATATTGTATAAAATATTTATTTTCACTAAGGAATAGCTTTATTAACATTTGAGTTCAAGTGATAATCCTCCCCCAAATGATCATATTATCTTCTCAAATTCTCTAAAGTATCTGCACTAATTATAGCATGGGAAAATTGATTTTCAAAACATCTAAGAAAAACATCTAAATATCATCTCTTTCCCTCTTTACTCTGTATCAGTGGGTCACTTCCTGGTGTCATATTACTTATTTACTTTAATATTGTGTTATATCAGAAGGTAAACTCCATGAGGCAGGGGCTTTGTCCATTTTATTCACTCAGATAATCCCATCCCACTTTCTATAAGAGTGCTGAAAATATAGGAGAGTTCCTAATAAAATTGTCAAACAAATAATTGAATAAATTTAATTTTCTCACTCTTGATTCCAAGCAATTGTATTAGTTGATCCTATTTGCCTATTAAGTAAAACTTGCTAGGAATTTTAACTCAAAACACATAAGCAATTACTGGATGTGTTTACGAATTTACTATTTAAACTAAACTACATATTTATTTAAATTAATTTTTTGTTGTTTTCACATAATATTGGCCATTCCTCATATCTGTGTGCTCTCTTGGATTATTTTAAGAAATTCTGTGTTCGTAGCCAGACACTGCAGAAATCTTCAGAATCTGGACAAATTGTCCTTTTGGAATAAATTGTTATGGTAGCATTTCAGTTATACTTGCTTTTTGTTTGTGTATTTGTTTCTACCTATGGTAATTTTATTGGATAATATTGTTACTTCTTTTGATAGAATCTTTAATAACATGTGAATTGAGTTGGATATCTATGGATAGAGTTATGAAACCAGGTGGATACATAGGTGTGCAAATTTTCTTTCTATACTCTCAGTCCTGCCATGTCCATGACTCTGTATCTAATTCATATTTACCTCATCTGTAATTACTAAAGATTCAATTTTCAATTAGGTGAATGGATAAATAAAATATAGTAAACAATTCTTATATAGGGAACATCATAGCAAAGCTTTTCTTTGTTATTGAATACATATTGTAACTCCTATTCTAAGATTCCAGTCCTGTAGAACAGCAGGAACTACAAGAACAATACTGGTGTCTGAGTCTTATGTGTACTCTGTGAAGTGAACTCTTTAAAACAACAAAAACAGCTTCAAATAGCCAACACTTATTTTTTAATAATCGGAAGTTAAAGTTTTATGTTTATTCACTTATTTTATTTCATGGATAGCTTAAGTGTTAATCTGTGTAAAAACATCCTTACTTCTATTAAGTAATCCAGCTGTTATAAAGCATTTTATTATTGTATTAAGTTATTTTCAGTTCTGATATGAAGACCGGGCTAAATCACAAACAGCACGATTGTTTTCTCTAGTCATAGACTTGCAAGTATTCAGGTCTCACAAAAGTATACTATTTGTCACAAAAGGAGTTAGATGCATGGATGAAGATTGCTCAGGGCAAAACTTTCACTGTTACTGACAAAACAAGTAAATGTGCTTTCCCAGTTGATGGCTGGTTAATAGTGTTATCTTTATATACAAAGGATAACCTATAAAATACAGATAGAATTGATATAGCACAAATAAAAATACTTATTTTACCAACAGAGTAAGACTTGCATAGATTTTAATATTAAAATATATACGATATAGTATTTTCAGAAAACTTCATTAAAATGGAAATTGGATTTTCATTGAAAGTGGAAAAAATGGCAATATCGAGCAAATTTATTGTTGCATATATATATGACATGTGTTTGCAGCATAATTCTAGCTATATAATTGGGTTTCTTACAAAAGTCAAAGACCCCAATTTTCCCTTCAGTACAAAGCAGAAGGTATGCATATATTACTGTGAGTTTTATATGAAAAAAAATGATAGAATTCTGCTTAATATGTTTGACAATGTTAGCTACTGAAAAAAAATTAACAAAACATTTAAAGCCAAGCAATATAATTTGATTATATGTTTTGGAAGGAAATAATAAACACATTTGGCTTTGCAGCATTCTAGATAATTATCAATATTGTATAGTAATTTTTTCATAATTATATATGTTGACTTTGTTGATCAAACTACCATAATAATGAGTCTCCAGTTATCACAGTGAGAAAAACAAACAGTGCTTTTATTTAATATTCTGTTAGCCACAGTGAGCATCTAACATGTATTTAGCCCTGTGACATGCTTTATATAAATTTCTGTCACTGAATTTAATTATTCTAAAGGCAAGGATATACTAACTCCACTTTACAGATTAAAAATACAAACTAACAGGCTTAGATATTAAATGTTTTTCTCTAGTAAATACTGCTGATATCTGAGACTCAAATTTACTAGGGATTCAAACATAATTTAACTCCTATGTCCTGATGCTATTTCCAAGATACAAAACTGCTCCAAATTTTGCCATATTTTGTGACAAAGCTCTAAAATATAATGGAGCTATGTTAGCAATATGAATTATCAGACCATTAGAAAAACTTTAAAGTCAATAACTTTTTAAAAAATGTTGGTATCTTTTTGTTAATATAATTAAAAAATATTCTTAGTAGGTAAAGTATAGCCATGGATCAAAATTCAAAAATCCCAGGACTAAACCTTTAAAGTGAATCCTCTTTATATCCTTGTCACCTACCACATTATTCCCTTTCCCAGGGTCAGTTATTGTTACCTGTTCTTTCTGAATGTAACTAGTGATAATTTATTCATAGAAAAACTTAAAATTATATAGTCTTGACGAGAATCTTAGAATATGTGTTAATATTGTTACTTCTTTTGATAGAATCTTTACAAACTTAATTTATATACATTGATTTGGTTATCTATGGATAGATGTTAGAGTTATGTAACTAGCTAGATACATAGGTGTGCAGAATCTGGAGAAATTGTCCTTTTGGAACATAATGCTATGGTAGCATTTCAGTCATACTTGCTTTTCATTTGTTTATTGGTTTCTGCCTATGGTAATTCTCTTGGATAATCTTTGCGAAGTACTGCATTGATGTTCAGTGTTCCACAAAGCATGTGACAGGAGAACCCAGCCAGTCTGAATGCTTTACAAACATCTTCCCCAATAAAGTCTCTCTTTTAAGGACTTGCTCCTAGTCTTTACATTGAGTAGAGCTTAGCTGGGCAAGCAGTTGAGAGGGAGGCTACAATTTCAGCCACTTTGCAAATCTCTACAGTTAGGAAGCATGGTCAGACACCTTAGAGGAAGCCAGTATGTATAAAGAGAGAGGTTTGGAGGGTGAGGTGGCAGCTAGGGAGTGAGAAGGAGTATTTCCATGTGGTAATTGTAAAAAGTTCTCAGTGTCCAGATAATGCAGGGCTTTCTAGGTCATGTGAACTATTTAGATAGCATTTAAATACCATGGAAACCCCTCATAAAGGATTTTAAAAGAATGATGTGACCAGACGCATGAGTTCAAAAGTTCACAGAATAGGGAATTAACATTAGTGTGAGAAGTGAGAGAGACAGGAGACAAAAGGCTGAATAGGAAGATGGCATTATAGAATTTAGGCAAAAACTGACGTGAGCCTTTACAAAGTATCAGCATTTGGCATGGAGAGCAACACGTTTTCAGAGAAGACAGGAAATTAAAACCGGTAAGAATGGTGGTGATTTCAAAGACCAGGTGACAGCTTCTGTGTAAGTGCCCTGTGCTTTTTTAACTGACACGCTTCCCTGTATTCTGGGAAGAGAGCAGACCACCCTAGTTCATCTCAAGATGACAGCAAACGGAACAACTGGTCTTGGGGAACCGACTCGCGGTCTAGTTTGCTTGGCTTGACCTAATTCATTTCTTTCTTTTTAGAAAACAATCATCTGGATTTCTTGCTTGGAGATGAATCCCTAATAGCCAGATTTACGAAATGAGGTAGAATGTAGTGAGAGATTGATTATACCATATACTGACTTCTGACTACCAGAATCCTCCATTTAAATCCTAGGTCTCATTCTGCCAGCCACTGTCTCCCAAGCACAAACCTCTCTTGGGTTCAGCAAGCAAACTGGATTCTTTCTTTGCTACCTTAAGCTGTAGAAATACTCTTAGCTGAATGTTGCTCCATTCTACTTTGCAAACTTTGCACCTCCATCTGCTTCTGTCTTCCCAAGTATGAGAGGGACACTTCTAGAGGCTTATCAAACATCTCTTCTCCTCCTAATATCTATCTTTTCTTTTATTCTTTGTCCTGTTGTATGCATGCTGGAAGGTCATGATGACATTCCACAGTATTGTCCCCTGAGAGGGTTCTTCTTTTGAGTCCTTTTAACCTGCTATACTGATTACTATTACATAGTAGTTATACTTGTTATTATCACCAGTACTGTTATTATTTTATAGGCTCTGACCTCTGATACAATATTAAGAGGACTAGGATTTGGGGATATTTATTTTTGTACCCATAGTTGTGAGAAATCTTTCAAAATATAACCATTAAGAATGACGTTTTCTATAGATTGTTTCTGTAGGTGACCTTACATTAAATATGTTCTATTTCTAGTTTGCTATGAACTTTATTTTTCCCTTGTGTCTTGTAACATAAGTAGATGTTACATTTTGTCACATCCTTTTTTCTTCATATTTGGGGATTATCATGTTTCACGCCCCTTTTATCTCTTGATGTTATGAATTATTTAATTGAATTTTAACAATTTTACCAAACGTGCATTTCAGTAATACATCAAATATGGCTCAAACCTTTTTCTATATTAATAAATTAGCTTTGTTAATATGTATTTAGGATGTTTGCATCAATATTTATGAGAGGTTTTTTATGAATTACTATTCTTTTTATTTTATTGAAGTTTAGTTGATTTACAAAGTTGTGTTAATTTCTACTGTACAACAAAGTGACTCAGTTATACATATATATGTGTGTATGCGTGCACATTTATTTCATATTCTTTTCCATTATGGTTTATCACAGGATATTGAATATACTTCCCTGTGCTATACAGTAGAACCTCATTGTTTATTCATTCTCTATATAGTAATAGTTTGCATCTGCTAATCCCAAACTCCCAATCCATCCCTCTCCCACTCCTGCTTTCCCTTGGCAACCACAAGTCTGTTCTCTATGTCTGTGAGTCTGTTTGTTTAGTAGATAACTTCATTTGTGTCATATATTAGATTCCACATATAACTGATATCATAGGATATTTGTCTTTCTCTTTCTTAATTACTCCGCTTAATATGATAATCTAAAGGTCTATCCATGTTGCTGCAAATGGCAATATTCCATTTTTTTTATGCCTGAGTAGTATTCCATTGTATTTATATTCTATAAGCAACATATAGTTGTTTTAATTTATTTTTATATCCAATCTGACAAACTTTGTCTTTCTTTAATTACCCAATTCCCCTTTTGTAAGAACTCATATGAAAATTCCTGGGTAAAAGTTGGGTGTCTTGAAAATTTGGTAGATTTCTTTCTGAAAGATAATGATACTTGTAGAATCCATTAGGTTCCCCTTTTGCTTTTATCATCAGGGAACCCAAGCTAAATCAAATGCTCTTGTCTAGGTCACCAGTGACCTCCATGCTGCTAAATCCAATGGTCAGTTCTCAGTTTTTAATTTATTAAACCCATCAACAGCACTGGACATTGATGGCCACTATCTCTTCATTAAAATCCTTTCTTCATTCAGCTTCCAGGACCCTTTACTCTCCTGATTTTCCTCCTGTCTCACTGGTCACTTCTCAGTCTTCTTTACTGATTCCTCCTCATGTCCTCAACCTCTAAGCATAAGTGGTCATAGGGTCTGGTCCTTTGTCATGTTCTTATCTCTGTCACACAACCTCCATAGGCAATCTCATCTAGCCTCATGACTTTAAACAGCATCTCTCTGATGATGTTGCACAAATTTACATCTCTTGCCTACTCCTGTTTCCTGAACTGCAGCCCCATATGTCCAGCTGCCAATTTGGCATCTCTTCTTAGACACTGTATTAATTAGCTCAGGCTGCTGTAAAATAGATAACACAGTTTGCATGGCTTAAACAACAGACGTTTATTTTCTCAATGTTCTGGAGAAGGAAGGAAACTGGAAGTCCAAGATCAAAGTGCCAGCAGGGTTGGTTTCTGGTGAGACTTCTCCTCCTGGCTTGCAGGTGGTCCTTCTCACTGTGTCCTCACATGTCCTTTCCTCTGTGTGTGCATGAAGGGAGACATCTCTGGATGTCTCTTCCTATTCTTTTTTTATTGAGGTATAATTGACATATATCATTATGTTTCAGCTGTACAACGTGATTCAATATATGTACATATTGCAAAATGATCACCACAGTAAGTCTAGGCAACATCCATCACCACACAGTTAGAATATTTTTCTTGTGATGAGAATTTTTTAAATCTACTGTCTTAGCAACTTTCAAATGTCCAGTACAGCATTATTAACTGTAGTCACCATGTTGTCCATTACATCCCTAAGACTTATTTTATAACCGGAAGTTTGTACCTTTTAATCACCTTCACCCATTTCACGTGTCCCATCCCACCCTCCCAAACCTCTGGCAACCACCAAGCTGTTCCCTGTACCTATGAGTTCAGTTTTTTGTTTTTGTTTTTTAGATTCCGTATTTAAGTGAGATAAATCTTTGTCTTTTAACTGGATTATTTAGTCTATTTATATTCAATATTCAATATAAACATAAATATGTATTGATCAATTTCACATTCCTTTGTGTTTTCTATTTGCTGTAATTCTAGTTTTTATTTTCATTTCTCGTTTCTCTTTCTCTTCTATTTCTATATTCTATTTACTTCTTAATATTGCATTGTTTTCGTTAATACATATGTACAAGGATATATTCTTTTTTCAAATTTTTTTTTTCTCTACTAACTTGAACTTTTGGTTTTAAGAAGCACTATAATATGACATCAGTTCTGAAAAGTTTTCTGGTTTTTTTTTTTTCCTCCTACTATTGTTTCTATTCTATTCTCTTTCTCCTATACTTTTAGAACCCTAACAACACACATAATTGTGAATCACTATATCCACATAGACCTGATGCTTTTATTCTCTATTTTCAATTTTTTTTTTTTTTTACTTTGTACATGACAGTCTACTTTTTATCTCACCTATCTTCCAGTTTGTTAAATTTCTCTTTAGCTATGTCTAACCTGATGATATCTCAATCTACTGGGTTTTTAACTTTAGTTATTATATTTGGTTCTTATGACTTCCAAGTCTCTTCTCATGTTCTCAATTTTATTCTTTACTTTCTTGTACAATTTAATCACAGTTGTTTTAAACACTGAATGTAACTTAGATATCTAAATTTCATATGAGTTTGTATTGGGTTTTTTTTCCAGTTTTGATCAATTCATGCTTTTTAAAAGTCTGATTATTTTTTATTAAGCAAGCAGGATGAAACATGATTGACATGATTGATATGATATATAAAATCTTTAGTTTAAAGATGAGATTAATCTCATCTTTAGTCAGATGAGATTAATCTCATCTTTAGTCAGATGAGATTAATCTCATCTTTAGTCAGATGAGATTAATCTCATCTTTAGTCAGATGAGATTATCTTCTTCCAGGTCATATTTTCTTCTTTTAGCACACAGTGAGGATAGAGACAGGTATACTTTAATCAAATATCAGAATGAGGTTTTTCAAAACTTAGTTTTAGTTTTAGGGTAAGTTACTCTATTTTGCTTTCAATCATATCCAATGTGTAGCCCTTTAAGGTCCAATCAAGAGCCCTGCAGTGTTTACCAGGTTTCTGTTCTTTGGTGAGTCCTTAACTCCATTTTTGAAGTCCACATAAATGTGTAGAGATCAGATAAACTTTGCCCAACTTCTTACACTCACTCAGTCATCTCAGAATTAGTAAATACTTTGATTGAATGAAACCAACTATTGTCCTCATCTCAGTGTCCTTTGCTTCAGGGTTGTGTTCTTTTTTTTTTTTTTTTTTAAGGTTTTCTATTTTTATTGGTGAGTGGGCTGCTATAGGCAGAATTTAATGTTTTCTGTATACTGTTGCCTTTATCTATTCTAGATCATTATATTAAAGACACTTTTATTATTGAAGCCACAGAGCTTTATTTTTAATTTTTATTTAAATTAAACTTTCTTTTCATAGAAGATGTAAATCCATTTAAATTTGTTGGCAAAGAATGTGTATATAATTTGTACATCACAATTTTTGTTTTGTATAGTTCTATGCTTTCTTATTTTTATTTGTTTTTCTCTTTTATAACATATATTCAATGATTGACAATTTTTAATCTAATGATTTGGGAAGTATTCACCATAATTTTTATATTTAAAATTCAAATTATTGCACCTGTATTTACATAATTTTTAATTGCAAATAAAAGAATATCTCTTGGTAATCAGCCATGAATTTTCAAAACATAGATACTTTAATTTCCTATATCCTTCCAAAACTCTATTTATTGGCAATATGTAGGCTTCATAACCAGATTTTTAGTATTAAAATCTTTGTTTTGTTTTTACATATGTTTGCTTACAAATTATTTATGGTTCTTCTTTCTATTTTATCTCCACATTAATAATATATATTCAGATAGACTACAAATTTACTTCTTTTCAATGCCTACTGTATGTCCTTTTATACCATAGTATTCCACTGTAGAATTATTTACTGTTGCCTATATTTATAAATGGTTGGATTAAATCTTTAATTATTCTCACCTTGGGAAATATACATGGGTGTGATATTTCCTCAATTATTGTATCTGTGATCACATGTATCTGTTGTTTCACATATGGATGCTACACGGCTGAGTTTAAAAGCATGGATTACAAGCCTTTTTCTCCAACTGTTCTATACAATTCTATTCTAGTGTTGAATATTTGGAGGTGAAGTATGAAGCATTCCATTTTTTTAATTCTTTAATAATCCTTTTTCTATGCATGGATGCTTGAATGACTTTGTTCTGACTATTTTACTTTCAACACTTAATTTCTAATAGGGAGAATTCCTCTTGTCGGATGTAAATGTGAAAGTTATAGCAATTACTTTTTTTTTTTTTTTAATTTAAAAAAAATTTTTGGCTGTGTTGGGTCTTCGTTTCTGTGTGTGGGCTTTCTCTAGTTGTGGCAAGCGGGGGCCACTCTTCATCGCGGTGTGCGGGCCTCTCACCATCGTGGCACCTCTTGTTGCGGAGCGCAGGCTCCAGACGCACAGGCTCAGTAATTGTGGCTCACGGGCCTAGTTGCTCCGCGGCATGTGGGATCTTCCCAGACCAGGGCTCGAACCCGTGTCCCCTGCATTGGCAGGCAGATTCTCAACCACTGCGCCACCAGGGAAGCCCAGTTATAGCAATTACTTTTGATAGCTATTCTCCTGAGAGTCAGATGTACCCTTTATTTTTACAGCATCTTCTGTAAATATATTTGAAATAATGATAGACCTAGCTAGAGGAATTCAAGAAATAGTATTTAATGCTGAAAATAAAGTTATTTCATAACACAAGATAATTGGAATCCCAGAGATTCTCTCTCTCTGCTTCTTCATGGTAAATTCCTACTTTCACGGGGTTTCATCTTGAAGGTAAAAAGCAAATGCCATCTCTAATTATTGTTGTTCTGATCACAAATTCTTGGAACCCATTAGTACCTAAGTCTGTCTTAAATGAATTCCATAGCTGGCCTTGGTTTTTATGCAAATAAGCCTATTACTGCACTGCCTTGCTATCTCCAATTCCCAGAGCAGCAGTCTTCTTTGCCTGCACTATGTTCCCAATTTTAGTTGTTCTGCTAACATGTAATATATTATCTAATTTAATATGCATAAAATATTATAAAATATAAGATGCATTTTTAATGCTCTATGTGTGTATGTGTGTGCATGCATTACTTTTCATTGGTAAAGACATTACATTTTATTTTTAAAATACATCTGTACCCTTTATTTTGCTGAAGTACTTACTGGACATATACACGGGCTCTGATGGTCATGGTAGGTGGACACTGAGGTTGCCCCCAATTACCCCTGCCTTCTGACACAGCTGTTAATCCCTCCTGCCCTTAGTGTAGGCTGGACTTATTGATGCACCTTTAACAAATAAACTGTGGCAGAAATTATGGGATGTCACAGTGAAATTAAGTTATAAAAATTGGTGGCCACCAAAGTGGTCTTTGGTGTTCTCTCATCTTTGCCTTGCATTGTCCTGGGGAAACCATTTGCTGTGTCATTAGGAAAGCTCAAGGAGATGTTCACATGATGAGAAACCATGTCCTACCAATAACCACATGGTAACTGGGATGCAGAATCTCCCTCTTGGTAGAGCCTTCAGAAAAGACCACAGCTTTGGTTGACAGCTTGCCTGCCAGTCCATGAGTAACCTTGAGCCGGAGACAAGTGCTAAACTGTAACTGGTTTCCTGTACCACAGAAACTGAGCTAAAAGATGTTGGGTGTTTTGGCCTCATAAGAGTTGGAGTAATTTGTTCTACAACATAGATTAAAAATATAGTGTTTTTCCTATTTAAATTGTTCTTCTCTCCAGCTAAATAATATTTATAGTCCCATATATTAGGGCGGGGGAACCTATTAGAATAAAACAATTAATCATTTAATCATTACTAAAAGATCCTGCAGGTAGAAATTGTATGTTTTTTTTTTCCTTCAACAGTATATACAATTTTGAGAATGAATTCCACAGAGAATAAAGGCAAAAGTGACACCTTTTGTAGTCAAAGTAATTACCCAAATAAATCAGGTCAATAGTTAATGTCCTATGTCATATGAATAGCATCCTGAAATCTGACCAATCTATTGAATTGACTTTGTTTCTTCTTGATTTTTCCTTGGTTCTCCTTTACCAATTTAAATCCCCACATGTTATTTTTGTTATTGGCATTGTTGTTGCTATTGTTATACAATTTTATAGAAATTCATCAGGAACTAGGCTTTATTCACATGAACCAAGGACTAAATTTGGGAAAGTTATAAATATTCTTAATTTCTTTTTTTTATAGTTTTAAAACCAGTGAAAATTGCTACAATATTTCCGGATATAGTTTCTTTTATGTCAATAATAAAGTAAAAAGATCTAACTCATGTATATTTTATAAGTTATTTTTGGAAATTGAGCACACAGACAGTGGCTAAATCAATCTCTTTTGGAAGCTACCTTAACACTTTGAAGTCACTAGAAAGAAGATTTATATAATGCTGAAGCAAAAAAAAAAAAAAGCTAACTGATTTAGGGTGATTCTGTATTTACAAGTTTATTTTCATAAATATTCTTCTATCCTAAATTGCCCTTGACAAACAGATTTTTTTGTGTTAACGCTGTTGCTTTAAAGCAACTCAGAAGGCTGTCTTAAAAACAGCCTTCAAAAATGTCATAAAATCTTAAAACACAATGTCAAATAGGAAGTTCATGAAATCAAAAGGTCAAGATTTTTAAAACTGCCAGAGACCATGTGATACATGTTGTTGTGTTGAGTGAAAATTAATCCTTGCAGCTTTTTATTTTAAATTGACTTAAAAATACTTATATTGGTTACTAATTTTCAACTTCATTGGAACTTCAACAAGTTAAACTCAAGTCATATTTCTAACCACAGATCTGACAAAGAAAGTAGGTCTTAATTTATGTGTAACCTCAAACCTGCTAAGGTCTGTTGTATTCTTTAAAGATCTTTAGGGAAAGTTTCAGCACCAGAGTAGTCTTTAAATCTTGGTTAAAAGCCATAGTATTATGACTTATTTACTTGTAGATCACTCTTGCATAATAGACTAATGTTTTCATGTGCAGAATAAAAATATAACATGTAAGTATAAAATATTCCCAAGGATCTCTCTTCTCACTACATAATAAAGATGTTTTGGTCAATATTGAGCTAACTATTGTAGCTTACCTTAAGAGATCAGCATAATCAGTTCTGGGCAGAGAAAGTGTTAGAAAGAATGCAATTAGGTATTCATCATTATTTCTTTTTTCATTCTTGCCGATCAAGCTTGGAATTGGGACTGTTTTCCAAACTCCTTGATAAATGTTGTAAATGATAGAAGTAAAGATGTTATCAACCCAGTGTCAGTCCATTGTTAAAATATTTTCATAACATGATATAAATACTATGGATTTGGTTTTGAAATGGGCCTGTGGAAGTCTGAGTATCCCACAAGTGAATTCATTTCCTAATTGCTTAAATATTCTGTAATATAGTGTTTGTATTACTTTCCTGGGGTTCCCAAAGAAAGTACCACAGACTAGGTGGTTCAAATAAGAAAAATTTATTGTCTCACAGTTTTGGAGGCTGGACATTAGAGGTCAAGATATTAAACATGTTGGTTCCTTCTGGAAGCTGTGAGAAGAGTCTGTTCCTTGCCTCTCTCCTAGCTTCTAGTGTTTACTGGCATTCACTGGCATTCCTTGGCTTTTGCTCCATCACCATGATTTCTGCCTTTATCTTTACATGATATTTTCTCCATGTGTGTCTTTGCCCAGATTTCTCCTTTTTCTAAGGACACTAGTCATTTTGGATTAGGGGTCATTCAATTCCAGGATGACCTCATCTTAACTAGTTACATCTGCATGACCCTAGAGGACACATTCTGAGATACTTGGAATTATGATTTCAACATATGAATTTTGGAGGTACATAATTCAACCCATAAGAGTGTTTGTTTCAAACCCCACTGGATAAACAGAAGAGGGCACAGCTTGACTCCTTACAAATGAGAATGGTAGGTAGTTAATGGGGAATGGGATGATAAGGTAGCCACGCAGGAGGACACTTAGGTGCCAGGTCATGTCCATTTTGTTTTTTGAATCTTGGAGACTGAATGTCTTCTTGATTTCTCTTCAAAGCCTCCTGTCTCTCCACTTTTTACTTTCCAGGAATTCTCCTTCAGCTTCACCTAATTCTAGTCACACTTAGTTTTGAGCTAAGTAGGTTTTGAGTAGAAGAAAAAAGTAATAAAACAAAAATAACCATAAAATTAAATTCTTCCAGTTCTTATGGAAATTTTTCTGTATTTCACTTTGGTGAACATTGAATCTTGATTTCATCGAACTTTTATTACATAGAGACTTTATTACATTTTATTACCTTTTTCTTATTTTGATCTAGGTAGAGGTTAGGGGATATAAAATACTGACCATGTGGTATCAGTGAGAGGGCAGAATATGGCAGAAATGTAGAGAAAATACATAGATTATGTTATGGACTGAATATTTGTGTCCACCCCCCAATTCATATGCTGAAGCCTTAATCCCCAAATGATGGTATTAGGAAATGTGTCCTTGGGAAGTAATTAGGTCTAGATGAAGTCACACGAGCAGAATTCCCGTGATGGGGTCATTGACCCTGTAAGAGTAGAAAGACACCAGAGCTTCCCTCTCTACCATGCGAGGATATAGCAAGAAAGAAGCCCTCTGAAAGCCAGGAAGAGAGCTCTCACCAGAACCCAATTATGCTGGTACCCTGATCTCGGACTTCTTAGCCCCCAGAACTGTGAGAAATAAATGTCTGTTGCTTAAGCCACTAGTATATGGTATTTTATTAAAGTAAGCCTATCACATGAGCACTTAATAATATCTTGAAGGATGTTTCTGGGAGATCTCCTTGTTCACCACACTTAACTGTTATTTGTAAACTGTATTCAACGGAACAGAAGCATAACTGAGCTGAAGAGTCTTGGGTGACTTTAAAGTACTCTGTTGGAGATAACTACATCAGGGCACAGCATTTTGTTCAAAGACACACACCTGGGATTGTTGGAAACATGATCGTTGTTTCATGAAATCTTGTCCAGTGAACCACACTAATGTCTTGTTTAACATTCTGAAATCAGAGTGTGATTACTTTTGTCATTTTCTATAATTACAAAATAGATGAACTATATTTCCAGTTCTGATGAAAGAAGCATAATAATGCTGCATTAGCAAATGGAAACCTAATTAACCAAGTACATGTAACATCTGATAATTACTTCTAATATTAAAATAATTATTACATAATTAAGTAGCTTCAAATGGACTAAACTGCATTTTACGAAGCCTATCAAAAAGCAAATGTCACATCTTACTACGTATAAATAAAACCCTGTACAACACTTTCATTTTATTTATAGACAACTATATGTTAGTATTTTATTTTTTAACTGCATCCATCGTAGTTTATAGAACTAGCTTTTGGTGTCAACAGATGAAATCTCTAATGAGTTATGATCAGAAAAAGGAATACAGATGTACTGTACATCAAATTCTCCTTTCCTAATTAGTACAGCAGCTGTTTGGCTGACAGTTTGAATGATGTTTTTTGTGTCTATTCTAAATTGCTTTTATAATTTATGGACATTTTTGTTTGAGCTTCCCATATTCTTCTTTTGTTTACTTTTCAAAGAAGCAGGATAAACTAACCTTAGGTGAATTACCTATTATATTATTAAACTAGGATTATATACACAATGACCAAATAACCAAATAGTATAAGTTGTATAATGTAAATGCATACAAAAAACAAAAGACAAAAAGCCATATTTCAACATATAAATATATATGATGTGAAAATCTATATGAATAACTATGTAACACTCTACAAAGAATGTAAAGTGGACCTACACATCTTAACTATTTTAAGAAAATATGTATCTCAAGCATATTCCTGAATGGAAGGCTTAAATTCTTCCTTAATACACTTATACAATTAAAATAATTTGAATAAAAAACCAAGTACGATTTACATGAGAAGGTGATAAAAAGTTTTTAGGATTATTCCAATTTTTATGTGTTTGGGAAAAATGCAGTAAGAGTCTAGAAATATCTGGAATATAGAAAGAATATTGTGGACAAAAGAATATCACCTGCCATTTCAGTAAACAAAGAATGTTGCAGCCATCAAGCCGTCAGCCACTGCAGCTGCCCCCAATGGTGTGCCCTGAGGGAAACTTAGGATGGAGAAAACCAGGATACTGGCCCTAAATAGTTAAATGCACATGAAAGAAATAATTTTAGTGAGCCCAGACTCTTGCATCTTCCCAGACATAGCAAAGCATTAAAATCATTAACTTGAGATGTCTGTTTTTTGTGATTAGCAGTAGTCTTTTGATGTTCAGCTACATGTTTTATTTTCAGCAAAAGCTCCTATATATCCTGGTTCCTCCCTTACCTCTTTAGAGCAGTTCCTCAGAAATATCTGAGAGGCTGTATCCCGGGCTGTAGTCCTTAGTCATGCCCCGATTAAAACATAATTCTCAACTTTTAGGTTGTGCGTAATTTTTTGATCGATAATATACTACAGAATAATTTGTCTTAAAATATCACAAAATATTTCTTACAGGTGCAGAAATGGGCAGACATATTAAGAAAACATAAAAACTGCAGACAGTCTCAATTACATATAAAATGTAGTATGTGATACAAGTAGTACTTGAATGAGAAAATGACACTTCCACTTATTAAATCTAAGTTAATTCCTGATGCATTAAAGAGTTAAATTTTAAAAGAAATCAACCATGAAGTAACAGGAAAACATATGCAAACTTTTGCCTGTATAGATTGGTTGAACATAAAAAAAATAATTATAACAAGTACCTGACCAAGAGGACCTTAACATTCTCTGCAGCTTGACTTAATTTTAGAAAAACTTCTTCTTCCTGACTCTAGACCCCGGACCTCCCTTTTCTTAAAGTGTTTACTTTAGAAAACTTATCACTGTAAATCCTTTCTCTGCATCTTTTAGATGTAAATCTTTTTAAAAGTCTCTTGCCTGTTTTACAACCCAGTAATGTCTTTCTCAAGGACTTGGGAGCCATCCCTTTGAAATGTAGTCATCAAAAAAGATAGCACCTCTATCCCCAGTTCTTGTGGGAGGGTAGAAGCCTAACTTCTCTGGTCAGGGGTGCCTTGCTCCAAGCTGCAAAATTACCTCTAATCATGAAGTTAAGAGAACATTGATTTTTTTTTCAGGGTAAAGCCAATTAGCAAACACAGAGAGAGTGAGGTGTCCTCCTCATCCCAGCTCTTAAAACCCTATCATGCTTTGCTTTTTTAAAAAATGTTATTTATTTTTTTATTGAAGTATAGTTGATTTACAATGTTGTGACAATCTCTGCTGTACAGCAAAGTGAGTCATTTATACACATATAAGCATTCTTTTTTTGTGTGTTCTTTTCCATTACGGTTTATGATAGGGTACTGAATATAGTTCCCTGTGCTATACAGTAGGACCTTGTTGTTTGTTCATGCTATATGATGTTTTGCTTTTTATTTCCGTGGGAGTTGAGTTCAGACTTAGTTCTGGCAACTGTCCCCTATTGCAATAGTCTTAAATTAAGTCTTCCTTATCTAAGTTTGCCTGGTTCAGTTTTTGCATTGACACAAGACTTCAGACCAGCCCAGGAGCTTATTGTAATGGTTGTAAAATTGGAGGACAGATTAAATTTCAACTGTATCACTTATATCAGGACACGCATAGATAACAGTAAAATGCAGTGAAATAATGTGAAAGTGATGATTTTTGAGTATTTATTACCTTTGTTTTTAATATAAGTATTTACTTGAGATATCTGTGGCCTCAGAGGGATTTTTATGCTCTCGGGGTCACTCACATTGCTCTGGAGTCACCAGTCACCTGCACACAAGACACAAGTAATTGGTGACATCCTCAGGACATTGTTGAGTGCTTTCTTTTTTTTTTTTTTTATTTTATTTTTTTTGAGTGCTTTCTTGAAAGAACTAATTGAAGAGTTAATTGAAGGTCATTTTCCAGGTTGACCAACACACTAGCAGGAACAGGTGACTTCTGTGCCAGCTCTTGTGATTGATAGAGAGACGGTACAAATGAAATTAAATGATACATAGAGATAATCTGCTGTCAGGTTAAAAGAAATTTGAAACAGTTTGGGGATGAGGGAAATGCAATGTATACATTGATATTGGATTAAACAAATTGTGTAAGGGAGGGTATAATAAAGACTATGGATTGGGTATATAGATTCATTACAGAAAAAATAGTTTTAAAAACCCAAACAAACTGTACTGTACTCCATATATGTCATAATTATGCACCAAGCTTAAACACACGACTGGCAGAATTTTTATGAGAAGCATTTTAATTGCCCAAATACATTAGCAAATCATACTTCATTCTTAAAAATAATAATAGTAATTCTTGAATATATTTCTTTCAGAATATTTCTCTAACAACAGGCAATGATAAGTAGTCATGGTAGCTCATTAGAATCTCAATTAAAATATGACAGCATCCCTGTTATTTGTTCTACAGCCATAAAGAATTCCCATGTAAATAAATACCTAGGAATGTACTCCTTTTATAAGGTGTTAGGATAGAATTTTTTAAAATTCTTTAACATTATACATCTTACGCTTTCTAGACTAAGATCATTAATAATTTTGTATACAATAGAAGCAGATAAATTTCTATATAATGATATCAAAATATTGAACCATCTTAATTCATTGCAGAAAATGGTGAATCGTGGTTGAACAAACAAGGTAAATTGTGACATTTTTAATTTCAGATTCTGTCTTTGCTGCAGTTAAATTTCTATGCTGATTCAGGATACTTTGCTTCAGAATTCAGGTGAGTCATTGCATTTTCACACTGTTTGTTAATAAACACAAACTTAAAGCTAGAAGATCACATTAGTCTTAAAATGCCAACTCTCACTAGAGACTTTCCTTCACTTTATAAAGGAACTGAAACATTGCATCATTTAATGTATTCTTATATTCAAGCTATTTTAGTAACTTTCATTTTAAATGACAGGCAACTTAAACTTTTAAGAATAATGTGTTAGATTTTCTTTTGAAAAAAGTAATCCATAACAAAGTGAAAAAAAATTAGGAAAATGCAAAGAAGTATACAGAAAAATTATATGATACTATTACAGTTCAATGTTTTACCTCTACTTAGCTTTTAAAATTTTTATATGACCGTAGAGATCAAGGTATTTACTGATTTCTTAGTATTAAAGGACTCATAAGATTTTATCTTTACTTTTATTCATATGAAAAAGATGTTTCTGTTATCATTAATGCATAGCCTAACATGGTCTTCTATGTATAATCCAGAATAGGTATCTACATTACGTAGACACTTAATTTGCCAAAGTTCCGCCAATTACCTTGCCATTGTCAAGCCCTTGGGTTAAGTCATTTGTTTTCTTTAAAGTGAGAGAATGAAGGCTACTTCCAATCTCAAATGTCTGACTCTGTCAGAGGAAGTCATTTTCTTTCTTTTGCACATAGAGCATCTTGTATTAAAAACAAACAAAAAGAATAGTAAAAATTACCTCTCCTGAGCAACGTTGCAGGAACTGCTTCATTAGGGCAAATACCTTCAAATGTCACCATTTTTACTTATGTCTAGCATTGTTTGGAAACTGTAATTTATTTACAGCTTCTCTAGTAGAGAGTATTAAAATGTATTCACAATATATGTGTGTAATTATTGTTTAAATAAAAGAATAAATGAGTGGTTAAGAAGTGGAGCAGGAGAAAAGTAATATATTTTAGAATCAGTGAGAAATGTACTAATGAGGAATAATAATTTTCACATTACTATATTAATTAATTCTCTTTATATCAGCAATATGCTTTTAATACACCAGGCACATAATCCAAAGTTTGTGTGAGCATAGCACTCTAAATATACTAAATAACAATTATTTTCAAAGAGTCTCGGTTTTACTTTATTGGATTGTAACATTTTTAGATTCAATTCACTTTTATGTATTTGGTTATGAAATTTTATGGACAAAATTATGGGAAAGAGTATGGGTATTAGAGGTAGAGAAAGAAAAAGATTTAAATATCAGTTGAGAGTACTTCACTTCCATTTTAAACCTATAGGATCCCAAGGGAAATATTTGTATTGTAAATGTTGTGAAAGTAACAAAATCTCCAAATACACAGCATTACAGAAATGCTAATTTTTTTCTGGGTTAGCACATGATTTCCTGGTTTCCTCAACGACTCATTTTCTTCCTAAAATATTTAGGAATATTTAAATATTAAATATTAAAACACAGCATATGTGTCATGTTACTAGTTGATACTTATAATTTCATGTATTTACTTTTAACTAATTTTTTCTTTTTTACTCTTTGTATATGTTTATTGTTCTTAGAATTATAAAAACTCAGAAGTATTAGAAGGTATTATATTTTCCCAAGATAATTTACCATTGATGCTTTTGCTCCCCTTGGAATCTTTCTAGGGAATTTAATTGCAGCCAAGTAGCAGCATATAAAATTGTCTTCCTAAAATAAATAAAGCAAAACAATACAAAGCAAAATGTCCTTAGAATCTGCTGGCAGCCACAAACCAAATTTGGACACTCTGCTCTGGTTATTATTATTGCCATCTTCAATTACCGGTTCAGTTATTAGCCATTTACCATTTCTATAACCATATCTGATGAGACTAGATTTTTTTAAATATACACAATTGTGAATATATTGCAAAATTAGGGAATATAAGAACAAGAATTTTGACCATAGTATATTGTTCATTCAGTTATTACAACAAACATACTGTCGCATAATACATGCACGTTTTAATCATTAATTTCTTCGGTAATGTAATTTATGGAGCAGCGACTGTGTTCCCCAGCTCACTGCTGGTGCAGATCTCTAAAATGCCAAACAGGTATCTGTGCCACAGAATAACGTTAACATATTTAATTAATGGGACTATTATTTTGCTCATATGTAAATCTTAGGTGGAAAGTTTGCATTAAAAAATAGAAATCTTCAGGAACCATAGCTATGCAATGAATTCCTTGCACCTGCAATGCCTCATGCTTTATTCCTTAAAATGGTCAGTGCCTGATGTGATGTGTATTCAGTTCCATATTAAGTGTCCTGGTACTTGTTGAAGTCCGTGTTGGTACACTTTTTTTTTTTTAACACCTTTATTGGAGTATAATTGCTTTACAATGGTGTGTTAGTTTCTGCTTTATAACAAAGTGAATCAGTTATACATATACATATGTTCCCGTATCTCTTCCCTCTTGCATCTCCCTCCCTCCCACCCTCCCTATCCCACCCCTCTAAGTGGTCACAAAGCACCGAGCTGATCTCCCTGTGCTATGCAGCTGCTTCCCACTAGCTATCTATTTTACATTTGGTAGTGTATATATGTCCATGCCACTCTCTCACTTTGTCCCAGCTTACCCTACCCCCTCCCCGTATCCTCAAGTCCATTCTCTAGTAGGTCTGTGTCTTTATTCCCGTCTTGCCCCTAGGTTCTTCATGACCCTTTTTTTTTTTTTCTTAGATTCCATATATATGTGTTAGCATATGGTATTTGTTTTTCTCTTTCAGACTTACTTCACTCTGTATGACAGACTCTAGGTCCATCCACCTCACTACAAATAACTCAATTTCGTTTCTTTTTATGGCTGAGTAATATTCCATTGTATACATGTGCCACATCTTCTTTATCCATTCATCCGATGCTGGGCACTTAGGTTGCTTCCATGTCCTGGCTATTGTAAATAGAGCTTGAATGTTGGAAGCAGAGGGGATTTTCCTTTGGACTCGGCCTCCACTGACATAGCAGACCTTCCCAGCATAGGTGCTTCTTTTGTCTCCTCTTTTGCATTCTGAATTTTCTGCCTCATCTATCACTACTTAAGGGCTGCTGTCGACTTAGCAGACCCTCTGAATAAAACACAAAGGCTACAGGAGTGGGTGCAGGACGAAAACCAGAGTGCTGCAGTGGGAGCCCTCTGTAGGTGTTTCATACTCCTCTTCCTTTTAACAATTACTATCCAAGTTCTTCCTCTTCCTTTGCCTCCTTTTCCACCAGATAATTATGTCATTTTTGAGTGGTTTCTCCAATATTCTTTTAGAACATATTTCTCTGTTGGAGTTTCATCAATACGCTTTTAGCCTCATGACTTCCTAAGTATCTCACCTTAATATAAATAAATAGAACTTGTAGTAGAGAAGAAAATAAATATTAAAATCCCAGATAACCTTTTTACTTTTAAAGGAGAGGTAAAAAAAATACATGAAAGGATAAGTAAAATACAGAGTTAGATAAGTAAGAAAATAAAATGAGATGTAATCATTTTATATCATTTCAATTGAAAAAAGTTCTAGATTATCGTGGATTATAAAATAAACTCCAGGGAATAATGAAAGTTCTTATAGTTTATAGTAATTTTTCAACAATGAGAGTGAGTTACTAGATATTGGGGTGCTACCTCACAGAATTTTTAATTGCCAGATTTTAAAAACTTATTTTACACCATCTGAGGACAGATTATATGCTTAAATTTGCCTTTAAATCCAGTGAATCTGTATCCAAAGTCTTTATTTGTTAATTTCCACTTTTAAGGAAGTACACTTTTTATGAATGTGAATATGATTTAGACCTTTTCAAGTGTGTGTGTCCTTTTACATATAAGCACACACATAAATAAACTTTCTGTCAGTGTGAATATTATTTAGAGATTTTCATGTTTAAATTATTTCATATTTAAGTGTCTTCTAGGTTTAACATTCATAATATAATGAACAGGATTTTAAGTATATTAGTGACTCTTCCACTGTCAGTAAGAAAAGCAGAGTCATTCTTCAAAACTTTCCCCTCTAAAATAATTAAAACATCCTTTCACATATAAACACACACATATAAATATACAAAGTTATATAAGTGATAGTCCAAAGAATACATGGTACCACATGGACGGGACCAACTTCTATTCAAGGTAAGCGTAGATCTTTAGCATATCTGTGTGGGGCAGGCAGGGGCAAAATGGATCCTTATTGAACTGGGAAATCAGGGAAGATTAGATGGAAGAAGTAGCTTCTGATTGGGCTTGAGAATATGGAAGGCTTTATAGTGCAATGTGTTATCTGTGAGGAAAGTGAATTGCATTCTTTGAAACACTAGTAATCAAATGGTATAATAGATTAATAATACAGCTTTCTGACAAAAGCTCTGACAGCTGTTTGAGCTTATTAGGTTCTGTTGAATCTCTCCACAATGTGCTTCACAATGTGAATGGTTCTATGCTGTGATATCAAATGAAGTTGCTTTTAGGAAAAAGATTGCATATTGTGATTAGGGCCAAAGTGAACACATTTTAAAGGAGGCACCCTTATAGATGGTTGAAAATAACATCAGTGACCAAATGTATCTGACTTTTGAATGTCTCAAAATGTCATTCTAATCTTGAAGCATAGAGTGAAAATAAAGCTCCATTTCCCATGGTTAGAAAATTATACATTTAGCTCCTTGCTTATATATTACCATCAATAGAACACCTAGTAAAAGTCATGTTAAGTAAAAGGAACCACAATTGCTACTCTTTCAGTGCAATGATTTTTTTGTTAAAAATTCTCATCATATTTTGAGTTATGAAATATTAGATCCAAGGAAAGTATATTATCATTGTCATTTCTTGCTTACCTTGTAGAGATACAGCCACTGAAACAAAATAGAAATCATTCAATTTTTATATATGTATTGATTATATATTTTGTGCTGAACAACATTTTATTTGGTGAGAATAAGAACAAAGAATTGAAAAACATGTCTTGAGAAGAAATTGAAGTGCATGTGAGAAAGAGAACAAAGCAAGACAAAACATGCATTATGTTATGTTAAAGGACCCATGAGGATCTTAGACTTTCAGAGGATAAATGATCACATTCAGGGTGAAATCACTGTAAAAGCTAATACTTAGAAACACTGTGAATCATTAGATATGAATAGGCAGAACCAGGGAGCATGGAAAAAAGTTCAATGTGAGGATATTTTACAAAAAATAGTATATAACATGATTTAATAGAAAAAAAGAAGGAAAAGCAAACTGAACTTATTGAGTATCTACTATATCCTAGGTTACCTTGGGGTTATTTATTATTATCACTAAAATCTAAATGCATTTTCCAAGCCCACACACCTAACAGACAGCTGCTTGCTGAAATTAAAATGCAGGTTCATTACTGGCTTGTGAATCTGTGAACTGATACTCTGGTCTTTCCACGGGCTCTAACTTGTATGTTTTTTTTTTTTTTTAAGATTTATTTATTGATTGATTGGTTGATTGATTGCTATGTTGGTTCTTCGTTTCTGTGCGAGGGCTTTCTCTAGTTGCAGCGAGCGGGGGCCACTCTTCATCGCGGTGCGCGGGCCTCTCACCATCGCGGCCTCTCTTGTTGCGGAGCACAGGCTCCAGACGCACAGGCTCAGTAGTTGTGGCTCACTGGCCCAGTTGCTCCGCGGCACGTGGGATCCTCCCAGACCAGGGCTCGAACCCGTGTCCCCTGCATTAGCAGGCAGACTCTCAACCACTGCGCCACCAGGGAAGCCCTGTATGTATTTTTAAAATGGAATGGCTGTGATTATGAAGAGATTTATATTATCTGACAGAACCATTGCTTTGTTTTCAGTTTTTTTAAAAAATTTATTTAAGTATAGGTGATTTACAATGTTGTGTTAATTTCTGCTGTACAACAAAGTGATTCAGTTCTACATATATAATATACATTTTTTCATATTCTTTTCCATTATGGTTTATCACAGAATATTGAATATAGTTCCCTGTGCTATACAGTAGGACCTTGTTGTTTATCCATCCTGTACATAATAGTTTGTATCTGCTAATCCCAGACTCCTAATCCATCCCTTTCCCACTGCCTTGGCAACCACAAATCTGTTCTCTATGTCTGTGTGTCTGTTTCTGTTTCGTAGATAGGTTTATTTGTGGCATATTTTAGATTCCACATATAAGTGATATCACATGGTATTTGTCTTTCTCTGTCTGACTTCTCTTAGTAGGATAATCTCTAGGTCCATCCATGTTGCTGCAAATGGCATTATTTCATTCTTTTTTATGGCTGAGTGATATTCCATTGTATATATATACATATACCACATATTCTTTATCCATTTATCTTTCAGTAGACGTTTAGGTTGTTTCCATGTCTTGGCTATTGTAAATAGCACTGCTATGAACATAGGTTTCATGTATCTCTTTGAATTATAGTTTTGACTGGATATATGCCCAGGAGTAGGCTTGTTGGATAATATGGCAACTCTACTTTTAATTTTGTGAGGAACCTCCATACTGTTCTCCATAGTGGCTGCACCAATTTATATACCCACCAACAGTGTAAGAAGTTTCCCTTTTCTTCACACCCCCTCCAGCATTTGTTATCTGTAGACATTTTAGTGATGGCCATTCTGACTGTTGTGAGGAGGTACCTCATTGTAGTTTTGATTTGCATTTCTCTAATAATTGGTGATAGTGAGCATCTTTTCATGTGCATGTTGGCAATCTATATGTCTTCTTTAAAGAAATGTCTATTTAGGTCTTCTGCCCATTTTTTGATTGGATTATATGGTTTTTGTTGTTGTTGTTCTTGAGTTGTATGAGCTGTTTGTGTATTTTGGAAATTAAGCCCTTGTCAGTCACATCATTCGCAAATATTTTCTCCCAGTCAGTAGGGTGTCTTTCGTTTTATTTTTGTTTTCCTAGATTTGGGTTTACTCTATGTTTTTCTTTACTTAATTTTCCACATTGTGACAATTTGTTCATTTTTATGTACTCACCACTTGGCTCAGTGTAAAAACAGGTATTAATGAAAATAACAACCAAATGTACATAAACAGTACAACTGTAATAAGTTATGTAATAGAAATGTAAACAGGCTCTCCTTGCAGTGTAGTCTTCAAAGAAAAGGTGTCATTATACCTTGGTCGTAAAAATAGTTGGAGCAACTGCAGACAGAAATAAAACATAAGACATTAAAGCAATAGACAGAGTAAAGGCACAGCTGAAAAAACTATGCCTCTCAGGAATTAGTGATTTTATAAATTATGAATTGATGTGTAATGAATTACCCCACTATTTAGCATCTTCAAACACCAAATGTTGAACATATTCCAGTTTCTGTGGATCAGAAATTCAGTAACAGTTAGGTTGGGTAGTTCTGCCTCAGGGTCTTTCATAAGTTGAGTTTAGCTGCTGGGTCTATAGTCATATCAAGGCTCTACTGGGGCTGAAGAATCTGCTTCTTACTTCTCTCCCTTGGTTTTTGGTGGCCTCAGTTCCTCACTGAATTTTTCAGAGGCTTCAGATCCCTACCATGTGAGCTCGCTCCTTAGGGCTGCTTGCTTCCCTCAGAGCAAGTGATCCAAGAAAGAGAACCCAAGGTGGAAGCTGTGGTCTCTTTATAACCTAATGTTGGTTGTGGCATACCATCGTTTCTGCCGAATACTACTGGCTGCAAAGACTAACGCCGGTACACGGGGCAAGTGACCTACCAAAGATGTGAGCAGGAGGAGGCAGGAATCTTTGGAGGCCCTTTAGGAGACTGGCTACTTACACAGAGCAGGAAATTCTATATAACCAGGAAAAATACTGCTCACTCTTCCCAAGAAACATTTGACAACATCTGCACGCAACTGAGTTTGTTAGAGGTTCTGGTACCTAACGAGTAGAGGCCTGAGATGTTTTTCTTTTTTCTTTTTAAAATTCTTTTCCATTATGGTTTATCACAGGACATTCAGTATAGTTCCCTATGCTATACAGTAGGACCTTGTTGTTTATCCATTCTACATATAATGGTTGACATCTGTTAATCCCAACCTCCCACTCCCTCTCCCTTGGCAACCACAAATCTGTTCTCTATGTCTGTGAGTCTCTTTCTGTTTTTTAGATAGGTTCATTTGTGTCATATTTTAGATTCCACATATAAGTGATGTCATATGATATTTGTCTTTCTCTGTCTGACTTACTTCACTTAGTATGATAATCTCTAAGTCCATCCATGTTGCTGCAAATGGCATTATTTCATTCTTTTTTATGGCTGAGTAGTATTCCATTGTATATATGCCATATCTTCTTTATCCATTCATCTGTGGATGGACATTTAGGCTGTTTCCATGTCTTGGCTATTGTGAATAGTGCTGCTATGAACATAGAGGTGCATTAGCCATCCTACAGGGCAGGTCCCCAAACAAATTATCCATCTCAAAACACCAATAGTTCTGAGTTTAAGAAACACTGTTGAGATAAGCTAGAAAGTAGGCTGTAACAAAAATAATTTATGACATACAGATTCTCTAAATATTCTCTTTGTGCACCATTCTGAGGGACTTAATGAAGGAGATAAGCAAGTAAAACAAGAGAAGTAAAAACAATAATGAAAACAGTGAGATAAATGATCAGAAAGAAAAAAAAAGTTTGCTTCAGATAATCTGATTTTATATATATATGTGAAACCAAATGAAAACTTTTCACAAATGAACTAAGAGAATATTTTTGAGAGTTGCAATAAAAATTGCTTTTACATAAACTAAAATATGTCACAAATAAATATCTTTTCCTGCCATTTTGATTTTCCTCTTTTATCCATGAGTTAGGAATGTTCCCATCAAACTAGGAAGCAGGGTTCTTCTGTTTTTCTAATTTTATTAATACTATTTAGATTTTTCCCTGCCTAGCAGAAATTGCCACCTTTGTATTTCTACATTATTTAAGAAAGGATTGAGTTTTCATTTGTTGTATATATAATACATGGTGAATTTTATAACCTTATATGTTATCATTATATTTTGCCAAATTTGTCCAAAATTTCAACCAATTTGATTCTCTCCATCTCATTTTTGTAGGTATTATTGTATAATCTTACAAAAATAAAGTTTATTTCCCACCAAGCAGTCTATACTTATGCTATACTTCCAAATTTCTGTCTTAATCTCCTTTATTCTGGAACAGGTGAACACTTTTTATTTTAGGGCAAAATTATACTCTTTTTTCTTTATAAACAAAATCACATTGGTGACCCTTACCTATATATGCTGCCACCCTTTTAAGTTCCTTCAGAACTAGCATGAACATTCACATAGTGCAAAAGCATTTACTTACCCATCTTTTTACCTGTTAATTTATGGCTACTTTATACTGTATTAAATACAAGGAGAAGTATTACAATGATTTTAGGCTTGGATTGAAGATTATCAATTAACTCAATGTCATGATAATTTGTGGACTTTAAAGATGTTGAGATTACAGTTTACAGTGACATACTAATTCTTTGTTTATAACATTTTAAGAGATTTACAAAACAAGACATTTGGGAAAAAAATCCATTGTGATAATTATTATATTTGGTTAAACATAGGTATATATATATTTCTAATTTTAAACAATATATGTGGACACTGTTAATTTATAATAAATGAGATCTAGAAAGTTTAAACATGAGGAAATAAATTCTAAGCATATATAAAGAGAGTATTATTAAACTATAGTAGAATTAGGTAGAAAGAAAGCTGTTTGCAAACAAATATTATTTGCCCATGTAATTTGTACAAAGTCATACTTTTTGGAGATGTTACATGGACTTTTTCACTCAACTTATAAATATCTCTATTTATAAATCAAGTATTTACAGACTTTTAAAATCTTGTTTAAATGCTCCAAGAGTTCCAATCCCTTTCCTACCCAAAATCTTATAATCAAGACCATTAGCTTAAATCACAATTAAGACATTCTTTTCAGAGTTGATCTTCTACAGAAAAGTTTGCCTCAGAACTGAAATAGTTAAAATATTAGTATTTTCTGAGAAAATTTCTTATAGAAAATCTCATGTTAAAATTTTCCCCAAATGGTAACTGAAATTTATAATTGTGCTTGAAGTTATGCCATTTAGAAAGATAAACACAAGAATGAGAATACTACAATGTCCACTCAGGAGGAAGTACAAGTTTGTCAGCAATGAATTCATAAAGAAATGACTGACAGTCAAAAGTGAAGCATCACTTGAGAATGTCTTGGTGCAGAAATCAGCATCCTTCCAGAAAGCAGAGTATGTGCAGAGTAGTTCTCTTTCAGTGCCAGTTACTCGTATACAGTAAAGATGCAGAAACATCTTTATAAGCTTTTGAAAAGATCCCTCAGGTAGTTTATGTTAATGATACCAATCTGAGGGGAACTTAACTTGGTATTCCTTGAGATGAATTCAGGAGACCAATATATTTTCTCTCTGTCTCCTGCCTTGTGAACTTAGTTTAATAGACATACACCATTTAGCCAGTAGACACGCAGACAGAATAGTTAGTAGCAAAGCCATGTTCCTACAGACATTCAGCAAAGAAAATAAGTACAGTTCTGATTATACAACCAAAGAGACATGGGGGAATTTATTCCTAGGATAAAACAAATAAACTCAACCCTGAAGAAGTCAATGAAATATCCAAAGTTTTTGTTGACTTAAAGAAAAATGCACAACATAAGAGTTGTGAGTTTAAATTTTATTCAGGGACCCTATTAAGGACTATAGCCAGGGATGCAGACTCTCAGTAACTCAAAGGGAACTGCTCCAAGGGGTAGGGGAGAAGCCAGTTTGTATGTGAATTTTTGGCTAGGGCATGTGTGCAGTTAAGCATACATCTTGGTAAAAGATTACTTGCCAGTCACAAAGCACAGATATCTCTAGTAAATTTTAGTGCTTTTGTGTGAATGGGTTCACAATTTTTTCTGAGATATCTCTAAGTATCTAAGGGGCCTGTTTTTCCAAACACAGAGTTCCTTATCCTGCTTTTCATCCTAACTTCCTCCCAGGGTGCATTATTGATCAGCAACTACAGTGGCTACTGGTTTAATCCTTGTTTTTTGTTGTTGTTGTTGTTTAATGCTTTGATTCAGCGTAGAACCTGTGATGGATAAGTTAGCTTTGTGTGGCTTGAGACCCTTAGATATAAACCCTATTACTGAGTTGTTTTGTGCTGGTCTCAGCCTATCGATTATAATGTTATTGGCTAGAAATGCCTGAGGTCTCTCACCTGGGCCCCAGGTGAACTTCCCACAGACATCTCCCTTTTCCAAGCCAATGTTACCACTGGACTGACCCTTGTGGTTCTTATGATTTTAAGATGCCCCTCGGTAATAACCATCAGGAAACTTTGAAGGAAAAGAAAATGTAGTATTTACAAACACTGGAGCATACAGGATACTCCAGGGGGCACCCAGTGAGGTCACAGGTAGAGAGAGGAAGAGTGAGCTTGGGTCGGGGGATCTGCTTTTATTGGGGTTGAGGGGGAGGGTCTAGGGTTTCCCAGGCTTAGTCTTTATTAGCAAATTTAAATTATCAGAGCTGTTATTAAAAGCATAGGGAGAGAGAAGAAGAAGAAGGGAAGAAGGAAAGGGAACAAGTGGTCAGTTATCTAAATCAACCAGGATCTTTAAATCAAAGGAGATTCCCTGGTGGGAGGTGGGGGGAGGTCATGTATGCCCAGTTGTCCTGGCGCTTTATCTAGTCCTGTGGTTGGCAGTGTGTTTTGTGTTTATTGGAGATCCACTTTGTTGCAGTGGATGCCTCTTGGAAGTGGATACATCGGCAATCAAAGTTTAAGTTGGGCACTTGAATTACAAAAAGAAAAGTCAACTGTCAGGGCTTCCGCTACCTAAGTCCATAGCTGTGAGGATCTTGGCCAAATCGAGTAGAACCTTTCATTCTTTAGAAGCTCGCCAGCCACTTGCCAACAGAAACACCCTTCTACTTAAACAGTTTGTCTTGCTTAGTGAAGCAACAGAGAACATATAAGAAAGGAACTGGGGAGTGTCTCAGAAAGAAGTAAATTAAGGCAAAGTACTTTAAAAATTTTGGGAACTAGTCAGTCATTGAGTGGTCTTGGCAGGGTGGGTCAGTTTGCAAACCAAGAGAGTTGCTTGAACAGTAAGTAGAATCCATGAGGCTGTAGAATTGCAGTTAGATCAGTTTGCCTGTACTGTTCCAGAAATATGGGTCTGAATCTGTTGCTTAAATGGACTTGAGCTTAAGTATTTGTCTTGCATATCAGGGTAATATTTTTGTAAGTCTTAGTACAGTTTTGCAAGTTTGGGTTTCTATATCTATTCTTACGGGTTTGCTTTATTTTACCTAATATTTCTGTGTGCTATGTAGTACACGTTTCATTGTTTTTCAAGATACCTCATGTTCAATATTGCTAGAAATGGAGATGTCACATTATTTTGAAAATGACAAAAGAAAAAATATCTTAAATAAATGAAAACCTTGCACTTATCTTCACTATCATGAAGGGCTCTGATGATTGATTTCAGGTGTATTCCTCTTTCCTTACGTCAACTGCTACCTGAATAAGTAGGATTCTTAATCCAAGCATAGCATTCAAAGGTAGATCACATCTACGTAAACATAAAAACATCAAACATCCAAATCCCTGATGGCTGAAGCTAGGAAGGTTACTTAGTATTACATAGTGTCACTGATTTTGCATATTTTTGAAAAATGTTTTACTGTGCACTCAACCTAAAAATTATTCTATTCTTCCCCAGGTTCAGTCCAGCACAATATATGTTTTTCTACTTCAAAAGAGCATAGAGAGGAGTTATTTTAGGCATGGATAGCAGATGAAATTTCAGAACATATTTTCAAGAAAGGTAAAATTTATTGCATGAAACTAGTCAACATTGAATAGTTTTACAATAGTTGGGGAATATACATAAAATCTATATTTTTATATTTTAGGCAAAGTTAATAATTTTCTACACTTGGAATATCTGTCCTTTACAAACCTTATTCATTTGGTCCTCAAACTACTGTAGCACTCAGGATTCTGGTGGTCATCATACTCATACTCTGTAACAATCATCGATTATAGAAGATGATTATTTCTACTTGAGGTGATACAAGTAACAATGCTAATAGTGAGTTAAGAGGAAGAAACTTGATGGGTTTATATCTATGCATATGTGGGTAGTGTGTTTGCACATTATATAAGAATGTGAAGGGAGTTTTCTTGGCTAAAGCCATCTGCATTTGTATGTTAGATGCTTTTGTCAAACTCCATTATTCTATCTATAAACAACATGGATAATGCTAGGTAAATAGTTGTAATACACATTTACATTTGTAAATGAAAGATAAAACCAAACTTTGTTAATGTCCCAACGCAATTTAATTTATATGTGTGGATGTATTTTGAAATCCACATATATTAAATATTTGCAAATGTATTTATAACTCAGCATTTTTCTAAGAAATATACTGGGGATAAACTACAATTTATTTATTAGAACAGTAAGAGAGACAAGTAAAAGCAGAGTCATTTACTGTATACAGGAATATATTCTTACATTTGTTTCTTAAAAATTATTTTATTATGTATAACAAAAAATAAATTCTATAGAGGAAGCCCAGAGTTACAAATAAACAATATTAGAGTCAACAATAATTATCTTCCCAATAATTAATAAGGCATTTTAAATACTGATGAACTTAAAAATGTGTGTGATAAATTCATGTTTTATTTTATTAAAATTAGTTACATCAAAGAAAGAAAAGCATGGTATTGCTTTTCTTGGTAGCATGCCAAGAAAGAGAGAAAGCTGTATTGGTGGAAATAAGCTCAAGAACAGAGGGAAAAAATAGTCTGGATTCTTTTGAACACTTGTTCCCCTTCAGTTTCAAGTTGACACTCAGAGGTACATTTCACCAAACTGACTAATGTGTTATAGAACAGAAAGTAAAGCGCCAGAGAAATTCTTTTTCTGATTATGTCAAGATTAAAAATAGCAGTCTTAAAAAATGGTCTGTGTGTATGCCAGTTTCAAAATGTCAGCTTCAATATGGCATGGTGGATAAAAAGGAGAGAAGAATGGCATGGAGCAGTGACTTCACAAATAGGAAGATAACTTGAAATAAATATAAATTTATTTTTCTAGTATGAAGTGTCATTGTTCACAGTTAAAATACACACCATTATCCTTCCAATGTTAATTTATTTCCACTCTAATTTTCAATGTTTCTATTAAATTTTCCAATTTAATATATAAAATACATATTCTAAAGACAGGCATAATTATATTTAATACCTCCATGATAGTTTAAAACATACTTCAAGGTATTTGCATAAGGTTTAGTAAGATTAACTTGCACAAATTAAATGATGTAAAGCATGACTAGAGAGATTGATTTCAGCTTTGTGATTTTTACATACCCAAATGGGAGAAGTTAATCAGTAACGAATATGATTTATCATATCACAGTGATTTCACAGATATATTCTATAGAAAAGTATAGGCTATTATTCATTCACTTTGTGCTTTTATAATCTAAGTTCAAGTTGCAAAATTATATTTAATATACATTAAACCTTCTTGAATGCAAAAGTCATCCACTGAACATTAATTTTATGTATTTGCCAAAGTAAAAGTTTTGGGTGGTTCATGGGGATAGTTTACTAATTACTTAGAATATCTTCTTTAGAAAATGGGGATATTACTCACATTTTGATTCCCAATTCTTTTCAGTATTTTACATTTATACAGCTATGCATGTAAAACTTGTGTCAATTAATAAATAAATGAGGAGATAAGAGATGTCAGGAATAACAGTATCAGATTAGTGTATATTTTACAGATACTCTGATATATATTCTAACTAATCTTATTGTAGTTATATTTGTAAATAAAAAAATATGTATTCTCAAGTAACGTCTCACAGTTTACAAAAATGTTCACTACAAAGGAGAGAGCCTCTCTGCCTTAGCCAATGATATTCTTTTAGATTTTTCTTCATGTTAGTACATGGCATCATCATTGAACTTAACTTCTGTAAAACTCGTTCTCTCTATCTTATGTGACTCCAATACATAGCCTGTCTATCTCATCACCAGATCATTTATTTATTTTCTCAATCAACAAACATGTATTTGATGCCTCAAACATGCTTGACCTCATGCCAGGAAGTACCAAGTTGAGTAAGGGGTTGGGGTTAAGGAAGGCACATAGCAGACACTCATCTAAGTGAAAACCAGAGTGAAATCAGAATGTACTGAACTCAGGATGCATGACCTTGGAGGCACTGGGGATGGGTAGCAAAGCTAAGCCAGGGCATATCAACAGAGTGATGGGAAAGATCCCCAGAAGCCAGACAGTTAAAAGGGTTCAATCAAGAAATGGATGAATTAATTACAAATGTTAAAACCAGGAGTTGGAAAATGAGGTTACATAGGTGAAGTTAAGCAGGAGGAAGAGGAGTAATGCCATGTATGCACAGTGGCCAAAATAAAATCCTGCCAGAGAATTAGGCACCTTCTTGTCATGTATCCTTTTATTTCTGATTATTACACGTGTATTCTGAGAGGGCAAGCTTTAAATACTTGTTAATGATGAATATATTAGTCCTTACAATCTAGTATTCTTCCTTTCAGTGCATCTTCTCATTTTTCATAGGTAGATTTTATCTAACAAGGGCAATAATCATTTGTATTAAATGAGAAAATTTTCTAGTCTAAAAGCATGGAAAAATGGTCTCAGAAAATTGCTATATATTTTGGAGAAGTCAGAGTGGGAAGTCAGTTATTTCAGAAGGAAAAATTTGGTCATATCCATGAAAACGTATTTTGTGTACATATTTACCTCAATATACTTTTGGTGTGTGATGCACATTGCTAGTGGACCCTTGTGTATGAAGCAGCCAAAAAATGACTGTTCAATGCCACCTCTTCGAATGATTGTCAGTGGTCTGATGCAAATTCTATTGATATTTGGAGGAGTGAAGATATATCAAGGTCTATATCATGTTCCCCACCTGCCAGCACTCCACTGAAAGGAAGTTAGAATGAATAATTTATATAATGCAGATGGATATAATACATTTGGGTATCTAGAAAGATACATTATTGGAGTAGTTAATGATTACATAAATGATTACTTTTGCTAGGTACCTTTCTAAGCATTTAGCTCACACAAACACAAACATATATACCTACACACATACATCATACATGTATCTATTTTTCCCATTTAATGTTTATAACAACTTTGTGGAGTAGGTGCTTTTCTTATCTCTATTTTAAAGATGAGAACACTGAGGTGCAGAAAAATCCTATTACCTGCTCAGAGGCAAATAGCTCATTAGTGGTAGAATTGTTATTTAAGCACGGTTTGGCTCCATAAACCTGCTCTAAACCCAAACCCTACGTTGCTTTTCCTTAGATATAAATAAATCTGCAGTTGCAGATATAAACATGGATGATGAAACTGAAAAAATAAAGCATAAATGTACATACAGAACATATATCATGCCAGCTCCCCTCACTATATTATCTAGAGTAGTCAAGAAAAGATGTCTCAGGAGGGGATACAAAAGGAAACTCAAAAAATATGTATAAAAGTTGTGAGGGCTGAGGTAGAGGAAAGAAATAAAGTTATTTCAAAATATATGGAAAAAATATTTTAAATAAAATATTTATGACAAAATATTTTTGATTATGAGAATTTTCCTGTCACTTTACAAAAATATTTTTGATTATGATAATTTTCCTGTCACTTTTATTACAATTTCTAATATTTACCATAAACCCTTTCCATTTCTTTGTAGACTAGATAATGTGAATACTCATACTTTTTTTAACAACTTCATAATTACTATTTCATATGAACCAAGAAAGTGAGCAACATGTTTATTTTATTCACAACCATATATTCACTAGCAATGATCCTGACAAGAAATATTGAATTAAGTGAACTCAATTAAGTATATTTTAAGAAAAACCAAAGTAATAAACAGCTTACCTAATTTTCATTTTGAGAAGGGTGGATGCCCCAATTATGTGTTCTCCCAAGCTGTTAGTATCAGTTTAGGCTGATCCTTACTCATACTTACAAATAATCTGGGAGCCTGACAAATAAGATGGACAAATAAAATAATTGCCTATTTATTTATTTTCTAAATAAAAAATAGAACACACAATTTAAAAGTATTTGATAAATTAAGACTTCTATGTAGCATACCTTGTAGAGAACGCCACAAAAGCCAGCTATCACTAATGAAATATACATTTCAGAACATAATCTAAATGTAAAAGGATGTATTTCATAAACGAACTGATATGAAAACTGAGAGAAGTTGAAGCAATATACTTTTGCATTTTTAATTGAAATTTAATAAAATATAAATATAATAATATTACTGTCTATTTCAACCATTCCTATTAGAGTTTCTAATTTTCCAGTAGGTTTAAGATACTAATGAGAAAAGAAAAAACCCTTCAAAAGATCAAATAAAGGTGCATATGTTCTACAGCTAAAACTCCAAGGTAAAATTCAAACAGATTGTTAAAACATTTCAAAATTCTGTTATGTTTTATTATTAATAACTCAACCTACTGAAATGAATTCCTCTATAGACATGATATATGAGCACTTTGATCACATACTTTCTCCTGAGTGAAGGCACACAAAGATAGCTTTTGAATTAGAACTTCTAGAAGGCTGCTTTGTGTGGATTTTAGCCCTGCTTAACAAGCTTATTCCAGCTTAACAACCTGCTCCCTGCCATCCTCCCATTAGCCTCATATCTGGCATGCTTTCCTCCTTTGTGCTGACTGGGTTCCTTTGATTGCTTCATTTGGGCACGAAATCTGGATGGTGCTGCTGACATCAGCCAGGAAGCTCTCATCTCATCCCAACCAGGGCTGATCAGGTAAAATCAGTGCAGAGAAGGATGTGCTACCCTTCTGGGGCTGTAGGAGGGGAGTGCAATTTGTCCTTGCTCTTCCTTCATGTTTTAAATCTTGAAACTGATAGATGAGAGGAAAATCTTTTTTTTGGAGGAGGTTTTCACAAAACGAATCTTAAAAGCATCTCAAAACCAAATTATCTCATCTCACCTAAGCCTCCTCCTCCCATATTCTTATGATGTAAATTTCTATACCATCCAGCTAGTCTCCCAGGTTAGAAAATGTCTCTCCAATATCTTCCCATGCTGCCTCCCAACAAAATTATTCTCTTTGTTAAAATATTATTCTATTTATTATAACTTATTAAAATTAAACTAACATCTTAGAATTCCTGTGCTAGCCTGTGCATTGTTCATGAAAAGCCTGTGTAACTTCTCTAGAGATTAAGTTTCTCAAACTTCAATATTTTGTGCCCTGGATACTTACTGTTTCTACTGTTACACACCTACTGTTGTCCCTGTAAGACAACTCCTTTTTGATTAATTTAAAACAGTTGCACAGTAATGAATGGGAAATTTGTAATAAATGGAAGTTAGCCATAAACATAATGTCCTTACTCTTAGCTGTAAAATGCTCTGATTCTCTTTTTGAAAATTGGCAGTTGTTAGTGTCATGTTAAATACTTTTCCTTGTTGTTATAATCCGAAATACTGAAAAAAATTTGGAAACTGAACGGGTTTCTGCCTATGAGCTTAAATGTTCTTCATTTTCTCTGCATTTGCAACAATTTTAAATCTTGCAAGGGAACATTATCCCTCACTTTATGCTTATACACAGACATAGAGGACGGGACCTGTTTGATTTTTAAGGCTTATTTCCACAAAGCATTGAATTAAAATGTTCACCTTATTGACTTGATTCCAGTTCCTAAATGTCCTAGGGTTGATGTTATAATTATGGGTAGGCACAGAAATATGGAGAGATACCTCCCACTCATGAAGGGACCCATATATCCTGTATCTTTCTGCTTGGATATGTATGGCTTCAAATTTTAAGGGTAAATCATGATCCATAGCAGCTTCTGGAATCCTTCAGTATCATATCTCTCATAGAAAGCAGAAATAAAAAAGGATGACAGTCCCCTACCACCCCCCATGCTACTTTCCTTTCCCCATCTTGCTTTGAACTTCCATACAAGCTGTTTGCTGCTGTCTCATTGACCAGAAAGCACTCTCACGGGGCCACTCCTGGCTGCAGAAGTGAATGGGAAGTAACATCTTTTGGTCTAAGCACATTGCCACCTGCAAACAATACCATTGTTAAGAAATCAAGACCTGGAGGATATTGGGTGCCACTAACATTATCTAATCCCAAATTAATTCCCTAGCAGGGCCTAACCGTATTTTAGAAAATAAATTTACTACACGTAAAACAAAATAATGCATCATGTCCAAAATAAGGAGTTATCTTGTGAATTCAAGGTTGGTTTAAAATTAGAAAATCAATTCAATTGACCACATTTAGACATTAAAGAAAAAATGAATAAAGGTTTGATTATTTCCACAAGATGCAAAAAATTGATAAATTAAAATCTACTTATGAAAAATCTTAGCAAAGTAGTAATAACGTTGAACTTTTCTAATCTGGTAAAGGGTATGTAAAAAATGCTGCAAACATTGGACTTAATGGTGAATATTCAAAAGCATGCATTCCCTTGAATAAGGAATAAGACAAATATGCCCATTATCATCAATTCAGTTCAAAATTATATTGGATTATCTAACAATGTAGTTAAGCAAGTAAATGTTACAAAAATAGGAAAGAAATGAACAAGGAAATATCCACAGAAACATCATTACAGTTAATAAGAACTTTAGGAAGATTTTGCACATACAGAATCAACATACAAAAATCAGTATTATGACAGGAACATGTTAGAAAATGAAAACTTATTTTAAAACTACATTTTAGATAGGCACCAAAAAATTTAAAGTATTTAGGAATAAGTTTAACAGACTATGTTTATGGCTTTTAAGGAGAAAATTCTCATATATCACATATCGAGAGAAATTAAAGAAGTCTAAAGTAAATCACATGATACAACCTATCCACTCATTGAATATAGTGTTGTAAAGAGACCTATTTTCACTAGATAGATTTAATACATCCCTGATGTCAGTTTTGTGCGTGTGAGAGGATGTGTGTGTACACGGAAGTGTGTATAAATTGACAAGCAGATGTTATATACATCATGGAAAGGGCCAAGAATGGCCAAGATACTCTTGAAGAAGAACATGGTGGGAAGCCTTGCTCTATCAGATGTACCCTTCAAATTTCTGCCAGATATTTCCTCTTAGACAATTAATATAGAAAACTCTTCATCTGGGCACCATGAAATATGTTCCAGATTATCTATTGCAGAATTTTTCTTAAGGGCAAAACTTTAAAAAAAATATAAAAGGTTCTCAATAGTAGATTGGGCACATATATTATAGTATAAATATACCATAAATAAATATAAAAATATACAAAGCTAAACTCTAAGGAGGATTAGATAATCTGCATGGATACATTTTACACATGTAATGGCAAATGAAAATAAGCAACTCATGAAAGAAGAAGTTCAATAATTCTATGCATAGGAGTTTTCAAAATAGTTGATATGTATAACAAATTGAGAAATATACATGCATGGAAGTTAAACCTATACATAAAAGCAATCAGCTTATTACAATAGTTAGAGTAATTATTTAAAGAGACAAGGGATGCTTTTGCAATGAGATAAAGAGATTTCTAAAGTAAATTGTTAATTTTCTTAACTGATTTGTGATTGCATGTGTACTCACTTTATCATTTTCCTTAAGGTGTATACATATATTTTATATATTTCTGAGTATACAATATATTTCACACTAAATTTTTAAAAAAGTATAGGAACAGTACCTTGACTGGTTTTCATTCTTCTAGCTTTCTATTGTAAACTAATTTATGCTTGTCTCAATTATTGCTTATGGTTTTAAATTTTATTTGTACAGAAAACACTGAATCATAGAGGAAAAGGAAATATCATATATAGTAAATTATATCTTTAAATTTTATTTTACTAATGAAGTTATTCATTTGTTTTTGTTTGGTTGGTTTTTGTTTGACATACAAAAAAATGTGTACAGTTGATGTGTACAACTTGATGAGCTTGGACGTAAGTATATACCTGTGAAACCATCACCAAAATCTATGCCTTAAGCCTATCCATCTTCTCCAAAACTGTCTTCCTGCCTTCTTTTTTATTATTTTTTTGTGATAAGAACATTAATATAGTATCAACCCTTCTTAGCAAATTTTCAAATTATACAATACAGTATTGTTAGCTATAAGCAGTCTACAGTAGACCCCTAGGATTTATTCATCTTGTGTAACCAAAGCCTCGCACCCATTGAGTATCCCTATCCCCCCTATACTAAACATTAAAAGCACTTGGTCAGGCTCTGTGAGGGGTTTGAGATCTTGCCAAACTTGCAAGATTGCAAGTTAGTTTCATGGATGCTGACTGGTGTCTCCTGTGCTAGAGACAAGGACTTGATAACTCACAGCATAGTAAGCTGTCAGAGCTTCATGTTTGTACTCATTTATCTCATGCCCCCCACACCCCTTGAGTGCAACGGGGAGGGGCACCAAGGTGAATGATGTGCCCTTGCTGGGTCTACATCACAGCAGAGGAAACCCGAGCTTAGCAATCCTCCATCATTTATAGGGGCTTCTAGCCAACTGTCCATTCTTTGTGCCAAAGTCTATCTGATTCTGGACAGTAAATAAATGTCTTCTACTTTAGGGTGAGGCACTATCTCTATCTTCCAAGGTTGTTTGCTGTACAAACATCCTTGACATGATCACCCAGAACAAAAGATAAGATGCACAGAACCTGGGAGACCCATGAAGAATTGTATCTTAACACACATTAATTACTGAATACTGCCCTTGAAACATTACAAAAGGCATTTGAAGGATTCTATTCAAATAATAAGAATTGCAAAATTTAAATTAATATTGATATTTTCAGTAGTCTTTATATTTAAACTATGTATTAAATTTTCCATAATCTCAAAATAAACTTTCATTATTATTTTCACTTAAAAAATAAATCTATATACATGTTTTTATCTACATGCATCAAATGATTTGGCCATTTGTCTTTATCTGTTGAATTAAGTAATCTTTAAGATCAGGGATGAATAATAGATGTAAATTCACATTATGCGTCTAATAGATAGGTGTTTCAGTTCCCTGAATTGTTGAGTTAGAAGGATTTTGAGGTTCCAACTTTGTTCAGTGTGAAAAAAAGCATAATGACTTATTTAAAATATTTACCATGAAAACAAGAAAGAGGAGTTTCTATTTTTATACTAACTTAAAAACAGAGCAAACAAAACACCATTTCAATAAAACGACATGCTGAGATTCACACAGCTGTTGGTTTTATGAAACACTTTACTTAATGTAACATACAGAGTACACACATTTTGAACTTTTTTCTTTTTCCTATGTGTTTAATTACCCTCAGCAAGAGTTAGTTCTAAAGCTAAGACAAAGACTGAGCTATTTAAATGGTGTAGAAATCAAGAGTATTTTGATGAAAACAAAAATATCTACATAGCATTGGAAGTAAGCTGGACAAAACAATCTATCTTTGAGAAAACTGAGAGTATGCAGTGAATTCTTAAGAGTGGTTCAAGGAACCATTAGGCAGGGCTCTATGATTAGTTACTTTAGTTCTACACCAATAACAGGAGCCTTGCCTAATGATTCCTTGAATTGCCCTGAATTTAGGTCTAGTCTCCATTAAGCCCTGGGTGATTTGTTCACTTATTTGACAAATGCATGCTTTCTTTTATTATACCTGCCCATGCCTTGCCCCACTCTGGAAGTAGCTGTGGAATCATATATGTTTAGTAATAGCACATATTTAAAATAAACTCTGTGCCTTTAGTATGGTTGCTTGGGAAATACCATGTGTCCCAAAAGAGAGAATTTGAACATAGATATGGTAATAATTTAAGGTGGAAAATTTTAAAATTTCTATACCCAACATGGTGGGGGGGGGGGAGATGAATGACTTACAGCAGTCATTAGCAAAGCAACTAAATATATATAAATATATATATATATATTTGTTTTTTCTCTTAATAGTCAGGTGTGTGTTTACTGAGCTAAAAAGGTACAGTACAGCTGCAACACCTTAGAAAGGAGGGTGAAATAATCCAGGATTGACCTCAGTGTGCTCTCCCTAGGCGTTCTTACCAGCTAGGAATGGAATGTAGTAGATTTTAGCCCCTATGGGGTTAAACTTTTGGCAACCATATTGTTGACCTGGAGACTCATATGCAACAAAACAAACAGTAATATATCAATCCATCAAGTGATGCAAAAGTTCATAAGATTCAATAGTCCTGTCACATACCCCATCATGCAAAAGTGTTTGGTTTTAAAATGCCAGCTGGGATCATTACATTAAGTGGCCGCAGTGCTGCCTTGGTAGTAGTTCTGATAATTTAACCTTTTCCAACAGAAATAGCACTGCCAATTTTCCCTTTGTACCCATTGATTTTACATAGGCTATGTTGGTAGTGATTAAATGTAACATTTATTCCCTAAACTGACAAATGCTAGGAAATAATATCTAGATTGGGTTGGGAATAAAATCAGAAGGGAAATGGAAGACTGGATGTTGTGAATCCTGAGGCTAATCAAAAATAAAATAAATTTGGCCCTATGCTACACCTTGGCATGAATGATATTGAAATGGCACTGTATTACTCTCTGGATTGGGAGAAAATGAGTGGGCCTGTTGGATTTATCATTGCTTAAGTCATATTAGTGGTAAATAGTTGAAAGTTTCGGATGAAGAATTTGTGTATATATTTCCAATCAAGAGAGTGTATAATGTACAATATTAAGAACAACTGCCACACTATGGTTTATTGAATTGATTATATGTAAAACATTGTCTCTGTCGTTTGCACAGGAGTACGTAGTTTTTTTGTTTTGGTTGACTTTATTTTATTTTAATTTTTTTGTCTCCTGTGATTCTGACTCCAAAGGACACAAATGGTTGGTCTACACATAGGTCCCTGAGACAAAAACAAGAACCCATTTGCTGGCCAGCAAATTAGAACTTGACCTACTGTGAAAACACACAACCGTTTTTCAAAAACAAGGACTAAAATTGTCTGTAAATATGGATAGGGTTCATTGTCAATGTGAATCAGGTTTTCTTGTCTTAGGAATTTTAACAGAGAATACATTGAAACCCTTAAGCTTGTAATGAGAATAGGAATGGTAAATGGAGAGAAAAACAGGTTTACAGGGAGTTCTTCAGCTGAGGTTAACAATGAAGCACTTGAGGGGTGGTTCTCAGCCCTGACTGTGTGATTATAGAATCACCTAGAGAGCTTTTAAGAACTGCCGATGCCAGGCCCCCTTTCCAGAGCCTTTGGTCTTGGTTGGCGCCTAGGTATCAGAATATTTTTAAAAACTCTCCAGGTGTGATATGCAGCCCACATTGAGAATAACTACAATAAACTCCAATTCCTGCAGCAAAAATCCCTAGATCAGTAGGCTTATATTTACTTTCAGTTCAGAAAGCCTGCTGGATCAGAGTGAGTTTCAGCTCTCGGGAACAGAAAAGTCCCTAAATCAAAACACTAACCAACAGAGTACCTTTCTCTCATGTAGAAACCCAGTCAGGCCTTACAAAGCTGTAGAACTGACTCCATTCTTATCAGGGGTCTGCTCTCCCAGCTGGGATCCCTTTTATGAGGCAGAAGGAGAGAATAGACTGGTGGGGGGAACCAGCATCACGACAGACTGAGAAGGGCTCTTTTCCTGCTGCCTGATTCCTTGAGACCCCCTCTCAAATGTATTTGGGAAATAGTGTGTAAAACAAAGTGAAACGCTTTTCTTTGTGGCTGAACTTTTCAGTCTTTAATATGTAGAAAACATTTCTGAATTACCAAGAGAAATAGAGTATTTGGTGTTTTCCAAATTTGTTTGTAGAGTCTTTAAAAATAAAATTGCATTCTACTGCTCTTTCTCTCTCTCTCTCCTCTCCCCGCATCCCTACATCTCCTTCACAGTCTCTCTGTCTTCAGAATACAGTTTAAATTGGCAGAAATCAATTTGAGAAACACTATATACTACATTATGGTTTGTAGTATAGTACAAACCATTTGTAACCATTTCATTATGGTTACAGGTATAGAGTAGTTATCCCTTTTTCTTTTATTTCTACCTCAATTTTCAGTAAAGGAGGATTATTGGATTTAAATATTTTAAGATATCAAAATAAATTTTAAAATTTATAATTATGCTGGTTATTTTATATGCAGTTATAATTTTATAGGAACCTATTAAACTTGCTCCATTTTCAGATAACCCCAGGGAAAATGTTGCAGTTAGTCATGTATCACACCATGCTTTGCTCATTCCTCATACCGCTATTTGAACGGAGGGTCCTGGTTAATACATTAAATAGTAGAGATTATGATATACTGTTATAAGGAATTAATTTTCATGTTATGGATCAAAGGAATGATAACTCCCCACAGAGAGGAACTTAAAATATCTCTTCTTTTGCAAAATTCAGTCTCATGGTGCTTATTCCAGTGAAAATGTTCCTTACATTATGACAAACTTGCAGAACCAATATATGTTTAAGAAGTCTAAAGGCTTAGACTTTTGTATTCAAGTAAAGTCAGAAACTAGCTCACTTAAATAATAGTTATTAAACACTATGTCTTAGGCACTATGCTACATACATGTATCACAAACTATTAAAGAAAATAAAACTTCTATTGAACAGAAGACTCTACACAAAAACCATAATTCACAACCTGACACTGAGATTAAGGGCTCCAAAGAAGATTTTAAGAACCTATGGGGTGGGAGGGAGGGATGAGTGAAATAGGTGAGAGAGATTAAGAGGTACAGACTTCCAGTTACAAGTTTAAATGAGATATAGGGATGAAATGTACACTGCAGTGAATGTAGTCAATAATAATGTAATATATTTATACAGTGATGAAGGTGGTCAAAGGTCTAAACTTCCAGTTGTAAGTACTAGGAATGTACTGGGCAACATGATTAATCTAATTAACACTGCTCTGTGTTATATATGAAAGTTGTTAAGAGAGTAATTCCTAAGAGTTCTCATCACAAGGAAAAATACTTATTTTCTTTTGTATCTATATGAAATGAGAAATGTTCACTAAACTTATTGTCATAATCATTTCATGATGTGTGTAAGTCAAATCATTATGCTGTTCACCTTAAACTTATATAGTACTGTATGTCAATTATAGCTCAATAAAACTAGAAGAATTTTTTGTAAAGTAATGATTCAAAAATAAAACAAAATAACTAAAAGGAAAATAAATCTAGGTAGGTCAGAATTATTCTATAGTTGCAAAGACTAAAGGATATCTGTACCATACATTTTAGTATTTAGTATTAGTAATTAAGATCACAGTCATAGCTCTAATTGTTTTCAGAGTTTGTGATCAATATGTGTTCAGATATTTTCAACAAACCTTTTGGTTGATTTCATAATGTCTTAAGGTAAAGAGTTCCATGAGATATATTATATAAAATACCCTAATCTAATTGTTTATTTCGTCACTCTTTCATCAATCAAGTTTTTGGTTCTAACAGTGATGTAAGAAGAAAAGCAAATACATAATTAATGAGGCTTATCAGGGTTATGTACTTTACATTTCAAGGTGAAATTCTTATTAAAATATTGACTAAATCAGCAAAATTGTCTAAAATTATCCTTTTAGGGTACATTTTTTCTTATACAAATGATTAAAGAAATATTAATAAATATATTGTAGAATATAGCTGTAGCTAGTTAACTAAACTTTCACTATTTAATGAGTGTTGACTGGACATAGCTATTTTTTGTCATGAAAACTAAAATACATTAAGAAATAGAGATGTTTTGATAATTAAGAATCTCAGAGGAATTTTGGTATCTTACAAAGGATCAAAATATAGTATCTACGTATACACACAAGATAAAGAATCTTGAAGGCTTATATAGGCTGATCCCACAATACCCTCAAAGAAGGTTTATTAATTTGTGGTATATCCGTAAATCAAGGGGTTTCAGTACATTTTTACACTTTGACAACCACAATTATAAGTTGAATACTTATTTGCATAATTATTTGAGGAATGGCTATCCCCCTTAGTGTAATGAAAACTCCATAAGAGGAGAGATTGTATGTATCCCTTAAATCAGTATCCTAGGCTAGGGCACTATATACATAATCAAAAATATTCATTAAGTACATGAATAAAGTAAAATCACTGAGAAAAACATACTTAGGTGTAGAAGTCTCTACATTTCTCAGACCTTAAAGTTTTTACTAAATTAAAATATTGCATTATGATTTTATATCACTTTAAATATCTAGGGATACATACACATATGTAATCTAATAACAACCTAGAAACTTATTCAAGGCTAAATATTATTTGCATTTTAAAGGTGTTAAATCTGACACTTGGTAAATTGCTTTCCCAGGTCCATATTTGGTTAATGGCAGAGTGTAGACTAATGCAGAATCCTTGCAATTTTTGCATTATGCTAGAGTTTGTACTCAAATAAATGTGGCAAAGAAGAGGGGGACAAAAACAATAATTTGGTTTTGTTATATATTTGCTATTTACACATTGAAAGGTAAAAATCAGATTACTTGCTCAAAATATATGTAAGTTTTTAGTACATATAATCCTGAAAATTACCCTTAAGTATTAGGCAGATTTATGTGGATAAACTTTATCAAATTATGAAATTCCCCTTTAATACTAGTTTGTTGGGAGTTCCTATAGAATGGTTATTGACTTTAATAATGATGCCTTCTGCATCTATTGAATTAATTTTTCATTTTTCTATTTATTCTGTTAATGAGATAAGCAAAATTGATTTTTACATGTTAAACTGACTTAATTCCCTGGAATAAATCAATTTTGATCATCTTATCATTTTTAAATTTGCAGGATTCAGTTTGTTAATATTTCTTTAGTATTTTAAATCTATATTAATGAACAAATTTGACAAATGAATTTTCCTTCCTTTTATTTTTTCCTTTTTCTTTTTCTTTATTTATTTCCATCAATATTGAGGTATAAATGACAAACAAAATTCGTATATATTTAAGGTGTACAACATGATGGTTTAATATACATATACATTTAAAAATAATTATCACAACCAAGTTAATTAATACATCTATTTCCTCATATAGTCATTGGGTGTTTTTTCTCAGTGTAGTGAGAGCACAAGAGTTATTCCTTTAGCAAAATTCAAGTATACAGTACACTATTATTAACTACAGTCATTATTAACTATAGTACATTAATCTAATGATGCACATTAGGTTCCCAGAACTTGTTCTTCTTATAATTGAAAATTTGTACTGTTTGACCAATATCTCTCCATTTTTGCTATCCCCAAGACCTCAGTAACCAATGTTCTATGCTCTGGTTCAACTTTTTTATATTGCACGTATAACAGTTAATACAGTATATGCTTTCTTTGTCTGTCTTACTTCACTTAGCATAAGGTCTTGCGTGTTCAACCATGTTGACGCAAGACTTTCTTATTTTTTATGGCTGAATAATCCCATATATGCACAATTTATATATCACATTTTCCCATATCTTGACTAATTTCAATAATGCTGAAATAAATATGGGAATGCAAATATCACTTTGAGACACTGATTTCATTTCCTTTGGATAAATACCAAGAAATTACTTGCTGGATCATATGATAGTTGTATTTTTAATATTTTGAGAAACTTCCAGACTGTTTTTTCATAATGGCTATCTCAATTTACATTTCCATCAACAGTATACAAGGATTTATTTTTTCCCAAACCTTTACCAATACCTGTCATCTCTTGTTTTTAAGGAAATAGCCCTACTAACAGGTGTGAGGGGATACTTCATTGTGGTTTTGATTTGCATATCCTGATGATTAATGATGTTGAACAACTTTTCATATGCCTGTTGACCAACTGTATGTCTTCTTGGAAAAATGTCCACAGGTACTTTGCTATTTTTTTAATAAGGTTGTTTGATATTTTTACTCTTGAGTTTTATGAGGTCCTCATATATTTTACATATTAACCCCTTATGAGATATAAGATTTACAAATATTTTCTCCCATTCTGTAGGTTGACTTTCCATTTGTTTATTATTTCCTGGGCAGAGCTTTTTGGTTTGATGTAATTCCACTTGTTGATTTTGCTTTTGTTGCTTGTGCTTTTGGTGTCTTATATAAAAAAATCATTGCCAAGGCCAATGTCAAGGAGCTTTTTCCTATGTTTCCTTCTAGGAGTTTTATGGTTTCATGTCTTACATTAAAGTCTTTAACCCATTTTGAGTTGATTTTTATATGTGGTGTAAGATAAGGGTCCAGTTTCATTCTTTTGCATGTAGTTTTCCCAAAACTATTCGTTGAAGAGGCTACCCATTCCCCATGTGCATTCTAGGCACTCTTGTAATAGAATATTGACTATATGTGCATGCATGGCTTTATTTCTGGGCTCTATATTCTATTCCATTCATCTATGTGTCTATTTTTAATGCCAATACCATACTGTTTTGATTACTATAGCTGTGTGCATAGCTTAAAATCAGGCTATGTGATACCTCCAGCTTTGTTCTTCTTTCTCAAAATTCTTTGGTTATTCAGGGTCTTTTGTGGTTCCATATAAATTTTAGGATAAATTTCTTTTCCTGTTTCTGTGAGAAAAAAGCATTGGAATTTTGATAGGGATTTCATTAAGTATGATGTTATCTGTAAGCTTGTCATATGTAACTTTATATATTGAAGTACATTCCTTGTATATCTAATTTATGAAAATGTTTTATCATGAAAAAGTACTGAATTTTGTCAAATATTTTTTCTGCCTCTACTGAGATGATTGTATAATTTTTATCCTTTATTTTGTTAGTGTTTTGTGTCATGTTTATTGATTTGAGTATGCTGAACAATTCTTGCACCCCATGGGTAAATCCCACTTGATCATGATGTATGATATTTTAGTGCTATTGAATTTGAGTTACACTATTTTATTTGGAGATTTTCACATCTATTTTTTTTAAGGGATATTGGCCTGTAATTTTCTTTTCTTATAGTGTCTTTTTCTGACTTTGGTATCAGGGTAATGCCCATCTTTTAAAATAAATTTGGGAGTGTTCTCCCCTCTTCAGTTTTTTGGAAGAGTTTGTGAAGGATTGACATTTTTTCTTCTTTAAATGTTTGTTAGAATTTACCATCTGGTTCTGAGCTTTTCAGTGTTGGGAGATGGCGGTTAATGATTCAATCTCCCTACTTGTTATTGGTCTGTTCAGATTTTCTATTTCTTCATGATTCTGTCTTGGTATGTGCATGTTTGTAGAAATTTATTCACGTCTACTAGGTTAGCCAGTTTAATGGCATGCAATTGTTCAGTAGTCTATTATGATCTTTTGCACCTCTGTGGTATTAGTTGTAATATCTTCTCTTTCATTTATAATTTTATTTATTTGAATCCCCTCACTTTTTCTTGGTTAGTATAGCTAACAGTTTGTTATTTTTGTATAGTAAATAAAATTCTTAACTTAGTTCATTTTTTTCTACTGACTTTCTGGTCTCTACATCATTTATTCCTGCTTAGTTTTTAGTGTTCCCTTTCTCCTGCTAAATTCTGGACTTAGATTGTTATTTGACCAGTTCCTCGAGGGGTAAACTTAGGTTGTTTATTTGAGATCTTGCTTCTTTTTTAATGTAGCCATTTCTCACTGTAAACTTCCCTCTTAAAATGTTTCGGCTGCATCCCATAAATTTTTATATGTTGTGTTTTCATTTTCATCTGTCTCAAGATACTTTTTGCTTTCTCTTTTGATTTCTTCTTTGACTCATTGGTATTTTTCTTTTTTTTTTTTTTGGTGTCTATTTGTATTTATTTATTTATTTATTTTTAACATCTTTATTGGAGTATAATTGCTTTACAATGGTGTGTTAGTTTCTGCTTTATAACAAAGTGAATCAGTTATACATATACATATGTTCCCATATCTCTTCCCTCTTGCATCTCCCTCCCTCCCACCCTCCCTATCCCACCCCTCTAGGTGGTCACAAAGCACCGAGCTGATCTGCCTGTGCTATGCGGCTGCTTCCCACTAGCTATCTATTTTACGTTTGGTAGTGTATATATGTCCATGCCACTTTCTCACTTTGTCAAAGCTAACCCTTCTCCCTCCACATATCCTCAAGTCGATTCTCTAGTAAGTCTGTGTCTTTATTCCTGTCTTGCCCCTAGGTTCTTCATGACCTTTTTTTTTTTTTTTTTCAAGTTCCATATAAATGTGTTAGCATACGTATTTGTTTTTCTCTTTCTGACTTACTTCACTCTGTATGACAGACTCTAGGTCCATCCACCTCACTACAAATAACTCCATTTCGTTTCTTTTTATGGCTGAGTAATATTTGATTGTATATAGGTGCCACATCTTCTTTATCCATTCATCTGTTGATGGACACTTAGGTTGCTTCCATGTCCTGGTCATTGTAAATAGAGCTGCAATGAACATTTTGGTACATGACTCTTTTTGAATTATGGTTTTCTCAGGGTATATGCCCAGTAGTGGGATTGCTGGGTCGTATGGTAGTTCTACTTTTAGTTTTTTAAGGAACCTCCATACTGCTGGAACCCCCTCCAGCATTTATTGTTTGTAGATTTTTTGATGATGGCCATTCTGACCAGTGTGAGATGATATCTCATTGTAGTTTTGATTTGCATTTCTCTAATGATTAATGATGTTGAGCATTTGTTCATGTGTTTGTTGGCAATCTGTATATCTTCGTTGGAGAAATGTCTGTTTAGGTCTTCTGCCCATTTTGGGATTGGGTTGTTTGTTTTTCTGATACTGAGCTGAATGTGCTGCTTATATAGTTTAGAGATTAATCCTTTGTCAGTTGCTCCATTTGCAAATATTTTCTCCCATTCTGAGGGTTGTCTTTTCATCTTGTTTATAGTTTCCTTTGCTGCTCAACAGTTTTTAAGTTTCATTAGGTCCCATTTGTTTATTTTTGGTTTTATTTCCATTTTTCTAGGAGGTGGGTCATAAAGGATCTTGCTGTGATTTATGTCATAGAGTGTTCTGCCTATGCTTTCCTCTAAGAGTTTGACAGTGTCTGGCCTTACATTTAGGTCTTTAATCCATTTTGAGTTTATTTTTGTGTATGGTGTTAGGGAGTGTTCTAATTTCATTCTTTTACATGTAGCTGTCCAGTTTTCCCAGCACCACTTACTGAAGAGGCTATCTTTTCTCCACTGTATATTCTTGCCTCCTTTATCAAAGATAAGGTGACCATATGTGTGTGGGTTTATCTCTGGGATTTCTATCCTGCTCTATTGATCTATATTTCTGTTTTTGTGCCAGTACCGTACTGTCTTGATTACTGTAGCTTTGTAATATAGTCTGAAGTCAGGGAGCCTGATTTCTCCAGCTCCGTTTTTCTTTCTCAAGATTTCTTTGGCTATTCAAGATATTTTATTCTTTTTGTTGCAGTGGTAAATGGGAGTGTTTTCTTAATTTCACTTTCAGATATTTCATCATTAGTGTATAGGAATGCTAGACATTTCTGTGCATTAATTTGGTATCCTGCTACTTTACCAAATTCATTGATTAGCTCTAGTAGTTTTCTGGTAGCATCTTTAGGATTCTCTATGTATAGTATCATGTCATCTGCAAAGAGTGACAGCTTTACTTCCTCTTTTCCAATTTGGATTCCTTTTATTTCTTTTTCTTCTCTGATTGCTGTGCCTAAAACTTCCAAAACTATGTTGAATAATAGTGGTGAGAGTGGGCAACCTTGCCTTGTTCCTGATCTTAGTGGACATGGTTTCAGTTTTTTACCATTAAGGATGATGTTGGCTGTGGGTTTGTCATATATGGCCTTTATTATGTTGAGGTTAGTTCCCTCTGTGCCTACTTTTTGGAGGGTTTTTATCATAAATGGGTGTTGAATTTTGTCAAAAGCTTTCTCTGCATCGATTGAGATGATCATATGGTTTTTCTCCTTCAATTTGTTAATATGGTGTATCACATTGATTGATTTGCGTATATTGAAGAATCCTTGCATTCCTGAGATAAACCCCACTTGATCATGGTATATGATCCTTTTAATGTGCTGTTGGATTCTGTTTGCTAGTATTTTGTTGAGGATTTTTGCATCTATGTTCATCAGTGATATTGGCCTGCAGTTTTCTTTCTTTGTGACATCTTTATCTGGTTTTGGTATCAGGGTGATGGTGGCCTCGTAGAATGAGTTTGGGAGTGTTCCTCCCTCTGCTATATATTGGAAGAGTTTGAGAAGGATAGGTGTTAGCTCTTCTCTAAATGTTTGATAGAATTCACCTGTGAAGCCATCTGGTCCTGAGCTTTTGTTTGTTGGAAGATTTTTAATCACAGTTTCAATTTCAGTGCTTGTGATTGGTCTGTTCATAGTTTCTATTTCTTCCTGGTTCAGTCTCGGAAGGTTGTGAATTTCTAAGAATTTGTCCATTTCTTCCAGGTTGTCCATTTTATTGGCATAGAGTTGCTTGTAGTAATCTCTCATGATCGTTTGTATTTCTGCAGTGTCAGTTGTTACTTCTCCTTTTTCATTTCTGATTCTATTGATTTGAGTCTTCTCCCTGTTTTCCTTGATGAGTCTAGCTAATGGTTTATCAATTTTGTTTATCTTCTCAAAGAACCAGCTTTAAGTTTTATTGATCTTTGCTATCATTTCCTTCATTTCTTTTTCATTTATTTCTCATCTGGTCTTTATGATTTCTTTCCTTTTGCTAACTTTGGGGGTTTTTTGTTCTTCTTTCTCTAATTGCTTTAGGTGTAAGGTTAGGTTGTTTATTTGCGATGTTTCTTGTTTCTTGAGGTAGGATTTTATTGCTATAAAATTCCCTCTTAGAACTGCCTTTGCTGCATCCCATAGGTTTTGGGTCGTTGTGTTTTCATTGTCATTTGTTTCCAGGTATTTTTTGATTTCCTCTTTGATTTTTCAGTGATCTCTTGGTTATTAAGTAGTGTATTGTTTAGCCTCCATGTGTTTGTATTTTTTACAGGTTTTTTCCTGTAATTGATATCTAGTCTCATAGTGTTGTGTTCAGAAAAGGTACTTGATACGATTTCAATTAACTCATTGGTTTTTGAGTAGCATATTGAAATGTGTTGGTTTATTTTCCAATTTTCATTTCTAGTTTCATATTATTGTGGTAGTAAAAGATGCTTGATATGATTTTAATCTTCTTATATTTATTAGAACTTGCCTTGTTACCCAATATATGATCTATCATGGGGAAAGTCCTATGTGTGCTTCAAAAGTATGTTTATTCTGGTGCTGTTGGATGGAATGTTCTGGATATATCTGTGAGGTTCATTTGGTTTATAATGTTATTCAAATTGCTGTTTCCTTATTGACTTTCTGTCTGGATGATCCATCCATTGTTAAAAGTGGGTATGATACATTACTCTATTATTATTATATTTCTGAGTATTTCCCCCTTCAGTTCTGTGTATACTTTAAATATTTAGATGGTCCAATGTTGGGGTCATATATACACACAATTGTTATATTTTCTTGATAAACCAACACTTTATCACTATATATAGTGACCTTCTTTCTCTCTTCTAATTTTGACTGAATGGGTATTTTATCTGATGTAAGTATTAACACTCTTGCTCTCTTTCAGTTAAGATTTGCATAAAATTTCTTTTCCATGCCTTCATTTTCAGACTTTGTGTGCCCTTAAAGCTAACATGAACCTGGTAGGCAGCACATTGTTGGGTCTTATTTATTATCCTTTCAGTTACTTTGTGTCTTTTTTTGGAGAATTTAATCCATGTATATTTAAAGTAATTACTGATAGGTAAGGACTTACTATTGTCATTTTATTGGTTGATTTCTGACATTTTGTAGTTTCCTTTATCCTTTCTTTCTTCCTTTGTTACTCATTTTTTTTGTATAGGTATGTTTTAATTTTCCTTTCTCATTAACTTTTGTGTATCCACTATAGGTTTTTTTCCTTTGTGGTTACCATGAGACTTACATAAAAATCTTATAGCTATAACAGTCTATTTTAAGCCAGCAACAACTTACTTGCAATTTCATATAAAATATCTGTACTTTTACTTCTCTTCCCTACATACTTTATGCTAGTGATATTTCACATCTTTTATGCATCCATTAAAAAATTGCTGTAACTATACTTATTTTGATACTATTGCCTTTAAACTTACGTTCTAGAGTTAAAAGTATACCCTAATTACAACAATAGAGTAATCTGACTTTGACTATATACTTATCTTTACCAGTGACTTTTATACTTTCATAAGTTTTCATGTTGTTACTTAACTTCCTTTTGTTTCAACTCGAAGACTCCCTTTTTAACATTTATTTTCTTGTAAGACATTTTAAGTAATGATGAACTCTCCCAGCTTTTCTTTGTCCAAGAATGCCTTTATTTTGTCTTCATTTCTGAAACACATCTTTTCCAAGTATACTATTTTTTGTTGGCAGTTATTTTTTGTTTGTTTATGAGGACTCAGGCAGGCATTGATTTGTCTGGTCTCTGCCTGGATGAAACTGCCTGCAGACCATATTCAGTATGACAGGCACTGGGAAAAGGGTTCACCTCAGGACTCACAGTTGGGGTAGATGGTAGACCTGTTACTGGGTGGGCAAGTGGGTGTGGCTCACACTGGAAAGCCTCCTGCTTGTTCACTGGGTAGGTCCCTGGTGGGCAGGACTGGCCTCAGACCATGGCTGAGAGGAACTGGAGCTTAGTCCCAGTGGTGCTTCAGGGTCCACACCCAGGAGGAAGGTCTCCAGACCTGGCTATGGAGACAAGGATGGGCATGTCTCCCTCTGGGTGCCTAGGCAGGCAGGACTGCTTCCTGATTGCAACTAGGAGGAGGTGGAACAGAGTTGTAGGGTCATTTTGAGAACTGATGCCAGATTGAGGTTGACTGTCCTCTTTCTAGGGGTATGAACAGCTTCCAAATTACTGTTGCTGAGGGAGGATATGAGTGGGGGACATCTTGTTCTGCTGTGTTTCTGACATCACTCCTTTCTGTCTTTTAATATCTTTGCCAGGTTTTGGTATAAAGGTAATGCTGGGATGCTGTTTGTTTAAAAATGCTCCCTGGGTCTCTTGTATTTCTGCATGTCTTTTGAGTGAGGCCCCAACTGCCCTTTGTTTCAGACAACCTTTTCAAATTGATTGTATACTGAACAGCCTTGGAAAATAGAAATACTGTCTACCTTTGGTGCAAAGGGGTCAGCTTATTACTGTCTAGTATAAAGAGATAATATCTCCCTCTAAATCAAAGATTATGCAGGCTTCCAAAAGATTTGGATTCCCTAAGCCTGATATTCCTGTCCTATAATATAACTCATTGTGTGTACAGGTGTCAAGTAGCCCTCTTTACATTGTACTATGATAATGGCTTAAGAGACTTTAAAATATATAAAATTAAAATTCATGATAATAAGATAAATGGTACACAGGATGTAAATGGAGTTAAAGTGTTCTATATGCCTTACAATTCATAGGAAGTTATAAAATTATTAATTTTATGTAAAATATATATTATTTTCTTACATAAAAATTATGAATTTTGTAACTCATATAACCACAAGAAGAATATTAAGTTAATATACAGTTAACAAGCAAATAGAAAGGAAAATGGAATAATAAAATATTTCATTAATTCAAAAATGTTTAGAGAGAGAAGTAACACAGATAGATTACAGGATTATTAAACATGTAGTAAGACGGAGACTTAGCCAAAACATAATAGTTATATTAAATGTATATGTACTAATACACCCAGTTTAAAATCTGTTAGTCTAGATCAGGATTGGCAAATATTTTTGGGAAAAAGCCAGATAGTAAATATTTTAGACTTTGGTGGCCGTGTGGTATCTATCACTAACTGCTCAACTCTGCAGTTGAAGCATAAAAACAGCCATAGACAATATGTAACCGCATGTGCAGGGTTGTGTTTTAATAAAATTGAATTTAAAAAATAAGTGGCAAGCAAGACTTAACCAGTTGAAAGTAGTTTGCCGACCCCTGGTCTAGAGTGTAGTAAACTGTTTAGTAATGTCTCCATAATCGTTAATAAGAAATACCTTAAATATACTCATATGAAAGCTTGAAAGTTGTAGGATGAAAAGAGCAAGTATTCTGTACACAAATATTGTTTAGCTGTGCTAATATCAAATGAAGTATACTTACAGATAAAACTCATTACTAGAGATACAAAATAGCTCACAAACATTATTGTCAAATAATATATATTATATATATAATATTATATTAATTAATATATTAATATATATTAATTAATATATTAATATATATTAATTAATATATTATATTAATTATAATTCTATTATATTAATAATATATATTATATTATATATAATATATATATAATATATAATATTATATATATATATATATCAGAAAAAATATCCTAAATTGCTATAAACCTAAATATATAACCTAAAAATATATTGATCAAAGTGACAGGACAAAAATAGGAGAAAGACAAATTTGGAAAGTGAGAGATTGATTATTGTTCTTTCAGTAACTAAAAAAAAAAAAAAAAAGGCCAAAATTCAATAAATATATGGAAGAGTTGGAATACATAAAAATTATAAAGTACACGAAAATAAAAATAGTCTTAAATGACATTCACAGAACACTGTATACAACAGCTGTTATCATGAATTTTATTGTGTATATATTTTAAATTCATCAGGACATTATTATTGCTTTATAGATATCAGTTTATATTTAGACTTGTTTATGTATTTATCATTGCTTTTTACTTTTTACTGAATACCTGTGCATGTATGCCACAGGAATCCCTTTGTTACATTTTCCAGCAGAGTTCTTTTGGTGACAGTCTCTCAGGTTTGGTTTATTAGAAAGTTTATTTTTTTACCATCATTTTAGGACAGGGACATTTTTGCAATACATAGGATTTTAAGTTAGTAGTTGCTTTGTTTGGGTACTTTAAAGATATAATTCCATTTGTTTTATGACTCTCAAAATTTCTCTTGAGAAGCCAGATGTAAATGTTATGTTTGTTTCCTTTTAAGAAATATGTCCCCCCCTCTCCTGTCTGGTTCTTTTAAAATTTCCCCTTTAATTTTGGTTTTCAGTTGTTTACAATTTGCCTATATGTGGTTTGATTTGTATTCATCATGAATTTGGTTCATAGAACTTCTTAAAACTATGGCTTTATGTCTTCTTGCAAATATTTTTTCTGTTATTTTGGGAATTGATTATAATATGTTAGATCTTTTCACAATGTTCCATATATATTTTATGCAGTTTTTCTTTCATTTTCCAGTCATCTTTCTCTGTGTGTTCAAATCTGCATATTTTCTGCTGTGCTATTTTTCAGTTCACTTATTCTTTCCTCACCTGTGTCTCATCTAATGTTAAATCTATCTATTGAGTTCTTTGCATTGTTGTTTGGGTTCTTAAATTTCCATTTGAGAACATTATAAATGTTCCAGTCATCTCATTATAGTCTCCAGATTGCTATTAATTTATTGAATATCTTAATCACAGAGACTGAACTTGTTTGAAAGATTAATTTTTTGTAAGAACTGTTTGTTTTATTGTTTCCTCGTATGCCTGTGTTAAGGCCTTTGGGAGTTCCAACTGAAAACTCAAGTTATTTATCAGCGATTCTCCTTCTTGCTGGTGTTTGGACTACAGTATTGTCTGCCCATCCTCATCTGAATGTCTAAATCTCTGTTCAGCAGCTCAGCCTCAGGTTTAGAATTGTCCAATGCCTCGAGAAAGAAAATGGGTCTGAACACGTTGCTTCCCCCTCTCTTTAAATTCTAGGCACCTCAATTCCTTGTTACCTTACTGGCACTTTGACACTTTCGCATAGATTGTAGTTTCCAATTGTGTCTATTTTTTCTAGTTGCTTGCAGTGGGAGTGTATTCACATCAAGCTTATTCATCATCCCTAAGGCAGAAATACTCCTACCCAGGGTTTTAGTGGTGATTTTACTGAGATGGGAAAAACCAGAAAGTCATAGTTTGATGTTTATAGTTAATTTCACCTTGAACCCGATAAAGGTGAGGTACCAGTGGGATACAATAATAGAAGTTTCCAGATGGCAGTGGGTATACAAATTTATCATTTGATCATGTTTATATTTTAGATTTAAGCTGATGATTAAATCCGGGAAATATGTGAGTTCTTATAGAAATAGAGCTTCAGAGACAAAAAAAAAGAGAGTTTGGATATAAGCCCTATGGAATTGCAAAATTTAAATTATAGTTGGAGGAAGGATTCTGTAAAGAAAAATGTTAGGGAGCAAATAAAGAGGAAGGAATAAAATTAAGATAATATATTGCTCTGAAAACTAAAAGAAGAAAAATACTCCTAGAAGGGTAATTAACTGTGACAAATAACTTGTACATTTCAATAGATGTGTCCAAATGTATCAGCTGAGCATGGAATTGGTCTTGGAACTTTTCCATTAGAATTGTAGGGTAGAGAACAAAGAAGAGTGGGAAAAAAATGAATAGAATATTGCAATTTCCAGCAATTTTGTGAACTAGAAAGCCTTAAAAATCTCCCACTCTAAAAACACCAAGTAATATTGTGCACAATATAACAAGCATCATTTAAAATACATAAATGAGTTTGCAGGAACATAAGAAGAAATCCCTAGAGGCTGGAAACAACAAAGAACTCGAAACAAGGCTATAGGTTGAAACAGAAATTCCTGCTGTCCATCTCTGTAACAAAAGACTTGTATTTTAAACATTGCATAATACTATTACAAAATATAATACATATAGAAATTCTTAAAAAATAAAATATAAAATTACAAACAAAATGTATTAGGTAGAGTAAAAACAAATTAGAGTCAAATGTTTCAAAATGCATTTGTTTAAACAGAAAGACTAAAAATAATAAATTAAACAGATATACAAAGTAAGAAAAATATAAAAAGAACAAATCAAAAGGAAGTAGGAACAGGAAATATAAAGTTCAAAGAAAAATTAATAAATGGAAAATAAATTGAGAGACTCAACATAGCTAAAAATTAACTCTTTGAAGAGACGAATACAAAATTCTCTCTCAGGTTTGGCAAGAAAAAGTAAAAGCAAATGACGAGTGAGAGTGAAGAAAAAACACTTTAAAATTAAAAAAAATAGAGCATGTGAACTATTTTTAACTAATGGATTTGGCATATTGATAGTTAAATTTGGCAAATTTAATAATTTTATCAAAAGCTGGTAATTAACTAGAAATCATTCAAAAGGAATAGAAAACCCAAATAAACATGGAATCACTAGAAAACTGGATTCAGTAATAAAACTATCCACAAATATAAAATTAGCACACAAAATATACCACAATAAAAATCAGATAGGAATTTCATAGGAGGTTTTATCAAACATTCTAAGGGCATATTATTCTGAACCTGTACAAACCCTAAGATGATAGATATTAATTTTATTATGATTATATAAACTTGATTGCAGAAGTACCTAGGAGGTTATAAATTGCAAATTACAGCCATTTTTACTTATTAGCAGATATGTCAATATGCAAAATGGAAAAGAAAAAACAACCCAAATCCATCAAAGTATTAAAAAACTAGTACATATTGATCAAATTTGGTTGTTTCAAGGAATAAAAGACTGCTTTGGCACTTAAAAATCTATCAGTGTAATTTACCACATTACCATAATAAGCAGGAAAAAATGACAAATGATTCATATCAATAGATGTAGAAAAGGACTTCAATAAAATTAAAAAGTCATATATAATTTAAAATATTTGATCAAGCAAGGAAATTCCTAATTTTAAAAAGAAATATTGATTAAAAGTCTGTAGGAACTACATACAAAATGATAAATATTAAAAACATTCTCTTTTAAAAACAACTAATTTAAAATGCTTAGATTATCACTTTTATTCAGTATTGTCTTATATTGTCCTACAAGTCCTCCAAATACACTAAAACCAAAAAGGACATAAGATTAATAAGAATGAAGCAAGACAATAATTATTTTCAGATTATCTGTCTTTTTTCATTTAAAATGAGATAATATTGGCATAAAAATTTTGGATTAGTAATGTTACTGACTATAAGATCATATAAAAATACACTTCATTTTTATATACTAGCAACAAATAATTATGAAAATAGAATTATATTAAATATTTATAATAGCAGCATAAACAACAATAAGGATTAAATCTATCCTAACATTGTTTTATAGGCATAATTATAAAGAATTGGGGAGCCTCAGGATAGCCTAATAGGTCTATGGAAACTTGAAAAATAACAAAGTTTGCATTTCAGATCATGATGACTATTCAATAAATAGTTTGGGACAACTGAATGTATTCCTAGCAATTTATACAACATATAAAAAATCAGTCTAGAATTAAATGCTTAAATATAAAAGAATTTACATTTATAATATTTATAATTTATAATATTTAAATATATATATACCCAAATATTTTTATAAGTCCCCTGAAAGGAAAGATTTTTTTCCAACAGCACAAGAAGTGAAAACAACAAGAAAATGACTGATACATTTTATTACATTTATACTAAAGTTATAAAAAGATGTCCTGAGGGATTTGAAAATGCCCGTTTCAGTCTTGGAGGTATCATTGGACACATATACATCTGATAATGTATTAATATTTAGAATTCAAATGTATAGGAGAGTACAAATTATAGTCACATTGTATTAGTTGGCTATTGCTGAGTAACAAAAACTCTTCAATATAGAAACTTACAGCAATAAGCAAAATAAAATGAAAAATGTCCCTGAATGATCTCTGATGTTACATGCTGGCTCTCCAGAGGCAAATCCTGATATATGGTTTAATTGAAAGCTATTCAGTAGCCATTTTACTCACCCTTCTTCTTGAACCCTATCGAGCAAAGTATTAAGGTTCCCCCAAGACCTATGAGGAACCTTCTACTTTTGGTATACATAACACATGTAACCAGAATTATATATTGTAGTGGCAAGGACATGAGTTTCATTCCCACTGTAATTGACTGACTAAAATATAAAATCAAACAAGCAGAAAGTCTTATCATTTGTGCGTTCTTCCTTATGAATAATACGATTAACACAGTGGCATTTTTAGTGCCTCATGTACCCACCATGAATTCTTGCTTTAAAAATTCATCATGCTGACACAGATGCAGAGCATAATGCCACTCAGCATTTAGTGGAATATACACCATTACTGGGAAAGCAAAGATTAAATTTAAAATGTTGACTGTTGTAAGAATAATTGAAGAAATTTATAGACATTTTTAAATTTAAGATAAAGATGGAAACATTTCTGTGCTGAATTTCTCAAAGCCCATTTAATAAAAAATAAATAAAGCAGTAAGTTTTAGAAATTAACTGCTGCTGGTTTTCATCAGAATTCAATATGTGTTTACACTGAAGAAAAGCTGTAGTCTAGAATAAGACATGACAAGTTGATATATGTGAGGACTGCACAGATTTAAAATGTATAATACACAAGTGTGATAAGCATAATGCCATGGTAACTATAATTCATGGCCTTTAGTCTTTATAGGAAATTATAACAATGAGATAGCAATAAAAATTGAGAGCGTCCCAGAAAAAAAGGAAAAAATACGTTTAAAATGGGACAATACATAAAAGGTAATTGTGGGAAATAATAACAGCAATTCAAAACCTCAGAAATACATTTTCTGAGAAAGTAGATTGAGCAGAAAAAGACCTGAATCTAAAATTTGAGCATTTACATTGTCTAGGAATATTTAACCCAAGAAAAGCACACATAAATGTATAGGAATGAAAATATCATCTTTAATGTATAATAGGAAGATCTGACAGAGATCTAGAAAATAAAATCAGATTGTTTCTTTAAAAAGTTCTCATATACACGATCTGCATAATCAGAAGATAAGTATAACAAACAGTTGTAAACCTTTAGACTAAAAAATACTGTCTTCCAGAGTTTATACTAAATACTAAAATCATTTGTGTGCATGTGTGCTTGCACACATTGAGGCCAAAATAGATAAAATGCTCTTTCACAGGCAAGTATGCAAGAAGTATCCTATTCAAATACTTGTCTAAACAAAACATTCAAAAGAGATTTCTTAACAGCTTTTTAAAAACAATAAAAAACTCTCAGGATGTCAAAATTTTTACAGTGAATGTCTAAAAAGCAATATGTTACCTATTTTACATATTATTCTAACAAATCAAAAAATTACTTTTTCTATAAGCTTATAAAATCAGCACAAGCCAGATTACAACTAAGTACAGAATATAGAAAATACAAGCACACAGGTGTTCCTTTATAGCACCCCACACTAAATTGGTAGTAAATTAAATATAGTGAATTCAGTAACATTAATGATAGCATATAAAAGCCTGAGATAGCCAAATAAAATCAATTTTAATATAGGAACTCAATATTGTATTCAACATTTTATGTCAAAGTATGAAAACAATAATATGATAAACAGAAAAAACAAATTTAATAGATTCCACACACTCCAAGTAAAATACCTTTAAAATTGGAAATAAAATTATTTTTTAATATTAAAGAAATAATATTTACTTTAAAACATATTACATATGGTGAAATGTGAAGAAAACATGAGTTAGCCACATTGTTTTATAAAATTATTTCAAATGTTACTGTATAAATGTTTTAATACTTTCCTTTTACTTTTATTTCCCACTCCCCTCATTCCTTGTTGGTATCTCTTCCTCACCTTCTCCCCGGGCAACTCATGCTCATAACCTGATGTGTGTCCTTTCAAGCAATCTTAAATAGATTATGTATCTGGCTCTATCTCAATCTCTATGTTTATCTCTACATCTAAATTACTTACCTAAATTCTTACTTACCTAATCATTTGAAAACATACTTACCTATTTGTTTCAATTAGAGTCCAGAGAGGAGACAGAAACCATACCAACTATTTTAACAGAGAGGAATTTAGTATCAATAATTGTTAACTAGTTTTGATTTGCATTTCTCTAATAATTAGTGATGTTGAGCATCTTTTCATCTGCCTCTTGGCCATCTGTATGTCTTCCTGGGTGAAATGTCTATTTAGGTCTTCCACCCATTTTTTAACTGGATTACTTGTTTTTTTGATATTGAGCTCCATGAGCTGTTTGTATATTTTGGATATTAATCCTTTGTTGTTTCCTTTACAAATATTTTCTCCCATTTTGAGGGTTGTCTTTTTGTCTTGTTTGTGGTTTCCTTTGCCATGCAGAAGCTTTTAAGTTTAATTAAGTCCCATTTGTTTATTTTTGTTTTTATTTCCATTACTGTAGGAGGTGGGTCAAAACAGATCTTGCTGTGGTTTATGTCAGAGTGTTTTTCCTATGTTTTCCTCTAAGAGTTTTAGAGTGTCTGGTCTTACATTTAAGTCTTTAATCCATTTGGAGTTTATTTTTGTATATGGTGTTAGGTAGTGTTCTAATTTCATTCTTTTACATGTAGCTGTTCAGTTTTCCCAGCACCACTTATTGAAGAGGCTGTCTTTTCTCCACTGTATGTTGTTGCCTCTTTTGTTGTAAATTAGGTGCCCATATGTTCATGGGTTTATCTCTGGGCATTCTATCCTGTACACTACTGGGCATATACCCTGAGAAAACCATAATTCAAAAAGAGACATGCACCACAATGTTCATTGCAGCACTATTTACAATAGCCAGGACATGGAAGCAACCTAAATGTCCATCAACAGATGAATGGATAAAGAAGATGTGGCACATATATACAATGGAATATTACTCAGCCATAAAAAGAAATGAAATTGAGTTACTTGTAGTGAGGTGAATGGACCTAGAGTCTGTCATACAGAGTGAAGTAAGTCAGAAAGAAAAAAACAAATACCGTATGCTAACACATATATATGGAATCTAAAAAAAAAGATGGTGCTGATGAACCTAGTGGCAGGGCAGGAATAAAAAGGTAGACGTAGAAAATGGACTTGAGGACATGTGGTTGGAGGGCAAAGCTGGGGTGAAGTGAGAGTAGCATCGACATATATACACTACGGAATGTAAAATAGTTGGCTGATGGGAAGGAGAAGCATAGCACAGGGAGATCAGCTCGGTGCTTTGCGATGACCTAGAGGGGTGGGATAGGGAGGGTGGGAGGCAGGCTCAAGAGGGAGGGGATATGGGGACATGCGTATGCATATGGCTGATTCACTTTGTTGTGCAACAGAAACTAACACAGTATTGTGAAGCAATTATACTCCAATAAAGATCTATTAAAAAAATAATAATTGTTAACCAGGTATATAGAATTATGAAGTTAACCAAAAAATTGCATTAGAAAGAGAGAATATCAGCATATCACAGAGGTAGCAACCACAGAAAACAGCCAGCACTCCTAAGGCTGGGGAACCAGTAAAAATGGTGAAATTAGTAAGGAATGGGTCTTTGGCAGAGGGATACCATAGAGGGCATTTCTTTGCCAAGAAAAATATGAGAAATCACATTACAGCTCTAAGATCTACACTGCACAATTTGTTCACCTTTCTTCTTCAGAGTCACCCGTGGGTGAAGCTGTAAGGCAGCTGTCCACTTGCAGTTGGCATGAGTGTATCCAAGTAGAATGTGTCTGAGAATTTTTATAGGATGATTTAGGAAAAGAATATGTTAATAATTAACGTGCACTAGGAAACGAGTAAGTTACAACTCAAGATTATTCAGTCTAGTCATAAACACCACTAGTGTCTTATGTGCAGATTTGAAGTAGTGTTTATTGAAGTAAACTGTAATAAAGTGTAGAGAGTCCCTCAAATTCCCTTTTTTTCTATGATTTAGGGTAGCATATGTAGTTTGCATGCATATTGTCCTATGTCTAGTAGAGAAGAATCCTTCCCTTGTAATGCTCTACATATATGTAGCATGACAGAGAGCAGGGAACACCTGCAAGCCTGTAACAATCTGAGCAAAGAAGTGGCCTTATTAAAAAGAGGGAGATGGGAGACCAGTCGCAGGATTAATTTAACTCACAGAAGCTGAGCCAGCTCTCCTTAAATCACCTAAAGGAAGAGAGACTGAGCCTCCAGGACTGTCCAGATTTCCTGTCCTTACTCATCTTATTCCAAATGCATTAAGTACTTTAATGTAAATAGCAAAACAAAAACATAAAGTAACGGGGGAAAAAAAACATAAATTGCTGTGTGACCTTGGGTGGGAAAGAACTTTGTATCTCACGCCAGGCATATAGTTATGTGAAAAAGCAGATTCTAAATCAACAGATGCCTTCTTTATTAAATGGAATATTGTTAAGATATAGGTATACTGAAACCTGTAATAGCATTATGTCTTTGTGGTCCTTTTCTCTATCTTCCTAAATTTCTATGACCAGCATATACTTCTCTTGTTATAGTGAAAAATAAAATGGGCATTGTTTTCTGCATGTTTTTAAGTGCCATGTCAAAATTATTTGTCAGCTAAGTATTTTCTTCACACTTTCAGAGAACAAATGATCCCTAGGGTGCATACACAAAACATAATATTAAACATTTAAAATAATCAGAATATTCCAAAAATGGCAATTATAAAGGAAGGAAGAGTTAGAAGCAATATAAATTGGCATAGTCAGCCTATTATTTTAGAAACTGGCCAGCACAAATTGGGATAGGACTCATTCCTTGGAAGACTGTTCTTATTTCTTCCCACTCCAGCCATATGTAGGGCCGTATGGTTGTAACTGCCTTCAATTCTTTTCTTAAATGTCGCCTTAACAGGGAAGTCTACCCTGACCATCTGATACTGAATATAACATCTCTCCTTTGTTCCTCATACCTTTTATGGCTTTATTTGTTGCAATATCATAACCTGGTATATTAATTTTACTTGTTTATTGTCTTTGTGCCCAACTAGATTATAAATTAGAGCAGGAATTGTGTGTTTCATTAGCTATCTTATGCCAAGTGTGTAGAACAGAGCAACGGATGTGATAGGAACTCAATATTTTTGAATGATTAAATAAATGTAAAAATGATATACTTAATGATCTCATTTTACTTTTGGAGAGGTCTCTTGACTTGTTCAAAGCACTTTCCAAGGGTTTTACTCTTCTTGCTAAGTAAAGAAGGCTCTTTTGTCTCGTGATGGCAACAGGGTGAGATGTTAAGCTACTGACAATTGGCAGCTCTCTCCAATATTATGGTAAAGGATGGTCTAAAATAATGAGACTGACATGAGGAAAAAGCAAAGATGATCTAAGAGAAAGTCAATGTGAGAATAGAGCTGCTTATTCCAATCATACTTAAATCTGTGATGCATGTGCCCTTGCCATGGTTTATTTATAGGAACAACATATTCTTCTTTTGCCTACACTTACAGCATTTGGGTTTCTGTCACTTTCAAATAATATATTCCTAACTGATGTTATTAGAATTATATAATATGCTATAAGGATGTAAAAGTATAAGGCTTTGAATAATTCTTAGTAGATTTGAAAAGTAAGAATTAAATTAAAATTAAGTAAAGGGTATAGCTAATGAGACCTATTGGAGTGAAGAAATAAGGAAAAAATATTGAATTTGTGAGAGAAAAATTATTATATTCTGAAGTTTTATTTTATTATCAACTTCTAGCTCCTCATTATTAGGGAAAGTGTGTAACTCCAAAGCAACTTTGGCTAAGGTCTAGTAAATGTTCCAGTCCTTTCTGAACTTGTTTATGCAAAGTACACAGGAAGAGCTAAGCAAATGTTATTTATTGTTATCAACCACATTTATTTCATTGTTTGTCAATGTATTTCTTCAAATATAGCATACAATTGTTGAACACTTATTTATGTTATTAAAAACACTGCTGTTTTTCAATTTTCTTTGCAAAACATCAGCTGTTAGGGTTATTTTTTAGGAGAAATATATGTGTAATGGTGCTTTTATCTCTCTCTCTACTTCAATTTGTAATCTGAATACAGGAAAACTGAGGACATGTGCTCTTTCTACCAGATATAGAAAAGATGAGTATTTTAAATCCTTTATGGTGAATGATCTTTGCCTCATAAAATTAGAAGTGAAAAGAGCCTCTTCACTGATCAGCACCAGTATATTTTGTAGAACCATTAAATATACCAATTATCAGCAATAAATGCAGAGATTTCCTGATTACACATTTAGTGCTAACTGCAATTTACTCATCAAAGCATCTCTCATAATTAAACTAAGAATCCTTCTAATTATAAGTATTTGATTTTCCTTTGTAAGTTAGAGCTATATATAGAGTACGACACACAGTAGGCATTTGGGAAGTATTTCCTATGACTATCTTTGGGCTGAGTTGATCATTAACAGACTAGAAAATTTTCCTAAACTTTTAATTTTAGAACCGTTTTTGATTTACAGAAAAATTTCAAAGATACTACAAAGTGTTCCCATATAACACACACCCAGTTTCCCCTGTTAACATATTAGTAAGGCACACTTGTTACAATTAATGGACCACTACTGATGCATTATAATTTGCTAAAGTCCTTACTTGATTTAGATTTCCTTAATATCTTTTTCCATTCCAGGATCCTATTCTGAGTACCACATTTTGTTTGACCACCATGTCTCCTTAGGTTCCTCTAGGTTTTGACAGTTTCTCCATTTTTGTTGTTTTTGATGACCTTGACAGTTTTGAGAAATACTGTTTAGATATTTTGTAAAATGTCCCTTTATGGAAATTTTTCTCATGATTAGACTAGGTTTTGGATTTGAAGAGAAGACAGCAGAGGTAAAGTGTCATTTTCATTATACCAATTGTATAGTCTTACTTCAGTACCTGAGGAAGATTGGTTCCAGGACCTACTACATATACCAAAATCAGTGGATTCTCAAGGCCCAGAGTCAGCCCTCCATATCCACTGTTTTGCATCTCTGGATCCAACCCACCCCAGATCATGTAGTATTGTAGTATTTATTGAAAAATAAATCCAGGTATAAGTGTACCCAAACAATTCAAGCCTGTGTTGCTCAAGGATCAACTGTGCATACCATCAATATGACTTATCGATTCAGATGTTAACCTTGATCACCTGGGTGAAGTAGTATTTGTCAGGTTTCTTCACTGTCAAGTTATTTATATTCCCTACTCTATATACTGTACTTTTGGAAGGAAGTCACCATGTGCAGACCACACTTAAGGAGTTATTCTTCACCTTCTTGAAAGTAGAGTATCACATAAATTATCTAGCTTCATTCCCCCAGGGGATTTGTCTATTCATTCTCATTTATTTATTTGATAATTTATGTCAGTATTGATACAAAATAATATTTATTTTACATTTTGGGTTATAGTCTACTATTTATTTAATATGTTTTTCAAATTCTTCTGCCTTTGGCCACTGGGAGCTCTTTTGTTTGGTTCCTGTGTCACTTCAGCATATTCCATAATTGTGTGTGTGTTTATTTTTTTAGTACTTCCTCAGTTTCCAGTACTACAAGTACTCAGGCACATCCTACATATCTTACGTTTTTCTGGCCACACTCTATTTCTCCAAGGAGTACCTTTAATTGGAGAAGAGTAATGAAAACTATATATGGGCATTATTGCCATTGCTACTGAAGTGTTGTTGCCACTAGACTCATCTGTCAAGAATATATTTGTTTGAATACTAGCCTGTATGTACACATTTCTATAAATATTTCTGTATGTAAGCACATGTATCTGTATTAAGCTGAACATGAGTTCAAACTTATATCTCCAAATCTAATCCATAAGCACAGTGATCATTCTAGCCTCCTTTGCTTGTTTATCTGTAACTTCCCACTCCAACAGTGAGAATCCTCGCTGTAACATTCTGCCATTCATTTACTAAGTGTTCCATTCCAGTACAGATGTATAACAGTATCAGAACTGTTAACCCATATCATTATGGGAAATAACCTCAACAACTAGAGTACAGTGATTTATGTAGTTTCTTTCTCTTTAGTTTTCAGAATGTACTCAGTCCTGAAGTTATTTAGGTCATGGAATTTTCCCCCAATTTCATTTTGTGAGGTTGTTTCAGACATCTGCAATTCACTTAGGCTGTTTTGTCACATTCTGCATTCCATCTTGGGAACACACAACCTCCTAAATGTTTTGTTTTATTTAATTTGCACACAGTAAGATTCATTCTTTGTGCTTGTGCTGTTCAATGGGTTTTGTCAAAATGCATAGTGTCATGTATCCACCATTATGATAACATACAAAATAATTTTACCACACAAGAAAAAATCCTGTGCCTCACCAATTCAATCCCCCTCATCCAAAATCCCTGACAATACTGATTTTTTATTATATCTCTAGCTTAGCTTTTTCTGAATATCATATAATTTGAATTAGTTGATATGTAGCTTTTTCACACCAGCTTCTTTCTTTCACATAGCAGTATACATTTAAGACTTTTCCATGTTTTTTTTTTTTTATTGCTTGATAATTTATGTATTTTTATCTAAACAATGTTGCATTGTATGGGCATGCCAAACTGTGTTTAACTATTCACTTATTGAAGGAGTCTTGGTTGCTTTCAGATTTTGGAAATTATGGGTAAAGCTATTATAAACATCAGCATGCAGGCTTTGTGTGCACATAAGATTTCAAATCAGTTGGAAAACAATTGCTAGATGAAGTACGACTATCTTTAGTTTTGAAAAACTGCCAAATTGTTTTCCGAAGTGTCTATACCATTTTGAATTCCCACCAGCAATAAATGAGAGTTCTGTTACATTGGATGTTCTCCAGTAATTAGTATTTCTAATTTTGTGTTGAATTAACACATGAGCTATCTTGGAGATTGTTGAGAAAAATGTGTACTCTGCTGCTGTTGGATGGAATGTTCTGTATATACCTGTTAGGTTTATGGTCTAAAGAATAATTCAATAAATAATGTGTTCTTATTGATTTTCTATTCATTGATGAAAGTGGAGTATTGAAGTCCCCTACTATTATTGCATTGTTATATATTTCTCCTTTCATATATGTTAATATTTCCTTAATATATTTGGGTGCTCCAATGTTTATTGCATATATATTTATGATTGTTATATCCTCTTGATGAATTGACCTTTTTATCATTATATAATGACTTTCTTTATCTATTGTTACAACTTTTGACTAAAACCTCCTTTTGTCTGATAAAAATATAGCTATCCTTGTGCTCTTTTGGTTTCTCTTTGGGTGGCATATCTTTTCCTGTCCCTTCACTTTGAGCCTACATGTGTCCTTAAAGCTGAAGTGACTCTCTTGTAGACAGCATTTGGTTAGGTCTTGTTTTTTGTTTATTTTATTCTTTTTTTTTAATAGCTATTCAACCACTTTGTGTCTTTTGTTGGAAAATTTAATACATTTACATTTAAAATAATTTTTGATAGGTAAGGACTTACTAATGCCATTTTATTGTTTACTGGCTGTTTCATAGTTCCCTTCCCTTGCTCTTTTCTTCCTCTTTTGCTGCCTTCCTTTCTGAAATGATTTTTCATAATGGTATGTTTTGATTCCCCTTTCTTTATCTTTTGTGTATCTACTGTAGGTTTTTGCTTTATGGTTACCATGAGGCATACTTAAATGATTTGGTAGATATGGTAAACTATTTTATGCTGATAGCAACATAACTTTGATCAAGTACACAAACTCTGCTCTTTCCATCCCCTCTCACCTTTTATGGGTTTTATGCCACATTTTATCTCTAAATATTGTATATCTATTAACAAATTATTATAGCTATTGTTATTTTTCATAACAAATTTTAATGTTACTACAGTAAGTCCCCTAAATATGAATGAGTTCCATTCTGAGAGTGCATTCATAAGTCCAATTTGTTTCTAAGTCCAACAAAGTTAGCCTATGTACCCAAAAAATACAGTTGGCTATATAGTACTGTACTGTAATAGGTTTATAATACTTTTCACACAAATAATACATAAAAAAAACAAAAAATAAAGAAAAAGTTTTTAATCTTACGATATAGTACCTTGAAAAGTACAGTAGTACAGTACAACAGCTGCCATATAGGGGCTGGCATTGAGTGAACAGGCAAGAAGAGTTACTGACTGCAGGTGGGAGATGGTAGAGCTGAAGGATTGTCAGCAATAGGAGATGGAGGGCAAGCTGCAATTTCACTCACACCTGACATTGATGGCACATGTTCTGGTTCCTTGCTGGATTCAATTCTATCTACCCTCTTGAAGAAACAATCCAGTGATGTCTGGGTAGTACTCTACCAGTTACATCACCACTGTTTTTACGCCTGCTTCCAGATATCCTGGGCTTGAAATAAAGATACTGTGCTACTGTACTCTGTACAGTACCATACAGTACAGTACAGAGAAGCACAAACACTTGTAGAGGATGCACACATGTGATGACATACATCAGACACGTGAACTAACATGTGATTGGGCATGTGAATGCACATTTGCATCTTTCAAAGTTCGCAACTTGAAGTTTCGTATGTAGGGCACTTACTGTATAGTAATTAGCATCTTTCTATTTCAATTGATGAACTCATTTCAGCATTTTATGGTGATGAACTCCCTCAGCTTTTGTTTGGTTGGAAAAGTCTGTATCTCACCTTCATTTCTATAGGACAACTTTGCTGGATAATGTATTCTTGGTTGGCAATTTTTTTTTTTTAAATTTCAGGACTTTGAATGTGTCATTCTACTCTCTCCTGACCTGCAAGGTTTCTGCTGAGAAACCCACTGGTAGCATATGAGGGTTTCCTTGTATGAGAAGGTTTTTTTTTTTTTTTCCCCACTTGCTGATTTTAAAATTCTCTTTGTCTTTGGTTTTAGATGATTTTATTATAATGTATATTGGAAAAGATTGTTTTGGGTTGAAATTTTGGTTTGACTGATTAATTTCATGACCTTGAATATTTGAGAAGTTCTCAGCCATTATTACTTAAATAAGTTTTCTGCCCCCTTCTTCCTCTCTTCTCCTTCTGGAACTCAAATAAAGCATGATTGTTTCTCTTAATAGTATCCCATGGTTCATGCAAGATTTATTGACTCTTTTCATTCTTTTTCTTTTGTTCTCTGAATAGATAATTCCAAAGGTCCCATCTTTTACTTCACAGATTCTTTCTTTGGCTTGATAAAGTCGGCTGTTGATGCTCTCTGTTGCATTTTTCATTTGATTCATTATATTCTTCAGCTTCAAAATTTCTTTTTGGTTCTCCCTTATGATTTCTAATCTCTCTGTTAAACTTCTCATTTTGTTCATATATTGTTTTCCTGATTTCATTGAATTGTCTTTCTGTGTTTTCTTACAGCTCACTGAACTTCCTTAAATTAAGTATTTTGAATTCTATATTGGATAAACTAGAGATCTCCATTTCTTTGGGATCATTTAGTAGAAAATTGTTGTGTTCCTTTGGTGTTGTCATTTTTTTCTTGCTTTTTATGTACCTAGAAGTTTTTTGTTGCTGTCTTCACCTTAAGAAAAGTCATCTCCTCCAGTCTTTACTCACTGGTTTTGGTGGAGAAATACCACCTGTCAGTCTTGCTAGTGACTCTGACCTTTTCTATGTGTACACCTGCTCCACACATCTTTCTTCTGGTGGCAGTATTCTTAAGCATCTATGCTTTCTTTTGATCCTTCCAAGCCAGGCCCAGTGCTGACAACCTCCCTTTTGCTATCCCTTGGGCAGTGAGGTATGCTCAAGTTTATTGTTTCTCCCAGTCTTGCAGAGTTGGGCTGGCTTTCTGTGTGTGCTCACTAGCTATTTGCAAAAGCTCATTCTTACTGCTACTGGAAGCACACACAGGGAGGTGTCCATGGGATGGGGGTGTGTGTGGCTGAGGCCCACTGAGCACTGAGGGTGCCCATGGGTCAACTGGAGGGATCTGTACGTTAGGCATCCCCAGCAGTTCATGGGCTGGCTTTATGATAGAGAACAAGATGTAGTTAATAGGGTCCATCTCTTTGATATGTTCCATTCGGAGCCCTGGCCACCATTTTCACAGGCACTCACTGCTCTCCAACAGTGCAGTTCCTCAGTATTCTTGATGGAGTGAGAGAAAAATGGGCCTCCTTGGTAGCGTCCCACACATCTGGGGAAGCCAAATGCTCACCCACATAATTTCACCTTTCTCGTGGAAGAAATCACACACAAGAAGGTTTGCTTTGGCAACGAGCATTGCCACCTTGCAGGAAGGGTGATGTGAGTAAAGCAAAACTGTTCCTCTTACCCTCTTCAATGTGTCCATTCTCAGGTTTCTTTTGTTCCGACAGTGTGCTGAATTCCTGGACTTCCACCAAGACTCTTTCATCACAGTGATTGTTAAAATATAAATCAATGTTCTTTGGGGGAAGATGGTATAAAACTCTTCTTCTCCCATGCTGATAATGTCACTCCCTGCAATTGACTTGTGTATGTTAACGTTGTATCCTGTGACCTTACTACAGTCATTTAATACTTCAAGGATTTTGTTGTTGTTGATTCTTTAGGATTTTCTACATATTAAATAATGTAGTCAGCAGAGATAGTTTTACTTCTTTTATTCCAATCTGTGTACCTTTTCTTTCCCTTGAATATTGCGAGATTTTCAGTCAATGTTGAATGTGAATGCTAAGAGAAAAAGAGGACGGTCTTGACGTTTTTCTGATCTTAGGAAGAAAGCATCTAGTTACTCACCATTAAATATGACATTGGCTTAAAGTTTTATAGGTACTCTTTGTCAACTTAAGATCTGTTTTACCACTAAATTGCTGAGAGTTTTCATCATGAATGAATGTTGATAAATTATTTTTGTGTATCAATTGATATGATTATATGAGTTTTCTTCTAAACCTAGTGTAAAATTGCTTTTTAAGTGTTGAATTATCCTTGAATATCTGGTATAAATCCCACTTGGTCATGATATATAATGCATTTTATACAGTGTTGGATTTGGCCTGCTAATATCTTCTTGATAATTTTTGCATCTATTGTCATGAGAAACGTTGATCTGTAGTTTTTCTTTCCTGCCATGTCTTTATCTGGTTTTGGCATTAAGGTAATGCTGGCCTTATAGAATTAGTTAGGAAGTGTTCCCCATGCTTCTAAATTCTGCACACAATTGTAGAGAATTAGTATCATTTCCTTCTAAAATGGTAAAATTCATCAGAAAACTGCCTGGGTTTTGCTCTATTTTTTAGAATATTATTAATTACTGATTGAATTAATATAGGGTTTATTCAGGTTACCTATTTATCCTTATATGAGATTGGTTAGATGTGTCTTTCACGGTATTAGTTCATGTCATCTGTGCTTTAAAATTTGTGGGCACAGAGTTGAGCATAGTATTCCTTTATTATCCTTATGATGTTCATGGGATGAGAGTTGGGAAATGTTCCCTCCTGTTCTATATTTTAGAAGATTTTGTGTGGATTGATGTATCTTCTTTTAAATACTTTGTAGAATTCACCATTGAGGCATTCGGGACCTTGATTTTTTTTTTTTTCTGTGAGTGCTTTTAACTACAAAAATTACTTTCTTTAACAAATACATAGCTACTAATGTTATCTTCCTCTTCTATAGGCAAATTGTGGGGCTCTCTCTATCTCTCCCTCTCTCATCAGTCTGACTAGACATTTATTGTTATTGATCATTTCGTTAAAACAATTTGTTGGTTTTTAAAATTTTCTCCCTTATTTTTTCTTTCTCCTTGTTTTTCCATTATAATTATTATTTCCTTCTTCTGCTTTTGTTTTATTTTATTTGCTCTTTTATCCCATAGGTATATAAGTGGAAGCTTAGATCATAAATCTGAGACCTTTTAACTTTTCTAGCATGAGTTATCATATTATAAGATGTCATATGCATATTCTGATCACAGCTTTAGTTGCATTCAATGAGTTTTGATATGTTCTGCTTTTGCTTTCATTTAATTCAAAATATTTTCTAACTTGCCTCAAGTTCTTCTTTGGATTATGGATTATTTAGCAGTATGTTGTACAATTTTTAAATATTTGGGTATATTCCAGACATGGTTTTGTTCTTGGATTTGAATTTAGTATTTTTGTGGTCAGATAACATTGTCTATATAATTTCAATTATTTAAAGTTTGGTGAAACTTGTATTTTTGGTCACAGTATAGTCTGTCTTGATGAATGTTCCATATGCACTTCAAAATAATGTGTATTTGCTTGTTTTGAGGTATAGTTTTCTACACACATAATTTTTAAATCTAAGTTCATGATTTAGTGTATATTTTAGCATAAATACACACTAAGGAAGGTCATGTTTCTTAATGCTGCAGGAAACATAGGGGTGCATATATTGTTTCAAATTAGCATTTTGTTTTCTTTGGGTAAAAAACCAGAAGTTGAATTGCTGGACCATATGGTAGTTCTATTTTTCATTTTTTGAGGAACTTCCATACTATTTTTAATAGTGTCTGTACCAGATATGCTGCAATGTTGGGGGAAAAAAAAAGGAAAATTCCAGGATTTAAAATAACAGAGGTTTATTCCTCAGTTATGTCATGTGTCTATTTGGGGTCAACTATGGATTCTTCTCTCTGTTTTCATTATTCTCAGTCCAGACCCAAGGGTGAATAAGCATCCACTATGTAGAGCTTTTCTGGTCTCAGTTCTATTTTTCACCTAAATACATGATTTTTTAACTTAACTTTTGCCAAGAATATTAAAGTTCTGGTGTTAAGGGAGTTAAAAATTGCATTATTTATAAAAGAATATGGAAATATTTCTTTTATTTATAAAAACTAATAAACAACTAATTTTTGCAGTGTAGAACAAAAATTGTATTTATGATTTGACAAATTTAATTTTAATAAAAGCCCTAGAAGAAAATTGTATTTATATAATTTGTAATTTAAAAAAATAGAAGACTCAACTGAAGAAAGGAAATCATCAGACTGAAGGAGAACATGCACAGAGAAAAGAGAAGGAGATCATGGGGTCAGAATTTGGAGAGAGACATGATATTATGAAACCAAAAATAACTATTTTGAGATGGCAAAAAAAAAAAATCATGAAATTCACATAGTCTTAGTGATTCTATTTAGGGAGCACTGGCAGATATCATCTTTACAGGGGTATTATATACGTATAAATAGTATAATATATAAGTATAAATTCAATACAACCTTCAGTAAAAAGAGCTTGATAAGAAAATATCAGTATATCTTAGGCCATTAGTATACAGAAGGGATTTAAGAGAGTCTATAAAAAATTTTAACTGTTCTTATTGCTAAAACAGTTAAACTTTTTAAAGATATATCATTTTCCTTTCAACCTTATTCAATACTTGAAGCTAAATTTTAAAGGGAGAAAACTTTTTTTGAAACCAACTTTGTAATTTTACTTATTTATATATTTTTAAGGAACTTCTAGAATCCTGCTCATCCAATTGCTTTGTAAAAATAGAACTGTTTTGCCTTATGAATGGTGCACAATATATTTCACAAAATACATTATTTTCTAAAGAAACTGGTTTATTCCAATAAGAGAAGAAGGTTTTAGTACAAAGCATAACGTATTTCTCTGAAAATTGTTTTTACTTACAGAATAGAAAACAGTCTCAGTAAAAGATCATGATTCCCTGGATGCAGTAGTTACATGACTTCAAATGACATGTTAGTGTTAAAAATGTGCTCTATTACTTTAAAATGAACAATTTTCATTTTATCTCATTGTCATGACTAGGCTTTTCATAAATTAGAGGATGTTATGTAGTAACTGTTGAATTTGCAGATGTTAAGAAAAATGTGTAGATTCATAGTAAACGTTTTCATCAAGCTGAATAAATGTGTCATACACTTTCTGTGTAATATAGAGTGGGTTTGCCCCCATTACTGGCTCATTATTGTGCTGAACATTTGATTTCATTAACACATATACTGACATCTTTGTATCTTACCATAAATTTTGTGGGCTGCATAAAAAATAGAAGTGATTAAAAATATGGACCGAGTTCAGATCAGTGCCTAGCACATTTACTAGCATTGGTAGACATTCAATCAATGTTGAATATTTAATAAATCAACAGAATGGCAAATCCATTCTTAGTCACATTATAGGAATTATGTATCTCAGTCCTGTGTTTGCTTTCTAGAAAACAGTGCCTTAATTAGAGATGTGATGTTTCAGCTCTACATTTTGTTTAATCCTTACAAAATATATTGTATGAAAGCAAAGATAAATGAGCAAAAATAAATTAGTTTTTTGTATATGTTATGCCTAAAACATAAACACATGCTATTTCATATTTCTAATTCTGAGAGGCAGTTTTTGTCCTTTATTTTATAGAAAAGTACTAAAGAAGTTAAATTATTCACTCATAAAGTTTCACCTAGTTATTTTCAGGGAAAGAGATTAGATTTGAACCAATATTTTGAATCTCCAATACTTCTTACTCTTTACAAAATAAGTTATTTATATTAGAATGGAAAGAACAGTTTATCCCAACTCCTTTAAATTACAGTATGAAGAAGTATATTTAAATAAAATACAGGTAAGTAATCAAGAAACTCAAGGAAATGCTAAGACTGTATTGTAATAGAGTTTCAAATTGATTTTTAAATAATTATGAATTTCTATAATGTTGTTACATTCATTATTATAAATGCATATGTTGTTCAATCTTTCTTTTTGAAAGTCATTTTTTTTTTCTCAGCTAATCTCCCTCTGCTTCTCTCTGTAAAAGGATTTCACGGTTTATGAAGGGAGAACTGTGTGAATTACATTTTGTTGTGGCACTAAGGGAAAAGAAACTCCTAGGCTCATGGTGGCTTTTGGGAGTGACTTAGCTGGCATGATACTTTGTCATTACACGTGCAGCTTATCTCCAAAGATAAACTGGCACTGCAATCCACCAGCTCACAGTGTGCTATTGGGAAGAATTAGCCGCTCTCATTTCCTCCATCTCGCTCTGCCTTCAGCCCATGTGGTCTTCGCTACACCTTCCATCCACCACTGATGGGCCACTGCAATCTCTGTCCTCTTTCCTGGCATCAGAATTCACCTTGGCGAGAACACTGTCCTCTGTAGGAGACACTAGGAAGTCAATTATATAAAAAAGGAGAAGAAAAACACTCTTCTAGTCTCCATATTATCCCAGCACCTAGCAGAGGGTCTTGAGACTACAAATATTTGCTGAAGAAATGAATTGAATGTGGATCTGAGCTTAGTATCTGAGAGAATATTAGCACGAAAGAAAAGAAAGTATAAAAGCATGTGCACGATTCTGTCTAGCCCAATTTGGCAAAGAAAGAAAAGAAACATGGATTCTAGGGATAAAGATTAAAATGCTGTTCTTTGAAAGTTGTGTATGCAGGATGGTGAAGAACTCTAAGAGCAATATGAGAAAAGCCTATTAGAAATTTTTTTTAATTTTTAATTTTATTGGAGTATAGTTGATTTACAATGTTGTGTTAGTTTCAGGTATACAGCAAAGTGACTCTGTTATACATATACATATATTCATTCTTTTTTAGATTCTCTTCTCATATAGGTTATCCCAGAATACTGAGTAGAGTTTACCGTGCTATACAGTAGTAGGTCCTTGTTGGTTATCTATCTTATATATAGTAGTGTGTGTATGTTAATCCCAAGCTCCTGATTTATCCCTCCTCCTCCACGTTTCCCCTTTGGTAACCATAAGTTTGTTTTTGACATCTGTAAGTGTGATTCTGTTTTGTACATAAGTTCATTTCTTTTTTAAAAAATTAGATTCCACATGTGAATGATATCACATGATATTTATCTTTCTCTATTTGACTTACTTCACTTAGCATGATCCATCCATTTTGCTGCAAATGGCATTATTTCCTTTTTATGGCTGAGTAATATTTCATTGTATATATATATGATTGTTAAAAATATAGAAACACATTATTACACTATTGCCCTAACCCAATACCTAATGATCTCTTTTATTTTCCATTGTTACTGTCTATTTTCTGTTGTATTTGGTATGTGTATCCATTGCTATTAAAATATTATAATTTATCTGTAGATCTCCCTTGATAAAACATTTTCATATTATAGCTTCTTCAAAGGTGTGTTAATATAAACTTATTAATTCCATAGGTTTTAGCATGGAAATATGTACTGTGAACATTGGCAAAGGATAGTTTAAAAATTACTAGATTGTTCTCATATTTCCTCCTCATTATTTACTTAGTAAAATTTATTGTTGTCCCCTTGGCACAAAGATATTTCCACTAATAGTATATGGGAAACACCCTTATAAAAACAGCACTCTGAAAGTGGCATTTCTATTATGATTATTTAAAAATAGGAAAAATAAAAGCACATTTCATTACAAAGTCTGTTTCAACATGTTCAATTAAAGTTGGAATTAATACCTTTTTTCTGAATATCAGCCACAATCTATAATTTGATTATTCCACATCTACTGTAATGTGTTTTGGAAATTTTATATTCACACAATGGAATACTATACAGCAATAAAAATAAACTTCAAGTATGCACAAAAATATAAACCAATCTGAGAAATGCAGTAATGAGCAAAAGAAGATAGTCATAAAAAATATATACTATTATATGATTTCATTATATAAAGTTAACTATAACTAACCTATGTTTCTAGAAAGCAGACTAGAGATGATACTGGATGATGGAGGGGGTAGTACACAGAAAATGGAAGGGAACTTGAGAGAGGTTTCTGGAATGCTCATATGTTCTGTTACTTGATCTGGTTGCCGCCTACTGCATTTTGTGAGATTCCAACAAGATGAATACTTTGATATGTGCACTGTTCTGTATATAAAAGATTGAGAAGGGAAAAAGTGGAGCGATTCACTCATCATTTTAAGGGTGTGATTTGGAAGGTGAATGCATGATCTTTGCTCCCATTCGTTGGGGCCAATATAGTATCAGGCTATACTTAGCTGGAAGAAAGATTGGGAAATGTGGTCAATTTTCTGGCAGTGAGGTATTTGCCTAAAACTTTGGTGTCCTATTACCAAAGGGCAAAGGAGAAAATGGAAATTGAGGGGCAGCAAGGAGTTTCTGCTGCTGTGAATCAGGCCTTATTTCCAGAAATGATGTTAAAATGATAGTTCAGTAGTAGTACATTTCCTCAGCATTAAAAATGTATTATAAATTGAAGTGAAATTTAAGGGAACAATTTTCTCACAGAAAAAAAATCTTGATGAAACATTAGATAATTACTTGGGTCTTTATAAAAATGAATAATCACAAAACTTTCCCACATCATTTTATGTACCTAGAGACCCTATTTTGGTTAAATTGTATAAAAAGGAGTTTATATTTGAATTGGTTTTTTGTGTACATACAACTCATCTGGAAAACCGTTTTGTGTATATCATTTAAAATTAACACCATCTGTACAGACAGCTAACACCTGATTTCATTGAATGAGGATTTTATATAGCTTGATGCCAAAATCATCACTTATACCAAATGTTTGTATTCTTCTTTCATAGTTTGTGGTACCAGGCTCTCAAGCAAAGTTTGTCTTAGTAAAATGTGGCTTTTACCTTTACTTTTATGGCTTTTACCTTACGTTTATATCATTGTTAATTTTTTGGCCAATGACTCACCTATACCTTGTATCATCTGAAACTTAGTCTAATAAGTATCAACCATAAGAGTAAGCATCTTATTGTAACTTTGCAGTTTTAAATAACTAGTGAATGTCTTTTATTGTGTCACCATGGCATATGTCAATCAAAAACAAAAATTATGAATGACACTGAACGAACTTATCTGAAGAACTAGGACTAGTTCATCTTTATCATTTGAATGGGTAAACCTATGTAGGAAACTCTGTAGGTCATTATCTGGCTTTTTCTCTTTCATATTAGATAATATCACACCTGGAATATTTCCAGAACCATTTCTTATAAATTAACTTAATCAATTAACTGTTTGACCAAACAAGTAACACAAAGGAAAATAAGATGTCTAATGTCATACAGGGGAGTGGCAGGGAGAGTGGCCATCCAAAAGTAGCTGGCCATGGTGAATGAGCATCCTTCCTCCTGGTCAATTGTCAGTGTATGATGAAATGTGAGATTCCAGGTTCTAAAAAACAAAACAACAACAAAAACAAACAAACCCCCTCACCTATTGTGAGATATCTCTCCATGTAAAACAACAACAACAAAAATCCTAATAATAAAGTTGGTTTTTAAATGGCTGAAGTATATCTTACAAATCCATGCCAGAACTGACCTGTGGACCAACACATTGCAAATTCTGCATTAGACTTTGACGTGTATATGAATGTATTTCAGGTTAAATAGATCATTCCAACAAATGTTGACTACTGATGTTCATTATTATTTCCTAATCTAGTTAATGTTGACCCTTCATATTTGAGGAATATTTTTGGAGAATTTTTATAGGAAAACTAAAAAAAAAAGACTAAACTAAAATTATTTTATTTAGTGAATAAGAAGTGGGTAAGTGACAGTAAACTCATACACTGTTAAACAGAATGTAAAGGAAATAAAAGAACGTAGATATCACATTGATGAATTTTCACAAAGGGTGATAGGTTTGCACTATAGAGAAATAGGATATTTACAAGCAAGATGCCATATTATTAGTGTCTCATTTGTATCTAAATAGGTTTTCTAGGTTTAAGAAGATTTAAAACCTCAGACTTAAATGTAGATATAATAAGGTTATTCATACCATTCAGTCAATAAAACTTTTCAGTAAGCACCTTCATAAATACTATTTCTCTAACATTATTTTCCCCCAAAGATATGTAAGGTACTTACATACATAGAATATGTAAGCCAGGGAGAAAAAAAAATCTCTTCACATACATATGCATACTTTTGCCTCTCCAAAATTCTACACGTGCTAAACTATATATTCTAGAAGTGATCTATTAAAGTCCCCCTTTCCTCTATGTGTGCTTTTAAAATTTTGAAATCTAAGGTAACTTTATCCTAACTGTAAATTTCATCTTCAGAATCAATGCAATTTTCAGGCATGGCAATATATTTTTGAGTTAGGATATTATCATTGAACTTATTTAACACCATTACTTTCGGAAAGATGACTAATTGTGTTACTTTCATTTCTTTTCTTTTTATTTTTTTCTTCACACATACAGAAAGGTAGAGTGTCTTTAAAGGTAAGAAGTAACAAATCCTAGAGACAGGTGAAAGGCCTAGAACTAGGAGAGTGGAATAAGGGACATAAGGCAGGAAATGAGTTAGGAGTGGGAATCAGCTAGTCCACAGCAGTGACTGTAGTAAATGACAGAACAAGAGCTAGGATGAAAAACAGAGTCAGAAGAGTATATAGAAGAAGGCAGATATTAGGAATATCTGATAAAGAGAGGCCCAAGAGGAATTTCCAGAAAAATCAAGACATACATGATCAGGACACACAGTAGGTCCAGACAGTTGATCAGTCAGGCAAGTCTTGAAGATTTGGGAGGTTATTAAAACCCAGCTGGGCAAGGGGTCTGCAACACAGAAGGAAAATCTGCACTCCACAGATCAGATCCCCAGGTGCCTAGGTTCAGACAGCTTCCAGACCAATAATGCTTACTAATTACAATAAAAACAAAGAAAAACCATAGTTAACTTTTAAAAAGTGTTTTCTATATCATTTGACAGGTGGATTTCATACATAATCTTATTTAACATGAAATTTCTAAAAGGTCGGTATTATTTTACCTATTTTGTGATTGAACAAACCAGGACAGAGATTTTAGGAATCATGGACATTAGCACTAAGTTAGTAAGCAGCAGAGCTGAGAACTGAGCCCCTGTTCCATAGGACAGTGTATTAACTTCCACTTTTTACTCTGTCTACTATTAATTGTGGATTTCTACTATTTCCACTTAATTTGTTACTGTAACAAATTGACACAAATAGTGGCTTCCAACAATACGAATGTTACCTTCTGGTTCTAGAGGTCAGAAGTCAAAATGGATCTCACTGGGCAAAAATCAATGTGTCAAGAGGGCTGCATTCATTCTGGAAGGTTCTAGCAGATGATCCAATTATCCACTATGCTGAATGCCTTGTCCAGTTTCTGGAGGGTGCCCGTATTTCTTGGCTTGTGGCCCCGATCCCCCATTTTCAAAGCCAGAGACTGTAGGCTAAGTCCTGTTTCTCCTTAGTCACAGCTTCCTCTGGATCTTTTCAGGACTCTTGTGATTACATTGGGTCCCTTTGGGTAATCCAGGATAATCTTCCTATAGTAATATCAGCTGATTAGCAGACTTACTTCCACTTGCACACTTAATTCAGCTTTGCCAAATAATGTACGATATTCACAGGCTGCAGGCATTAAGGCCTGAGCATCTTTGGGGGGCCATTATTCTGCTGCCCACAGACATGGAAGAGTTTGTTTGGTTTTATTGAGTTTATCAATAAGGTAAGAGTTTATCATGGCTTTATTCTCAGCCCTAAACTCTAAAGCCTCACCCAGTCAGGGGACTTTCACATGGCTAATAAAGCTACCAACACAATGTCAGTGTTCCACCCCACTTTGTCTGACTGTTTTTCTTTCTAGCTAAACTTTAAATCTCTGGACTAACCCTCAAAAGTGTCTAAACCAAAAGCAAGTCCTGAAGATAAATATAAGGCTCTGGTTAGAAAAGAGAACGTGTGTGTGTGTTCCGATGAAGAAAAAATGATGGATATGTCATATAAGGACTTTAGTCAAAAAAATGAAAATAATAATTTCATATGTGCCTACTCATGAAATATCTTTGTAGAGAATAAAAAAAGAAAGATAATGAGAAGACATGTAGGGGAACATTTTTTGAAAAAGTAAGCTCCAAATAGCTAAGAGGACATTGTGTTGAATATAAATATGTCATCATTGCTGATCTGCTCAGATTTCTCTTTAGTGAATTCCAGCATAAATTATGTGAAAATATGGTATGATAGAGAGGATATTTTAAGATAATTGAGAAAAAATAGAAATCTGCTTAGGTACAAAGAACAAACCCCTAATGAGGAAATGACATTAAACCCATAAAACTATAGAATTCTAACATTAGAACGAAGAATCCAGAGATTTTTAAACCTTTTGTGAATAACAAATTTAAGTAAAGTAAAGATTTCCCCAGTCTTTTCCAAGAACTATGCTGAGTTGGGAGTAAATTGTTGAGCAGTAGCTAATAGGTCATCTAGAAAAAATAAGTTCTTCTTTTACTCTGTTGACCAACTAAGAATATAGGAGATGAAATTCAATGGCGACAGGACTAAGGAGAGAGAAGGATGGGATGAGGTGAGAGGAACGTCATGTGGAGGTGGCATCCTATACTCAGATCCAGTGGGTGTTAAAAATCCAATGCAACAATGTGTTTTATACAAGAAACATGCTTAATTAACAGATCCATTCCTTCACAGAGTTGCCTTTTGTGTGTGTGTGATGGGAGTGCCTGAATTCTACTGTCTTAGCAATTTCCAGTGTATGATAGAGTAATAATGACCATAGTCATCACACTGTACATGAGGTCTCCAAACTTATTCATCCTGTATAATTACAACTTTGTACCCTTTGAGCAATGTCTCCCCATCTCCCCCACCTCCATGCCCCTGGTAACTACCTGTCTACTTTCTGCTTTTACTTTTTTAGATCCCACATATAAGTGAGATTTTCTTTCTGTGTCTGGCTTTTTCATTTTCCAAAATGTCCTCCAGTTTCTTCCATGTTGTGACAAATGACAGGATCTTCTTTATTAAGACAGAATAATGCTCCAATGTATATATATATATGGAATGAATAAAGAAATTATATATATATATGTGTGTGTGTGTGTGTGTGTGTGTATATATATATATATATTCATCCATCAATTGACACTTAGGCTGTTTCCATACCTTGGCTATTGTGAATAATGCTCCAATGTATATATATATGGAATGAATAAAGAAATTATATATATATATGTATATATATATGTGTGTGTGTGTTTGTGTATGTGTGTATATATATATATATATATATATATATATATATATATATATATATATATTCATCCATCAATTGACACTTAGGCTGTTTCCATACCTTGGCTGTTGTGAATAATGCTGCAATGAATATATATATATGGAATGAATAAAGAAATTATATATATATATGCATGTGTGTGTGTGTGTATATATATATATATTCATCCATCAATTGACACGTAGACTGTTTCCATACCTTGGCTGTTGTGAATAATGCTGCAATGAATATATATATATATATATATATATGGAATGAATAAAGAAATTATATATATATATGCGTGTGTGTGTGTGTATATATATATATATATATATTCATCCATCAATTGACACGTAGGCTGTTTCCATACCTTGGCTACTGTGAGTAATGCTCCAATGTATATATATATACGGAATGAATAAAGAAATTATATATATATATGTATACATATATGTATGCGTGTGTGTGTATATATATATATATACATATATATATTATCCATCAGTAGACACTTAGGCTGTTTCCATACTTTGGCTGTTGTGAATAATGCTGCAATGAATATATATATGGAATGAATAAAGAAATTATATATATATATATATGTATGTGTGTATGTGTATATATATATATATATATATATATATATATATATATATATATATATATATATATATATATTCATCCATCAATTGACACTTAGGCTGTTTCCACACCTTGGCTATTGTGAATAATGCTGCAATGAATTTGGGAGTGCCGAAATCTCTTTGAGGTACAGATGCCATTTCCTTTAGGTAGTCTTGACTAAAATAAATATATTCACAACCTAAAAGTCGAGAGTTATGTTTTATTCAGCAGGAATGTTTAGGACTTCAAGCCCAGGAGGCAGCATCTCAAGTAACCCTGAAAGAACTACTCCAAGGAGGTGAGAGGAGGAGCCAGGATATATAGGAGTTTTGCAACAAAGGGCAGGTGTTCTGAACGTCAAAAGATTATTGCTAACTAAAGAAAACCAGATATCTCAAGCTAAGGAATTTAGCGCTTTTCTATGTATAGGAAGATGCAAGAGTCTGGGCTCACAGAAATCATTCCCTGGACATGCACCTCAGCTCTCTGGGGCCAGGATCCTGTGTTTTCATATCCTGAGTTTCCTCGGGGCTCCCAGTGGGGGGTAGCTGCAGTCTCACAGCTACTAGATGGCAGGTATGCTTTTCCTTCCTGGGTTTCCTCAGTGCTCACCTGCTCACCTTTGGTGGTGGCTGCAATCGCTGATGACTGTGATATCCTTTGTTTACTGATATGGCAGGAAATATTCCATTTCTTAATAAACACCCAGGAGGACTGCTGGATCATACGGTACTTTTACTTTTAGTGTTTTTATTTTACTATGTACATGTATATCAAAACATCATGTTGTACACCTTAAATATACATAATTTTTATTTAAAAAATAAGTAATAAAAGCAAAACAAAGAACATGCCTTACATCAAATAATAAAGGGGGTAACTTAAAAAAATAAAAAAGAAAACATATGAGGCAAATAATAACCAAAATCAAGTCCAGGTACCAATTTAGTAGCAGATGACTAAGACTTGAAGGTGGAAATAAATCAGTGAAGTTTTTGCAACTATATGTCATTTGACCAAAGTAGAAACAACAGGAACACAAAATGACAGTAAAATTACCATACAGAGAAACTAAAATACATTCTTAGAAAACGCCTGTTGGGGACACAATCTAGGGTGATCTAATTAGGTTGCATTATGACAAAGGTGCCAGGATATCACAAGCTTGATCGTGTTTTATAATGTAAGACTCTGCCTTAGCTGAGTAGAAAGAGAGGGAGAGAGTCTCCTGCCAGTCTTGAAGAAATGAACAGCCGGGTTGTGACCTGTCTATGGAGAGGGCCATTTGGCAAAATGAACTGTTGGTCGTAAACCCTAGGACCTAAGTGTGGCCCTCAGCCAACATCTAGCAAGAAAATGGGACCTCATTCCTATACTCAGAAGGAGAGGGATTCTGCCAGCAACCCTGGGAAGCTTAGCAGAGGATTTATTCCCAGTCAAGACTGGTTAAGACCTCAAAGTGCTGATACCTTGGTTGCAGCCTTGTAGGACTTTGAACAGATCACTCAGCAAGGCCGTCCAGACTCGTCACAGAAACTGTAAGATAATCAACAGGTGTTTAAACCACTATATTTGTGGTAATTTGTTTTGGAGCAATACATATCTGACACACAGCCTTTGGTTTCAATTGTAAAGGTGGAGACCTATACATAGCCTAAGAAGTAATTATCATGAATTCTGGAGATATTTGAAAAACTGTCTTCATACATTGGAGAAAATTCCGAGTTCAGGATATGTCTTGATCAAATTATACTAGCATGGAGAGTCTAAATGTGATGGATACGGACTGTGGTTACGACAGAGCCCACCGCACCCTGTAGGCGTGATGTGAGTTTGAGCACATATATCAGATACATTAAAGGGACCACTTTGTGAGTGGGGACTCTGAATGAATTGGAAGAAATTCACTTAATTATTTGTAATAAATTTTTAATTTTATTTTTGTTACTAAAAGCCTAAGAGATTATTGAATGAGGTTACAAGACAAAGTATTGCAGAGAATATATTAAATGTAACACAGCTAAACTCTTAAGTGCTACCAGAAAGCGTAAAAACAGAAATGCAAATGAAATGAGATTTAATTATAACACTATCAGTTCTGAGAGATAAAATACACAGAAATGCAATTTAAATGTTTGAACGACATAATTAATAAAATGAACCTGAAGTGACAGTAGAGAATAGAAATTGTCTTTACTTTCTTTTTTTAAGAGTTTTCTTTTTCTTAATTAATAGGCTTTATTTCTTAGAGTAGTTTATGTTTATAGGAAGATTGAACAGAAAATACAGAGCATTCCCACATGCCCCTTCTCCCTTACACTCCACACAGTTTTCCCTATTTTTTATATCTTTCATTATTGTGGTACATAATACAATTGTTGATAATTGAATTAAACTAATATTGATACAGTATTACTAATGAGAGTCCAGAACATACATTAGCATGCACTCTATATTATACATTCTTTGAGTTTTGACAAATATATAATTCCATGTTTCCATCATTACAGTGTATTAAAGAATAGTTTCACTGACCTAAAACACTCCTGTCTTCTACCTGTTTATCCCTTCTTCTCCCCTCCCAGAACCCTGGCCACCACAAACTTTTTTACCATCTCCATAGGTTTGACTTTCCCAAAATATCATATTGATATCATCATACATTATGTAACCTTTTAAAATTGGCTTGTTTCACTTAGCAATATTCATTTAAGTCTCCTTCACGTATTTTCATAGCTTGACAGCTCATTTATTTTGTCATTAAATAATATTTAATTGAATGTATGTATCACAGTTTGTTTATTCATTCATCTATTGAAGGGCACCTTGTTTGCTTCCAAATTTTGGCAATTATGATAAAAGCTGCTATAAAGATTTATGTGCAGGTCTTTATAAGGGCATAAATTTTCAACTCTTTAGGGTAAATACCTCGGAGCATCATTGCTAGATCATATGGTAAGATTGTGTTTAGCTTTGTAAGAAACTGCCAGACTCTTCCAAAGTTTCTGTACCATTCTGCATTCCCAGCAGGCATGAATGAAAGTTCCTGTTGCTCCAGCAGTTAGTATTGTCAGTGTTTTTGATTTTTAGCCATTCTAACAGGTGTGTCACAGTTTCTCGTTGTTTGAATTTGCAATTCTCTAATTACGTTTGCTGTTGAGCATCTTTCCATATGCTTATTTGCCATCTGAATATCTTCTTTGGTAGGAAATATGTTCCGATCATTTATCCAGTTTCAAATTGGTTTGTTTTCTTATTGTAGGGTGTTAAGAATTTTTTTTAATAAATTTTATATACATCCTTTATTATATGTGAGTTTTGCAAATATTTTCTTCCAGTGATGGCTTGTCTATACAGTGTCTTCCACAGAGCAGAAGTTTTTATTTTAATTAAGTCCAACTTATCAATATATTTTTTTCATGGAGTGTGCTTTCGGTGTTGCATCTAAAAGCTCAAATCCAACCCCAAAGTCATCTAGATTTTCTATCTTATGTTGTAGGAGTTTTATATATTCTTGCATTTTACACTTGGCTCTGTGATCCATTTTGAGTTAATTTTTGTGAAGTGTGTAAGTTCTGTGTCTAGGTTCATTTTCTTGCATGAGGATGTCCCCTTGTTCCAGCAGCACTGGTTGAAAAGACTATCCTCTCTCCATTGAATTGCCTTCACTCCTTTGTCAAGGATCACTTGACTGTATTCATGTGAGCCTATTTGTAGGCTCTGTATCGTGGACCTATTTTGCAAGTGTCCATGAAAATCTTACAAACGTTGATTATCCATCAGGGAAACTGGGTAAAGCAGAATAGTTCTAATTATATTAAAAGCAAAAAGCAAGAAAAAGAAACCCACTAATCATGCTTTTAGGTAAATATTAAGCAAAGAAAAAATTTTAAAAAACATTATCATACTCTTTTATTTTCTTCCTCCAGTTTTGAGATATAAGTGACATACAGCACTGTATAAGTTTGAGGTGCAGCATAATGATTTGACACACATACATCATGAAATGATTATGATAATAACATCCATGTTTAGTGAATATCTACCATCTCCCATAAATAAAAATTAAAGACATAGAAAACATTTATTTCGTTGTGACGAGAACTCAGGATTTACTCTTAAAAACTTTCATATATTATATATAGCAGTGTTAATTATATTTATCATGTTGTACATTACATCCCTAGCACTTATATATCTTATAACTAGAATTTTGTACCTTTGACTGCCTTCATCAAATTTTCTTTCTCCTCCTGCCTCTTTAAATGCATAGGCTTAATATTTTATTACTAAAAAGCAACTACCAATATTCTAAATGAAATCTACTTTTTGTTCAGTAAAAGTGAGGACAGGGCCATTTCAATGCCTCTACTAAATTTAATGCAGCTTAAATTGGGACCAGGTGCATATTTTCCTCTGAAAATTTTTGGTCAAGCATGTCTAACCACAAAAGCAAATGGAATTTTCAGAGGTAGATTTGTTTCCCATGATGTATTTTGTTAATAAATATATTGTCAAGAAAATAAAAACAAGCACTGAGTGTGTGTCTTCCTAAAGTATAAGGTCACTTTTTGAAAGGCATTAGATTTTCCTGAAGTAAAATCTGATGGTTCTAAATCAATAAGTGTAATAGTTTGTTTTAAACTCTTAGAAGAATTCAGAGGAAATGAACCTAGTCAAGTAAAAAACTTGTTTGATTTTGTTACTTAATCCTCAGAATATTAAACATTGATCAAGTATTTTAAAAAAATATTCTAATGATTCCAGAAAGAATGTAACTTATTCAACAGAAAGCAGAAGGGAAGGTAGAGCATAATTAAAGTGAAAAAACTGTTCAGAATGTTTGTATTTGGAACTGCACTAAACCTATATATTTATTTGAAAACAATAGCCATTGACATCTTTCTGTGTTTTATATTTACTATTTGGGTACACAGTATCTGCTTTCCAATCCAGTCTATCAAGTCAAAAGTTTTGAGAACATTTTATTATCATATAAATTTTGAACATATGTTATCAGTATTGTGGCTAAATTATTACTTTTGTGATGCTTTTATATGGCATATTTTCCATACTCTGTTTTAAATTACTGTTTCTAATAGACTGGAAAGCTATTGAATTGTGTATACAAATTTTGTATTTGTATTATTATTTTTCAGTTGATTGGGGGGATTTCTTTATAGGCCACAAGATTTTCTGTGGATAAATTCTGTCTTACTATTTTCAGGCCTTTGAAATTGCCCATCTATGAGAAGCACAAAATCTTCCCTGAATAAAATTTAAAAGAATTTAGTAATTTGTCAAATATATTAATGACCCGCCCATCATAACATGGATTATTGAAGGCTGACATGTAACTAGGCAGCAATCTGCTAATCCTTTCTGGTTTATACTTCTACTAAGGTGATTTCCTACATACAAGACATTGAGGTGATTTCCTACATACAAGACATAAAAATATTAAAGCAAACTATTTTAAATCATAGCTGGGAATGTGAAATAAATTAGATAAGAGTTAAAATAAATAGGTATTACTGGACATTATTAAATAAAGATTTTAAAATAAATTTAAATAAATAATTGTGTAAATGATTCAATGAGAAGTCTTGTGTTTTGGTATGTTAATCTCATGGGGTGAAACATAGAATGCATACAGAGTGCTAAGATATTTCAAATGGGACTTGTTGCACAGTTAATTTATTGTCACTTGAGTTATGTACAGATTATTTACCACCAAATTAAACAGTGATTCAGAGAGATTATTGTGAACCTCAAAATAATAGACTCCTTGAACTTCCTATTTTAAAAGCTCAACAAAAATATGCAAATCTACTACTACTACTATTACCAAATATAGTTTGTAGATGTAGAAGCATGACTAATACCTTCTTCCGGCACTAGTAGCAAGGAAAAAATAGGATAAATTGAAGAAGCTATATAGAACGTCCAATGATAATGGTCATTTTCCTTTCACAGATCTACTGAGTGCCAATTAGAACTAGTATAAAAACTTTTTAACATAAAAGAAAATTTGTGGTTCTATCTTTGAAATGTAAGCATTTATAAATATGTATGAAGTTCAAAGACAATAATTCTAAATTATTTTTTAATAATAAATAAAAGAAGATAAGAAAACTGTGTTCATGGGGACACTGTGAGAAAATAATTAAAGGAGGCATTTGTAGGGCTTTTAAAATTACTGTCTATATCTATCTGTCTATCTATCTATCCATCCATCTATATACTGGTGAATTAACCTAAGGTTTTGTGGGTTTTTTCTAAGAAATATTTTGATTCATATCCCCAGACATCTTTCAGAGCAGTCCAAATATTAGTGTTCCACATCATTTAGAATATGAATATCTTATACAAATAGCCAATGTCATTTGGGAATCAGTGTGTATCTTGTGAAAATGCTAGAATAGATAGAAGATAAATTTAATATTTGATGGAGAACTTCTGAGCACATTTGATCGGTCATAATTAATATTCCTCATCTTGCACATTCTTTTACAAGTTTCTTACGTGTACATCTCTAACAAGTCTTCCTAGATTGTAAAAGAATTGTTCTATGTTAAATGTACTCCTTTTTTTCTTTTTCTATTCTTCCCTCTCTCTCTCTCTCTCTCTTTCCCCCCTCCCAGCTATCTTGGCAGAAATATGCCCAAGTCAAAATATAACCTCAGTAAGTAAGAAATGAACAGTAAGCTTTCAATTATAAATGCTATATAGTTTACAAATACTCATTGCCCTGGTGATTATGAGCTTTGTTAATTAAATACACAAATAAATATCATTTCTGTGGAGCCATATAACTGATTACATAGGAATATATTTTTAAAAGTTTTCATTGTCCAATGGAAATGATAGTCAATAGAAAACAATAGCAGGAGATAACTAATAGGAACAATACGTAAGTTTATTATATTCAGTCATGAAAACTCAACCTTATCACAGCCCAGGTAGCTACATGTAAAACAAATATCTTTCATTTCTTGAAAAATATTAGTGTACATGCAAGAATAAAAATATAATATTCTTTAGATAAAGACAATCCCTCATAGTATTTTTTTTGACATTCTATCTCTTGGGTTGGTGAAGCTGATTAGGGAAATATCTGTACGCCTCACTTAAGGCTCTCAGATCCTTTATATTCAAAAGTTTTATGCTAAAAGGTTTTTAATGAAGTTTCTAAGCCAGCATTGATTTGTTTTGTTTTCCACGCTTTTGTCAGCAATATCAATGTCTGGAAAGTAATTGAATTGATTAGTTGTAAACACGCTTGATGGCAAAATATATAGAGGTTTGAATGCTGGATATTAGTTGTTGGCAACTAGCATATAAACTCCCTTTCTAGTCATGTACCAGTTTATTTCAGATGCAAAGGATTTTGTTCCTAAATAACAATTTGACCATTCAGTAATGTAACTACCCTTCTAGAAAACTTCAAACGTATTTTAAATGTCAAAGTTGACTGGAGACATTTTCTGGTAGATCAACCACTCAGGTAATTGAAATTACGCTCCCTAAAGAAGAAGGCAATTCTAGTTCACAAGCTTAGAAAATAAAATGCACAGTCAATAAATAGTAAATAACATAATGCTAATAAGTGGCATATGGTGCTAAAAAACTAAGAAGTTATGACATTGATCATAAATCAATGTCTATTAACTGACATTTTAGTTAGCATAATATTTAATGTCTCTTGAGTATATTATAAAATTAATGTCTCTGATATGAGTTTTTCTAATTATATGGAAGCCAGCAAATTATTACCAAAATAATATATATTCACACACAAGCACAAACTTAGTTACAAATTAAAGGGAAATATAATTTACTGTAAATACCATGCTTTGTGTGCTATGATCAGAATTTAAAATTTATGTTGATGGCTGTGCTTGTACAGTCTTGTGAATAATGAACAATTGTAATATTTGTTTTTGATAATCTGTTTAAAATATCTTGTTTATATTTGTGTTTTTATCATACTATCACTAATGTTAACAATGGTAAAAATATAAGATAAAATTTAACCATCTACACATAATAATATTTTATTATAATAGTAAATAATTCAAGGGCCAAAGGGTCAGAAACAGGTGGTTCTTGGGCCAAGAGTCCTCAGTAGATAGATATTTTAAGGCCTGTACTTCCCTTTAACGTTAAGAATTAATATGCCTTTAATCTGGTATATACTTTCTGTATGTCAAAGAATCCTGTATTTTCTGTTGTTTTATCTTTGGCCAGGCTCAAAATTTAATTTTGACTGCCTGATCCCTGCAGGCATTTGATTTTCCTAAAACACATTGTTTTCTATGATCTCTGAGTATCAGCTGCTTTGTATTTCCTCCTCGTGTCTGATATAGAAGGTGTACAGTATCACAGGCCAGATAGCATTTGAGATTAATCCTTGGTTGATAACCCTCATATAAAGACATATTTGTTTCTGACTCTAAGAGGTTGACATTAACAAAATTAATGGGAAAACACTATAGAAGCTACACTGACTTAATTTTAAGGTTCTCAAATAAACTCACTTGAGAGAAATGTCTCATTGACCTTCTCAGTCTCATTCTTCTTCCTCTTCTGGGCCCAGAAATGTAAATTCCTCTACTTTATTAAAAACAGGATTAATACTGGTCTCTTTGTCTCTCCTAGCTCAATCACGACATTCTCAGGAGACTGTCATACCTATAAAGTCTATCAACATAACCCTAACCCTAACCAAAAGATGACTCTTTCTCCATGAAAAATACTATTTCACCCTGTGTTATAGTAACTATTGATTTCTTCTCAGATGTACTCCTTTTGTAATTCTACAGCTAGATAATAATTTCACTTGGATTTACTTTTCTCAACAATATTTATGTGTAAATCAAAGACATATTTGAGCAGAATTTCACCCCAATAATGGTAGAAAGGAATGGGAGAGAGATATTTGACATGTTACAAAATATTTGTATATGTGACAATTTGATATAAATGGGAAATCATTAGCCAGATCTATAAATGTATCCATGTCTTTGAACCAGTAATTTCACAGTTCCTGAAGATTTATCTGGAACAACTGATTTTAAAAGTGCTATAAATCAAAGTGCACACTGCAATGATATCAATAATAATAACTAAAATAGATTAGAATGATTTAGAAAGTTGTTAAATGCAATGAATAGTTTTTGATCATTATTATACTAACCATAAAGACTAAAGAAATATCAAAATGTAAAATATTTTAAAAGAATGTATAAAATCAGGTACATTAACATTTATATAAGTAATATTAGTAATTGCATAGTTTATTATAGTTATATATATAATAAATAGTATAACTGCTAAGTAGTAAATAATAGGGTCATTACCATGTTTATTAACATAACTATTAATAATTCCATTGAGAAGAAGAGAATATACAAAAACAGTTGTGAAATCATTGTTGCTTATGAAACAAGAATTCCTGGAAAGAATGTCCCATATTATGGGGCTCTGTGTTTTACTATTATTTTTTATATCTTTGAGATTCAGGGAAGAATTTTTAAATTACTCTTTTAATTTGCATAGTATTCAGAGGAGAAAACATAATTCCCCAACAGAATAAGGAAACATTAGTAATGCCATTTTTGTCAATAATAATTAGATAAAATATGAGGAAAGTAAGAACTATGTATTTTTAATATCATTGTTAAAGCTGCAATCAACACCTAAAATGTGCAGAATTCAAAGCCACCACTGACTTCATTTGCCATATAAAATAGAATATTGAATTTTCTTTTTTACTTCCTCTTACTTTCCCTCCATTTGTAAAGAGTTGTTATTTTTAAGTTCAAGACATATGATCCTCATTAATTTGGTCACCAGGAAATTTTTAAGAGCAAGGCCTTTGTGTTAAAGCTTTAAATTAGTCTTTTTACTACTAATAATGAAAAGATAAACTTGTTTTTATCAAGGGAATAATGATTGCATAGCCTACACTTTAAAACGTTTTTGAGTTTACTATGAAACATTGAGTTATTTAATTCTAGTCACCTTGTAGATAAAATCTGAAAAAATACAGGTAAATTTTAGTAAACATAATAAAATCTACTCACACTCATAGAACATTTTTATATACTGATAAAATTTATACCTGCTCTGTACATATTATTTTTTTAAGTCAGGTTTATTGAGTTAAAATTTACATAAAGTAAATTCATCATTCGCATCTAGTTCTCTGAATTTTGACAAAAGTGTTGTAACGGCCACTGCAGTAAAGATGCATAATATCTTTAATACTGCAAAAGTTCCTTCTTGCCCATTTGTAGTTACTCTCCTTCCCTCCCTTACCTTATGTCCTGGCAACAAGTAATATGTTTCTTGTCACACTGTTTTTGCCTATTGAAGCATGACTTAGGAATGGAATCTTACAGTCTTTTGAGTCTGGCTTCTCTCACTTAATCCACTTGATATTCATCTCTGTTGTTGAATGTATCAGTAGTTCATTCATTCGTTTTGTTGATCAATAGCATTCCATTATACATCGGTATCATAGATTGTTCAATCATTAGAGTCATAGACATTTGGGTTGTTTTCATTTGTGTTTAAACCACTGTAACCTTCTGTATACAGATTTTTATTTGGACATATATTCTTATTTTGCTTGGGAAAATAGCTAGTCAATATGCAGGGTTGTATGAATAAGTTTTAGTTTATGACGAACACTCCAATTAATGTACGATTTTATATTCACATTTACTTCCTCTGCATCTTTTCTAACATTTAACACTAGATTAAAATTGGATCAATTATATTTTAAAACTGATGTATAGCTCTTTAAATATCTACATACAAGTCCTTTGCTGTGAATATTTTATTTTTTCATGTTTTTGAATGATGTTTTGATAAACAGAATTTTTTTAATTTAATGAGGTCCAATAAATCAATACTTTTTAATGCTGGACACTATTGTATTTTAAAAATAGAAATAATATTGTCCTAATATACAGTTAATTATACTGTATATCTATGTCTATATCTGTATTTATCTATATTTATCCACACAGGTCTAATTAACATCTTCAGTGGTTGCCTCATAGACATCACAAAGTACTGTACAATGCTTAGGCTCATTAATCAACCTCCTAATTTCTATCCTTTCCAGACCCCATAAATGACATCTTAATCCACTCAATGGCTCAATTAAGACTACCTGAGTTTCATTCTTTATGTATTTTTTTCCTCACATGGCTCATCCTACTCATCATCAATACTGTGAATTAAGACTACAAATTCTGCCTTGATTCCTTCCGTTTCTGTCCACATCGACCATCACCTCCATGATCCAGCTTCCACCAACTCTCCTCCACAGTGGTTGACAGATTTCTTGTTGACCACTGACAGTACATTCTTTTGTTCCTAATCAGCTTTCCATACAGAACCTTGAGAGATACTTAAGTGTTACTTGGGCATCCATTCCACTTGGACTCAACTAAAACCCCTTAACTCTACCAACTAGACCAACCTCAGGTTTTGTAAAACCCTTTTCATTTATTTAACTACAGTCTCAATGGATTGTTATTTCCTTACAAATCCCAGGTTTCTTTCCATCTATGGGCTTAATGTGTATCGTTATATCTCATTAGAGGCTTTTCATTCTGTTTTGATCTTGCAAACTCTTTCTTCAAATAGCAGGTCAATTGTCTCTTCCTCACCCAACATTTGGCAGCCTCCACCATTAAAATTCTGATAATGGTTTGCATCCTAGTGTGCTTTTGAATAGCTCGATCACAGCAGCTTTACCTAACATTGTTTGTCCCTAAAACACCTTCAGAGTAAATTAAAAGATGTATTATGAGAGATGTTATTAGAAAATAAGACTCATTAATCATAAGAAATATTTTGAATGAAAAAGTTTGAACTCATTCATTCTTTTCATACCTTCGAAAGCAAGCTGAATTTCCCACTAATAAAAATGCCAAAGATAATGTAAATGCCAAAAGATAAAATAATGGAATATAGAAAATACAGAAAACAATAAAATGTAGAAACCAATAAGAAGAATAAAAATGAAATATGTATATTCCTTTATTCTTTTATTGGTTGTTTCCTTACTGGCCCCACCAGTTTTTATCAATCACACAAATAAATTAAGCCTACTTTATACCCATATACTGTGCACAGGTGATTTACCAACAGCCAAAGGGATAAATATTTCAATTAACTTGTGAGCAGTCTGTTGGATTTATTACAGCACAGTAGTAAAATTTTATGTTTTCACCACAAACAGCAGTGACCTTTATATAATTTCTTTTTGGAAGAAAGCATAGGACAGATAAAAGAAATAGAAAAATCATTACCACATAATAATAATTTTAGGGCAGATTACTACTCTCAATGTAACTTGCTTTATCCATCTATTGATTGCAACTATTAATTCACAAGGACAAAAATAATTTTAATAAATTTCACCTATAAAATCTATTTGGATTTTACAGCAATAGTGATAGATTTTTATTAAAAATGCTTTGGATAGAATTTTCCAAAGCTATGATTCTCCATAAGATGTTTTCAAGAAACTGAAGATGAGAAAAAAATCTATTAATCAGCTCTATATATACTTAAATATAAAATGTTCAAGGAAGAAGTACTTGTTTAACAACCTGTAATAAATGCTCATGGAAATGTTTGAATGGGCTTGTACTTGAATTAACTAAAAAACACACACATATATATTTGAGTTTAATATCTCTAATTTCTCTATACTTGTCTGTTTTGCACTAAGCCTTTAAAGGAGATATGAATCATCACGAAAGAGCAAAAGCAGTTTTTTTCACTTACTTGTTTTGGCCTTCTCTCCTTGGTTTCAGGTTTCCTACCTCCTGTTCGTCTGATTCTGAGGCTGTGAACATCTGCTCTTAGAACTTTCCAATTTTTTTTATCCTGATGTTACATATTCTCATTTTACCCTGCTTTCGACTTGTGCTTTTTCTTGGACATCATTTGGTAAATGGCTTGCCCTCTACTTAGACTGTATGGGACAAACACCAGGTAGCCCAATTTTCTGAAAGGGACTAGATAATATTCTAAACATCTCAACACAAAAGAGATTGAAGTAATACCTAGTGTGTTATCGTCATGCCTCTAACTGATGGCAAGAAAGAGTGTATAAGAAGCATCTGTGGTCAGTCTTTTTTTTTTTTTCACTTAGGATTTTTTAAAATAATTTTTATTGGAGTATAGTTGATTTACAGTGTTGTGTTAATTTCTCATGTACAGCAAAGTGAATGGGTTATACATATACATATATCCACTCTTTTTTAGATTATTTTCCCATATAGGTCGTTACAGAGTATCGAGTAGAGTTCCCTCTGCTGTACAGTAGGTCCTTATTAGTTATCTATTTGATATATAGTAGTGTATACATGTCAGTCCCAATCTCTGAATTCATCCATCCCCCGACCTCTCCCCCTTGTAACTATGTCTGTTTTCTACACCTGTGACTATATTTCTGTTTTGTAAATAACTTCATTTGTACCATTTTTTTTTTTTGGATTCCACATATAAGTGATATCATATTTGTCTTTGTCTGACTTACTTCACTCAGTATGACAACCTCTAGGTCCATCCATGTTGCTGCAAATGGTATCGTGTTCAGTCTTGAAGAACAACAGTACTATTGTAGCTCAGGGTGAGTACAAGAATGGTGAAATGGTATTACTCTCCTCTTTTGCCAGAGAGGTAGAGCTGATGTCAAATTTACAGCAGGAGGAAACGGAAACTAGAATTCTTCTTCCAGACACATCTTTATTCCCATTTATTTTTACACAAAAGCAATTTGAAGCCCGGGGCATCTTTTCTTCCCAAGCAACTCAGTGTTTCACGATATACTGCAGATCTAAGCTATAGATCAACTCCTCCACACCTGAGGATATTGTGATCCAAATGATTTAAATAATTTTCATATAGTACAAAATAATACACATAATCAAAAAATAAACTGCTAGGACTTCCCTGGTGGTGCAGTGGTTAAGAATCTGCATGCCAATGCTGGGAACATGGGTTCGAGCCCTGGTCCGGGAAGATCCCACATGTCACAGAGCAACTAAGCCTGTGTGACACAACTACTGAGCCTGCACTCTAGAGCCCGTGAGCCACAACTACTGAGCCCACGTTCCACAACTACTGAAGCCCACATGCCTAGAGCCTGTGCTCCACAACAAAGAGAAGCCACCTCAATGAGAAGCCCGCATACTGCAATGAGAAGCCCGCATACTGCAATGAGAAGCCCGCGCCGCAACTAGAGAAAGCCCACACGCAGCAACAAAAACCCAACACAGCCAAAAATAAATAAACAAATAAATTTATTTTTAAAAATGCTTCTATATATTTAATAATGCTCTCTGTAAAAGAATAAGACTAGCCAATTGTGGGCAGTTAAAAACTAAAACTAAAATGTGACCATTCTATTCATGGTAAAGGAAGTCAGAGTGAGCCAAAGGAGAGTAACATTGAAAAAAAATGTGGCAGAGAAAGTCAGACTCACAGAATTTTAGTACCAAAAGTAAACTACATTCTTGTCTATTCCAAACTGCTTTTAGAGATGAGAGTACTGAGGCCTAGACCATCACACAGTATGCCATAATAGAAAATATAATTACAGAGTCAAGATATTCCTGATAAAACAAGAGCAATTACAAAGAACAACATAAAAGCAATGAAGAGTATTCCGTTTTTTGGCATTAAGAGACATCTGCATTATAAGATTTCTGTCTTACAACGAAGGCAAATAATTATCCATTGGGTCCTACTGAAGAGAAAATATTAGCTTTTCTCTCTGAAAGGATATGAAATGAAATCATGGTAACTTGATCAATACTAAACTCACAGATATGAAAAATAATTTCACACACATGAAAGCAGTGACTGGAAAATATATGGAGAGAAATTCAAAACCGTAGCCCTAAAGAACAACAAGCCTAAAGGAAGACTTCTGTAAAAGATATGAATCTGGTGTCTCACCCTGTTCAACCTACTCCAGACTCACCACCACATAAGGCAACTCTCGGAAGCAAACCTGTAGAATCTCAACCCTCAAAGTATTTCTCAAAGTTTTTGGCAATGCATTTGTTTACTAGAATATTTCTGGAATTCTGTTTTGTTTTTTTTTTTCTGAATGCTTTCTCCATTAACGATTTCCATCCAATTCTTGGACTCCATGATTATTTTGAGCTGTTAGAGTTTTTTTGCCAAGATTGTTTGTTTAATTTTTTTGCAGATTTGGTAAACCATCCACTTTATTTTCCTCTTCAACTTCCTTTCATGTACTTGGGTTCAGACATAACCCTCATTATTTGGAGAGGCAGCTAACTGGGATTAAAATCTTACTTCCAGCTTCTGGACTATGTTCTTGCTGGACTCATCTGCACCCCATCCCATCCCACCCAAAGTCTGGATATCTAGAAGGAGGAAGCTTGAGATCACTAGATTCTTGAGAAGGCTACAATTGAGACTTTAGTATTGATTATTTCAAGTCATCTTCTGGCTTAAAATTTTATGATTTACATTAAAATTTAATAGTAATAATAAAATAACTCACATAAAAACTTAATATTAAATAATAATGAATATCTAGTATTAAATCATCTGAGTTTTCCTAGTATGATCTAACCTTTTACACAGGAGAAAGTATACTTCTTACCCATGTGATAAGAGTTAAGTGGAATTAAGCTCGTTACAGTTCATTTTAATATGAACTTGTATCACCGATTTCTAAAATGCCCATGTAAAAAAAGGACACATAATGCTGTTGTAGCATAGATTTAAATTGCAAAATAGAGATCTTTACATAAACCTTTCTTTCCTATGTATATGTGCATGTGTATGTGTTTGTATATATACATATCTATTCATTATTATTATTTTTTACAATGAAAGTAGCATGGTAAAAATTATAAATTTTAAATAGTAAAAAAAAAAATGGGCCAGAAAATTATAATTTAACTTTTTAGAAAATTTTATATACAGATTTATAATAATTATAGAATACAGAAATATCACTTTTCTGTCAAACAACTTGATGTGAATATAATTGGTTTTTCTGTGTACAGTAGTACAAAATAATACTTTTCTGAATAAATGTTTTCCTCATTTCAAATATTCTTTTAGATGAAGATGTTAGCCATAACCTGCATGATTCTGAATTTCAATATTTAATTCTGCCAGCTTTTCTTTTCCTCTTTGTCCACTGCTGAATTTTTTTTTCTAAGTAGTTTGTGAGTATAAACTTGCCAGCTACAAGAAAAGATTTGTGTTTTATTTCATTGTGAGATTTAAGAAATATTTGTGTAAGCACGTTAAAGTTATTCATCAGTGAAATTAATGCTCTATTCACAGTATCAACATTTTCCAAACTGCCTTTCTGATTGACATGACTCAGTTATGACTTAAGCTGAAAGCTTCAACTCTGGTAGGATTTTGATTCATTCTGAAGAAAATAATTCAAACTAAATAATAAGGCATGTATAAGCATCTCACATCAGATACAATTATCTTAAACATACACATTTTGCTTATTGAGAGAGAAGTAATCTAGACAACCAGTAGAACTAAGTTTCTTATCTTTAATTGCATTTATATATAATGGGCTAACTGAAATAGTCAATCAGTTCACAGGTACATATTTATAGTATATGTAAATAGTTGAGAATATACACAAAACATATCTATCAATGAACATACCTATTTCTGCAATTATGTTTCTCATCAAACTTTCAGTTTTAGTATCTATTATAATTTATAAATACATTATTCCATCTTTGACAGTTGTCACTTAGCTTCTATCCCATTTATTTATCCTTTCATATCTGTATCTATAATTAAATATCCCATATATATATATATATATATATATATATATATATCATTACAGAATTATAGATCTTTATTTCATTTAAAGAGATGTCATATAATTCATTGCTACCACACACAACACATTCACAAACAAAGCCAGTTCTACCACTAAAGTCCTTTGGAGTTGTTGGTTTTCTCAGTTCTAGTTCCAGTCTAACGTCATGCTTTTCTGTCAGCTGTCACGTCTTTTAATTTCCTCGTCATATGTAGCAGTCTCTCACACTGTTTGTCTGTGTGCTTCCTATCCTTGGTAATTTAGAAGCGTACAGGCCAGTAACTTTGTGAAGTGCCTTGCAAGGTGAGATTGCACAGTCATTAGATTCAGGTTATTTAATGTTCAGGAATATCAATGAACTGACTTGTCTTTCACAGGGCATCTTTTTAGGAAGTATGTGATTTTTGCTTGACCGAATAACAGTGATACTAGTTTTGATGACTTAAGGTAGTGGCCACTAGTTTTCCATGCTGGAAAGTTACTCTTTTCTCATTTATAATTAATAGCTTGTTGGAAGATACTTCGTGTCTCTGTAATATTTTATGACACTTCAAACTATAACTCATTAGTTTTACCATACATTACAATTTTGAAATACATTTCCCTTGTCTGTTTACTAGTTGGCATTTAGAACTAAATATCTCATCTCTTTCTTTCTCTCTCTCTCTCTCTCTCTCTCTCTATATATATATATATAAAAGAATATATAATGATGGGTGTTGGTTTGCAATGTTGGGATATTCCAGGTGAAATCTGAAACTGTCCCCAGTACATGGAGGGCAAAGAGAGACCCATACAAGAGGCAGGCCACTCCAGATTGGTAGGTGGTAGGTTTAATAAGCAAGGGAACTTACAAGGCTTGTCTTAGGTGCTGCAGGACCAGTAGATCTTTGCACCTGCCCACCCCACAACTCTTAAAAGTTTATAGAGAGGCATTAACTGGGTTCAGTCATATATTCAGTCCAGATGGTCTCAAAAACATCTCACTCCATCAAGGCTGTGTCCTTGAAATGGCTTCTAGTATGGGAACAGTAGGCAGAGCCAAGGACAGGGGAGTGGGTGAGGAGCCTCAGATAGCCCAGGTCCAGCCAGGGGTCAAGTAGCGGTCAGGTCATGTCCTCACCACCTCCTTCAATGATGTATTCTTCTGTATTCAAAGAGTTACAACCTATGACTATTTTTATTCATTTTCATATTCAAGGGGTCACAGATTTACCAGCAGAGGCCCTTCCTGATGGACTTTCATGTCCTTTTGACTCTTTGAGCCTTTTCTTGCTTTCTGTTCAAACACAGTGTTTCAGGTTCTTGTACTTTCCCTATCCAAGCCCTAAATTACACGTATTATGCAGGAGCCCTTGTTTCTTTAAGTGAAGAATGTTATTTGGAAATAGGGATGAGACATGACTCAGAAGCCAAGAGCCCAGGCTCTGGGTCCTGAGGGACCTGAAATCTGCATTCTGGCTCCACTGTGTGTTCTAGCTCTGGGACCTTGGGAAACTTCCTCACTATGTGCTTCTGTTTCCTCGCTTATAAAATGAGGATAATAATAGTCTCTAACTTTGAAAATTATTGTGATGATTAAATAAAATTTAAATGCACCTAGGACACGGCACTTAGTAAGAGTTCAATTAATGTTAGCTATTACTCTTCCATGTGTCCAACAAACTATCTTCTGATTTGATTTAACTCTCCAAGTAAGTGTACGTCAAGGAAAAGCTGGGCCGTCTAGGCATATGTTTGTACTATTTTAGCCTTTTAGCTATAGCTAAATATTAGAATGTAATTTCCATGAAAGTTTCACCAATTAGTAACATTGCCAGACACTGCTTTCTCACAATTTGTACATCTTTTTGTTGAAGTATTGTGATCATTTTAAAAATATATTTTATTCGGGTTAATACATGCTCCCATCTAGTTAATTAGCACATCTATGACTTCAAATATGTACTTTGTGTGTGTATATGAGAACATTTAAGTTCTATTCTCCAAGCAAATTTCAATTATAGAACAGTGTTATCAACTACAGTGGTCACGTGACATATTAGATCCATAGAACTTAATCATCGTATAACTGAAATTTATATCCTTTTACCAACCTCTCCATATTACACCCAACACCCAGGCCCTGGCAACCACTGTTCTATTCTCTATTTCTGTGAGTTCTTTTTTTTTTTTTTTTTAGGTTCTGCATATAACGATTATTTGTCTTTCTCTGTCTGGCTTATTTCATTTAGCATAATGCCCTCCAGTTTCACTCATGTATTTGCAAATGGCAGGATTTTCCTTTTCTATTTTGACTGAATAATGTTCCATTGTGTAAGTGTGTGTGTGTGTATATGTGTGTGTGTGTGTGTGTGTGTGTGTGTGTGTGTGTATATATATATATATATACACACACACACACACATATATATGGTTGTATATGTATATTCACATATATATATAGCTTGAGAATATGTTTTATATCTTGATTGTTGTGTTAGTTACACATGTGTACATGCTTTTCAAGACTCAGAATTTACACTTAAAATATGTGCATTTCACTAGAATTTTACTTAATTAAAAAATAAAAATATATAAAACTGAACCAACACACACCATTCAGGCTTGGCTTTAGTCATTTACATCTGCATCCACCATCCTGTGGAATTTGGAAATTTTCCAAAAATCCCAATGCGTATTCAATCTAGAATACTTAGTCCAGAAAACTTGTCATATTTCATTCATTTAATCACTTTTAAGTGTAAAAATATTCATATATATATCTTATTACAACGTCTATATTAGAAAAAATAGATTTATTTAAACTTAAATTATAATTGTGTGAAAAACTATTTTTATATATAAAATATTTTTTTTCCTGTTCAAGTTTGAAAGTTATAGCTTATACCGTAAAGAAAAAAAGTGCTTTTTAACACTTCCCTGATGCATGAGAAGTCAGGAAAAAGACAAGAATTTTAGGATGTGATATCATGGCTATTCTCTTGTGAGAGGGAGAAAAAATATTCTTTCATCGATTTGGATAAGTCGACACATATGAAAATAGAATAGTGTTAATTTTTCAATCAGATTAGTCTGTCACATTAATTTGGTAAAAATCTCTGTCACATCTCTAAAAAGCTATGACTGAGCTCGTAGCAACCAGAAAGTACTGATGTTTAACTCATTTTCTTGAGACAGAAGCATGTTTTAAAATTTTTAAAGCTTTCACCTTTCCAGAGTCCACGGAGTGACACCATAAATGCTGAGCTTTAAAATATTCTATTTAAACCTGATCCATAGTATTATCTTTCCATTAGCACAAACTCTGTCCCTCTGTGTGTATTCAGTGATAATCTTTATGTTAAGAGAATTATTCTCAATTTCTATGATAATAAGTATTAAAGTCAAAAACAATTCAAGTAGTGCAGAAAGATATATAATTAATTAAAACACCAAGTTTTCCACACCCCACAGAGTTGGCTACTTGCTCAATAAGACCCCCTTTAAACTTTTCTTTGTGCCACAATTCAATTATTCTATAAACCTTTTCTTAATTTACATTTTTAAATTAATAGATCTATGGGTCTTTATTCTACATGAATGCATGTGGACAGGTTTACTTCTAGTTTTTAATTATTACAATGTTGCAATTGTTATAGTGTTTATTTAGTTAGTTAGTTATTTTTAGCTGTGTTGGGTCTTCGTTGCTGCATGCGGGCTTTCTCTAGTTGCGGAGAATAGGGGCCACTCTTCGTTGCGGTGCGCGGGCTTCTCATTACGGTGGCTTCTCTTGTTGCGGAGCACGGGCTCTAGGCGCGTGGGCTTCAGTAGTTGTGGTGTGCGGGCTCAGTAGTTGTGGCTCGCAGGCTCTAGAGCACAGGCTTAGTAGTTGTGGTGCACGGGCTTGGTTGCTCCACAGCATGTGGGATCTTCCCGGACCTGGGCTCGAACCTATGTCCCCTGCATTGGCAGGCGGATTCTTAACCACAACGCCACCAGGGAAGTCCCTATAGTTTTTTAAATAATGACTGCAGTGAACTCTTCATACCTCAGCTTCTTGTGAGCCAATCACTGGACAATAATTATAAACTTTCTAGACTGCCTTCTGCTTCAAGCACACAATCATAGAAGAGTAAGAGGAATATTTTATTATTACATTGGAGATAGTGAGATTTGACTACTGGTTGGTAAGGGCATGTCTTATCTTCTGCTATGTCAGCCAGAGAGCTTTGCGTCTCATTGGGCTCCCCATTGACTATATACTTGGTCTTTCACTGTTTCTTTATAACAGTATTTCTGCAAGGTTGTTGTAGGTAATAATTAGTTAGCTAATTAATGATCTTATTCTAACTGGAACGATAACTAAAAGTCTCTGTTGGTTTTTTTAAAATGATCTGAACAGTATTTAATTGTTTGACGGCATCAGTATCATCAACTTATAGACAAGATAGGGAAGTACTTGAAATCTTTGGTAACTCTTTTCAAGCCCGTTAATTCCATTAAAAAAGAAAATTTGGTGGACCTGAGTTCAATTCAGATGCATTTAATAGGATCAATAGGTCAAGACAGAATGTCAGTTTCTCTCTCTCTCTCTCTCTCTCTCTGAAATACTTAAAATACATAGAGAAATGATGTGAGAAATCTTTTTTTAAAAAATACAAGCCCATTTATTTAAAGCTAGGTTAACAGAATAAATAATCAGTAAAACATATTAAACCAAATCAGCAAACATAACTAGTATATATTACATCATATTAAAACTTTCACACTCTAATTGTAATCCCCCTTGTTTTATTTGATTATTAACATTTTCTTTATTTTCTTCCATTCATTCTTCTGTACACATGTATTTGTTGTCATTTTTGTTTACACATACAATTTTGTAGACTTTTTTTAAACATCTTTATTGGAATATAATTGCTTTACATTGTGTGTTAGTTGCTGCGGTATAACAAAGTGAATCAGCTATACATATACATATATCCCCATATCTCCTCCCTCTTGCGTCTCCCTCCCACCCTCCCTATCCCACCCCTCTAGGTGGTCACAAAGCACTGAGCTGATCTCCCTGTGCTATGCGGCTGCTTCCCACTAGCTATCTATTTTACATTTGGTAGTGTATATATGTCCATGCCACTCTCTTACTTCGTCTCAGCTTAACCTTCCCCCTCCCCGTGTCCGTGAGTCCATTCTCTATGTCTGCGTCTGTATTCCTGTCTTGCCCCTAGGTTCTTCAGAACCTTTTTTTATTTTTTTAGATTCCATATATATGTGTTAGCATATGGTATTTGTTTTTCTCTTTCTGACTTACTTCACTCTGTATGACAGACTCTAGGTCCATCCACCTCACTACAAATAACTCAATTTTGTTTCTTTTTCTGGCTGAGTAATATTCCATTGTTTATATGTGCCACATTTTCTTTATCCATTCATCTGTCAATGGACACTTAGGTTGCTTCCATGTCCTGGCTATTATAAATAGTGTTGCAATGAACATTGTGGTATGTGACTCTTTTTGAATTATGGTTTTCTCAGGGTATATGCCCAGTAGTGGGATTGCTGGGTCGTATGGTAGTTCTATTTTTAGTTTTTTAAGGAACCTCCATACTGTTCTCCATAATGCCTGTATCAATTTACATTCCCACCAACAGTGCAAGAGGGTTCACTTTTTTCCACACACTCTCCAGCATTTATTGTTTGTAGAGTTTTTGATGATGGCCATTCTGACCAGTGTGAGGTGATACCTCATTGTAGTTTTGATTTGCATTTGTCTAATGATTAGTAATGTTGAGCATTTGTTCATGTGTTTGTTGGCAATCTGTATATCTTCTTTGGAGAAATGTCTATTTAGGTCTTCTGCCCATTTTTGGATTGGGCTGTTTGTTTTTTTGATATTGAGCTGCATGAGCTGCTTGTAAATTTTGGAGATTAATCCTTTGTCAGTTGCTTCATTTGCAAATATTTTCTCCCATTCTGAGGGTTGCCTTTTCATCTTGTTTATGGTCTCCTTTGCTGTGCAAAAGTTTTTAAGTTTCATTAGGTCCCATTTTTTTATTTTTGTTTTTATTTCCATTTCTCTAGGAGGTGGGTCAAAAAGGATTTTGCTGTGATTTATGTCATAGAGTGTTCTGCCTATGTTTTCCTCTAAGAGTTTTATAGTGTTTGGCCTTACATTTAGGTCTTTAATCCATTTTGAGTGTGAGGTAAGAAATCTTAAACAGAGAATCTTCAAAACAACATGAGGGAATTTGTGACTTTCATAGATGTCCCCTTTCCCATAGATTAGAATGTAAATATATTGATAGTTAATCAATTATTTCATTCAACTCAAAAGACTTATTAAGTATGTATTTTGCCATGGGAATATAGATAACCTGCTTTAACAAATACTGAATTCACCATTACCAGAGATGTTTTAAGCTATGGATTTATGATCACTTAAAAATGTGTAGTGGTGGGGGGGGTGGTGGTGGGATGAACTGGGAGATCAGGACTGACATGTATACACTAATATGTACAAAATAGATAACTAATAAGAACCTGCTATATAAAAAATAAATTAATTAAATTTAATTTAAAAAAAAGAATGTGTAAAACAAAATAGAACTATCAAATGAGTGACTTAAGATCCATTTGAACCTTGGAATTTTAAGTAGTAACAATGATATGGACTAAGGGGGATAAACTATAAAGCTGTTACAGAAACCCTGGCTTCCAGAAGCCAACATTTAATGAGACCTATTATCTGCCCCTTATGCTTCCCTGCACAAATATATATTCTTTTTTTGAAATTACCTTCCATTAAAAACATTGATTTGTCCCATAACATCATTATTCTTAATTTTGTATGTAAGCCAGTAAAACATTTGTTATTAACTTTGTACAAATAAGAAAAATACCAGCTATATATAGTATCTGCCTAATGATGCATTTCAACTCAATTTTTGTTAAGTGGCATAATGTTGCACATGATGATTAAAGGTTATCAGATTATTTTAATGACCCTGGCCTGAAAGGTTCCTTGGATTTCACATTGGCATGAATACCAGAAAATAACTTATCCATATGGAACAACAAACTACATCAAGAATAACATCAAAATGCTTATTAACATTAATCTAATTTAGATTCTATATCAACAGTATCTTTCCATATCCATATTTTTAAAAACCCCACAATTATTAGATAGTCTTTTTAAAGTAAATTAAATGTTTTCAGTTTTCTACCTGCCAACAAATTTAAGACATAAAAGATAACACTTTTAATTTAAACCTTAGTTTGGAGAGAAAATAGCTATTGAAATAATTTTGTTGTTGTTGGTGGTGGTGGTGGTGTTGATAATTTGCTTTATTTATTTGTTTGAATTAACTGAGAGCAGCAAGGAATTTTGTATTTGAAAATGGGTCAAGCTTTACAACTATCCCAAAGAGGAGTGTCCTTTACATTGGTAAGAGGATTTACAAATAAAATAAAAATTCATCCTGTTATCCAAACAGGATATATATATATATATATATATATATATATATATATATATATATATATAAAATCTCCAAATATTACCATTTCATCCTGAACAAATATAGATCATAGGTGAGTGGTTAGCAGATTATACTGGGAATGCAGATTTGCATGATTACTCTTCTGAAATCAGGCTCCAATCACTGTTGTACATTTATGTGTATTGATTAAATTTTTATTAATGTCATCTTAGTTCTTGAAAGTCAGTCCCATGAGATTCTGATCTCGATTAAACAAAAAAATGTTTGTTTAACAAATTAATAACCAGAATTCTTCATTACCATTTAGGAGTGCTGTTTGAGTTATAATTATTATAGTTTAGTTTGCTACTAAATAGGCTTGTGTTCCACAAAGTAAGATATTTTATATTAAATAACAGTTTTGTTTATTTATTGAAGATTAAGCTAGCCTCAACTTTGCTGTAGTTGCTGTTAAGAATATAAACAATTTTTTCTAGTAGAAAAAGGAAGGGTCATATTGAACACTTGGCATAACCATTATTTGGAGTTAATGTCACCTCATTGCATGTCGAAATGTTTCAAATCTGTTTTAAAATATATTATGCATTTACCCTCCCCAATGTTTGTTTTGCATGTTGAAAATGAGGAGAAGATAAAATGTCATTTCCAGTTCACTTAGGCACTGAATAAAAAGCAGATCGCCTGACTCAGATTCTAAACATTTATTTACTAAATTACACGACTACTATTTTTATAAGAACTTTTTTAGCTTAAAAAGAAAAATATTGTTTTATACATTCTGCCATTTAAGTAGAAATATAAAAGCAAAATGTTTTGGGGTCAAATCTTTTTTCTTCATTCATACAGTTATTAGTGGGATCATCTTTCAAATTTTATGGTAAAAATAAATAAATTCAGCCAAATCAATATTTTAAAAATATTAATTCTATAAATATATTTTCTTTGTATGTTTACGTTAAAGAGAAATTGAAAACTCATAATAAGGGTTCTTTGATTTAACTAAACATATTGCTTTAGCAAACAGAAGACAATTGCCAAGGTTATTTTCCCTCCAGCTCCTTGTTCCCGCTTATCTAAATGCTTACAGTTTTCAGCCTGAACAAGCACTGCATTGAGTCTTCAAATTATGTATGTACATTTGATTTAGCTCCAATGCGGAAATGGCACATAAACAGGAAAATCTACACAGCAAACAGCCATCAGAGAAAAATCTTTTTGGTGTCCTATGTGTTCTAAAAAGGAGCATAATAAAATTAAAAGTTAGCAATATATATTTAAAGAATTTTAAAAATATATCAAGAACATGTATTTCCTCTAAAGAATTTTGCATTTGCCTCCAATGGATGATATACTCTAAGGAGGCCATGATTTTTAACAAGATAGATTTTAGAAACTCATATTTATGTCAATAAGAAACCCAAATAGATTCCTGTAAAAATAACATTTTCTTCAACAGAAATCAGAGCAATAATCCAATTTGAAAAATCTTCTCTACTTGCGTGAGTGCTATTTTAAGGTAACTTCATAAATACATAAAGTTACTTCGTAATAACTTCCAAGGTCACAAAATCATGATTTAATTGGTAAGTGGTATTTCTAAAGGTCATGAAGATATTGTTGATTATATAATTTCTAAACCTTCTCTGACTGCTCATCGGTTCACTCACATCTGTTAAGGGAACTCCTCCAGATCCATATTCACAATTTATCTATTACACGTGGTCAGACTGAAATAGAACAGAAGTAAACAGCATGTATTTGCCCAAGGCAGGTTGATTTTAAGTTATTTTGGGGAGAGGTGGTCAGTTTGTAAAGTTTTAGAGGAAACAATAATTTTATTTGCTTAGAGAAACGTTGTCTTTATATAGGATCAAATTCTTTCCTAACAAACAAAAAGTAGAAAGAAGTGAAATCAAGTTACTGTATTGTCAATAGTTATGATTGTCTTGTTGTAACAAAAATACTGGTAATGCAATATTTTACAAAAAATGTAATATAACATTAGTATAACAGTGACTCTAAGGGAATAAAAATGGTTGGGAAATTGGCATACAGCTAAATATGTATACTTTCACAGAACCTAAATACATCTTAAAGTCATCCACATGCATTTAGATACAGAGTAAAGCAGAAGGTGACTAGGTATCTTGGAGCATGCTTTGAAAGAAAATTGACTGAGTTGAACTACAAGGGAAACTTGCCTTACCTACACTTAAAATTCAAGATTTTCTATAAATCTGTGTATATACAACTGCACTAAAATGTGCTATAGAACATAAAAGGAAAAATCATACTCACGACAAAGTGAGAAGTCAGCCCCATTTTCAGGCACAGAATGTTGTGCCACTGATTCTCTGCCCACTTTCTTCTTCCCCTGGTTCCATGCCCAAACCTATATTTACCCAGATCGAAGAGGAATCCATGAAATGCTCACAGTGATCTCTTGTGGTGCTAAAATATATGAGTTCCCATTTTTTTTTAAATCTTAAAAAGAACAATGAATAACTTCGCTTATATTGAATATGTGGCTTCACACTGGAAACCCTCTCCCCTCAATTAATCATGTGTCTGGACTGTCCTAAGCAGCTTCCTAGATATGGGGAATCCTGAAAGCAGAGTGGGATTTTCCCAGCACTTGGATGTGGAAGTGGGGAGACGGACAGAATGAAGGGTGTCAAGGAGTGGAAGGAAGAGGAAGATGTTTAATTTATAATCAGAATCATGATATTTCTGAGAGTGAAAGGAGCCCAATTAATAATTGGTCAGAATGGCCATCATCAAAAAATCTACAAACAATAAATACTGGAGAGGATGTGGAGGAAATAGATCTCTCCTACACTGTCGGTGGGAATGTAAGTTGGTACAGCCACTATGGAGAACAGTATGGAGATTCCTTAAAAAACTAAAAATAGAACTACCATATGATCCAGCAATCCCACTACAGGGCATATACCCTGAGAAAACCATAATTCAAAAAGAGTCATGTACCACAATGCTCATTGCAGCACTATTTACAATAGCCAGGACATGGAAGCAACCTAAGTGTCCATCGACAGGTGAATGGATAGAGAAGAGGTGGTACATATATACAATGGACTATTACTCAGCCATAAAAAGGAATGAGATAATGCCATTTATTTTAAATAAGTCTTTATTTTGAAAGACAAATATCATATGATATCGTTTATATGTGGAATCTAAAAAAATGGTACAAATGAACTATTTACAAAATAGAAATAGAGTCATAGATGTAGAAAACAAATGTATGGCTACCAAGGGGGAAAGGGCGGGGGATAAATTGGGAGGTTGGGATTGACATATGCACACTACTATATATAAAATAGATAAATAGTAAGAACCTAATGTATAGCACAGGCAACTCTACTTAATACTCTGTAATGACCTATATGGGAATAGAATCTAAAAAAGAGTGGATATATGTATATGTGTAACTGATTCACTTTGCTGTACAGCAGAAACTAACACAACATTGTAAATCAACTATACTCCAATAAAAAATAATTTAAAAAATAATAATTGGGCCAAGACATCGGTATAAACTAGTACCATTTTGGCCAAGTGATTGGTATCATGAGAAGGGGTAGAAAGTTTTGTTTTCAATGCCAGCTTATTGGGACATATGGAAATTTATATTCATTAAGTCCAATGCAGTTAAATATTATATTATTGAGACATTTAGTTATTTTTAAATAAGCCATTGCAAAATGGACAGAAGGTATATAAACTAGTGTTTCTTGTTGTTTATGTCCATAGTTACCTATCAGAAACCTCTCAGGGCAGATGTCTTGCAGAATTTAGAATTTTCAGATTTATAAAATTAATGAGTACATACAGTCCCAACTCTAAATTAACCTATTTTCACATATGTTAACATATTTTCAACAAAACATATATATAATCACACTGAAATACATAAAGATCATGAGTAAACTCATGCTAATTCACACAAGATTTCCACTAATGGACCATATGACTATGTTTGTTTCTAGAACTTTTGGGATTTAAGAGATTTGGAAAAGGAGTTGTGGATATGTACTATATATAAAAGATCTTTCTTGGTAAAACTTTACATAGATTTTTAAGATTTATAAAATAAAATAATTGATTCGCTCCTTAGTTCACTAATTAGAGATAGATCCTTGCAGAACTTTTACTTTGCTTGGTCTGTGGTTAAAACTGATTTTTTTGTTTTTATGTTATCATAGTGGTTCACACTATAAATGTATGCGTGACCACAAATTTTCTTCGAGCTTTCACTAACCAAATATGCATATTTTCTAATAACTATTGTCAACCAGGAATAATATCTAATATTGCTTATATCATTTTGTACCTCAAACAGAATAAGTCTATCAAATCTGAATTTCTCAATAGAACAAGATTAAAATTCTAGTCCTATTCAAGTGCAAGTTATTGCCACAATGATTAGTATGTTTTTCACACCCACCTACAGTGTTATTCAAAACAGATTTTCAACCATTTGTTGTCGATCATGATGAATAATGTAATTAAAGGCTCATAAATGATAATCACATATTCAGATGACTCAGTGGAATGATAAATTCTCTTCTTTTACTACATAATTTTTCAATTCCCAAATAACGCCATTGGTAGCTTCCCTAAATCATAATGTTGTATTTGATATATATGTTTTATTTTATATAAATGTTTTATTTTATATATATATATATAAAATATATGTTTATATTTTTTAACCTTCCATTGAAGAATGACTTAGCAGATTTCAAGTAGAATAGTGGGACTTTAATGCCTGATAATTTTCTATCTACCCAGAAGACAGAAAAGGGAATAATTTGAAGCATAAAGAGATAGAACAGACACTTAGAATAATTTATTTAGAGACAGTTAAACTCAGGAATAAATGTATAAGCATTCAAATTGATTGATAAGTGAGTTAGGAATTTCTTCTATAAAATCTTTAAAAAATCCTGCGACTTTCTTTCTGAGTTGACTTTAGAAGTGCTTTAAAGCTTTGATAACCCCTCTAAATATATAAATTTATTAATGAATTTTTCAATAACTAAAGGAAAAATGGTTCTCAGGACATTTTGCCAAAACACATAGTTGCAGAACTGATACATTAATTTTATATTTGTCAGTATGGAAGATCTGATAGATTATGAGTTCAATTTGAAAGATAAAGGGCCTAGGGTTACATATACTAATAAATAGAAGGTATACATGTTTATAAATTGACTAGTAACACTATCATAATGCATACAAATAAAGGAATCTTCTGGGTTAAAATAATATTAAATTAATCTTCCATGATCAGTTACAAATTCTTATGGAAACACACATGAAACACCCTTAAGAGGGAAAAAAAACAAACAAAAAATAACCAGATATTTCAGGATGTTCATAGCTTGGTCTAAGTTTCTATTATTGAAAGGCAACATTGAAAAGAGAGAAGGAAGTGAGAATAAGCAATTGATCATGATGAAAATTCGAACAGAGGGAATTGGCTAAAGATCACAGATTAGTCTTATATGGACAAAGATTAATTTTTATTCTGAAACTGGTGTAACAGAAGAAAAAATGTTTGTAGTATAAAGATCACTTCTCTTAGAATGTAAAATTAAGCATGACTCTGCTCTACACTGATAAAGATTAGCTAAAAGTACAGTATTTATTATTTTTCCCTCCTTTCTTCTCTGAAGCGTATTACCAGGAAAACTGCCTCCTGCTCTCTACAGCTCTCCATCCCAGGTTCTTGCTCGGCTCTGCTGTCGAGACAGGTCACCATGATATACGGTCACAGTTGTCCTGTCCTCGATGACAATGGCCCATTACAGCTATTTTCAAGACTGTAGCCCTGATGTTTAGCCTCCAAAGGCTTATGTATATTTTTAAAGCCCTACCCCACGTGAAGGACACAAGTTTTCATCTTTTACAGAGCCCGGAATGCTACCTGTAGTTGATGAATACTGAGAAAACACTTTCAGATTGCAACTTTTTTTTCATTCCCTTGACATCTCTCTCTGTCCCCTCCATATCTTGGAATATTTAAACTAGTAACTTCAAATTCTTACCAAATCTCTCTGCACAAGGGAAGGGCATATCTCAAGGACTGTAATGACTACCTAGGCTCATCACAAAGGGATTTAAATATTTTTTAAAAGAAAAAACGTTCCTTTTTTACTTATGAATCCACAACATCAGTACATACACCCATGTGCCCCCCCTACCGCTTCACCCCCAAATACATATATATTTTTACATATGTATAGAGGAAGGGGTTAAACAGTCAAGGTATATCTATTCAGATTAACTTCCATATTATTTTGTGATTAAAAATCCTATTTTGGAATATTTTGGCTTTATAACAAATAATATTTTTACTGACTCAGAAAAAACTTCACTTGTTATGTATAAGTTTAAATTAGTTTTATGCTTATGGATTTTACCATACATAACCTGAAGCCATCCTAAACCAAAGTGATTATAACCATAAAACAATAAACCAAAATGATTATAACCATAAAACAATTACTACCAATTCAGTATCTCTTACCACTATTTCTGACATACATGTTTATAATTCCTGCCATGAATAGACTGTTTAATTTACGTTGAAAGAAAAATAATTGAAAAATTATACAACGTTCTATTTATTAAGAAAACAAAACAAAAAAACAAAACCCAAAACAGCAAGCCGAGACAATGGAAAATTTAGCAAAGCAGTGGAATTTCAAAGTACTAGAAAAACACAAATATAATATAGGTAGTTTATCTTATGGTCTTTCAGAAGATGTAGAAAGAGCTTTTATTTTTCATGCTCAATAGATAAGGAAAACCATTGACCCATAAACAGCATTAATGATATTTTGTAGTTCAGGGAAACAGCCTGTGTTTTCATGACTAACTTATGAAATGAGAGTTTAATTGACATGTATTTTAAATTTTATTTGGGAACTTGAGTATCTTCCTACACCTTCGTAATTCAGTGTTGTGGAAATTCCTCTGTGTCTTGTCAGTGATATTACCTTCATATAAGGAAACTCAATCCCAGGAAATTAGCTTAAATGTGGCTATAGTCTCTCTTTTCTATGAAGTTATCTATGATAATAACACTGACACCAAGATACCATATATTCTGATATACATTTGGGAAAATTCAATATTCATTGCATGAAATCAAGAAGGTATTAAATATAACTTTGTTCTTACTCTTAAAAAGATGCCCAAAGGCAAAAGTACCATTTTCTGTCAAGTACAATTCAATTGATAGTTCACTCTCCATTCTGCACAAATGCCTCTTTTAAAATGATTCAATTCCTCTTCTCCCTCATCATCTCTGGTCAGGCAGGAGTCATCGAGAGGGAAGATTGGCCTATTATCTTCCCACTCTGTCAGAAGCAGCAGCAGTAATGGTCATGATTCTCTCATATGCTACCAGTTCAATGCCCCATAAAACACATGAAGTGTGCTATCTAGACTTAATTATGCCTAGAGTAAAATGAAATGAAATGAGGTGAGCACTGAAATAATATGTTGGTATTATGCTATCTCCCTCTGTACATATCTTAATTATTTAAAAGCTAAATTAGCATGTGGACTGAATTTCTTAATAGGCTTTCCCATATTCAGAAACTGAATTTGCATTTTATCTAAAATTTGAGTTGGTTTGGTTATTTTTACAATAAAGAGCGGAAACAGCAGTGAGAAAATACATTCTGTTCTGTTCACTTTGTTAGCCCCCTTATAAGTTGAAAAAAAAAAAGATTAATTTACCAAGTGTTATTATCTCTTAAATCAATTAATTTTTGGACAAAGCTTGGAAGATAATTGAATGCAGCTCTCTCCCCCCTCTCTTTTCCCCTTTAGCTTTTGAGAATGTGATTTTATATATCAGGCGTATGACTGTGTGTCTGTACGAGTTCAGAAACCAGCTGAAGTAGAAAATATACTGTGCGACAGTCTACTTTTCATGGCATTTCTGATCTTGCCAGTTAGAGAGTGAAAAAAATAATGTGAAAGATTATTCCTGTCAGATTTCCAGACTGTTTTCCAACTAAAATTCTCAAAGCAATATAAGTGAACTGCAGAGATTTTTTTTTTTTTAATCACATACTAAAAATGAGTGTATTTAGTAATCTGGGGACCCATCAGATCTCTTACTTTTGTATTTTAGTGATTAGCCTCAGTAAAATATTAATCCCTTAAGAAAAATATATCAATAATTTTGGTGTGCTCCATTCCAAACCCAATCATGTAGACACATATGAGTAGAAGGAAGAGGGTACACACACTCACACACACACACACACTCACACACAAAATAAAAATTGGGATAAACCAGTAGAGAGATTGAGAGGTGGTCACATCTCTCTGAGAAGGAAAAGAGCTCTGAGCTATAGGTAAAATGGAAAATGTCCAGGAAAAACAGTAGAGGCCCAGCACCAGATGAGGCAAAGAAAGGTGATGTCAAGCAGAGAAGGGGGAAGGGGCACCAGAGTAGGAGGTGCAGATTTGCTAACCTGCCCATCTTCTAACCTCTTCTATTTTGTGCATCAGTAAGAGGTTAAAGGCTGTTGGAAAGAAGCAACATGGGGACTTGTTAACAGAGCTTCTGTGGATTCAGGCTCAGCAATTTTGGGTATTTAGCAGTTAAATGTGGTTCAGGGAAATTCTACCCCCTGGAAAAACAACCTTAAAACTTAACCCATGCAAGTGGTCACAGGTTAGAATATCTTATCATCTCTTCCACCAGGGATATATTACTACATAAGGTTGCTGAATTCCTCACAATAGTATGAATAGTAAACAAGTTATTTAATTTGAAATACATGTAAATCACTTCCTACACAAAAATATTCTAGAACCAAATGGTGAGTAAAATTCCAAGGATGAGAAAATACATTTTAAGAGATAAGTAAGAAATATAACATGAAAGTCGTTCAACTCATTCTATAACTGTGATTACTAAATGGATTAAAACAGCACAGGAAAAGAATAATATAAGAAAGTGTTCATTATAAGCATTCATATGAAATTCCAAAAAAAAAAAAAGCTAACAGAATCTCTAATAGTGTCCTAACAAAATAATATGGATTCTTATTCTGGAAATTGCAGACTGTATTTTCTAAAATTCATAAGATACAAATTAATCACAATCTAGAAATCTACTCATCCAGCCAAAAGGCCAGTGTATAACGTTACAACACTGCCCTCTCTCCTGACTGTACAATCAGAGAAAGCTACCTGCCTTCATCTTTAGATTTCCAAAGCAAGTCACAGAATTCGCTCCTTTCTTTGTATATAACTGAAGACTTCTTGGGGTAAATGTTGTTTTCCACTAGGACTCACTATACCCCACTACAGGGCTCAAATATCATCTAACCAAGGCATGAGAGCTTGGTCCCCTGTAAATAAATGCATTCCTCATGGGACTTTCCATACTTAGGTTGACATGATGTAGTTTGTGCCCCCTTCCTTCTCCAGGAAAACAGGAAAATGCTCCCTAACTTTTAAGAAGAAAAATGTAAACTGAGGGAATCAAAAAAGGTAATATTAAGCTGCAGTTTGATGAACAAGTGAGGGTTAGTCAGGCTAATGCCTACAGAAATATGACAACGGAAAAAAGAAAAGTTTAGGCAGAGGAAGAAGCATGAAAATAAAAAGGAAGGTCTTGATTTATTCGGAGAACAAATGTAATAATAGTAGGGACAAACAGCAATTAATGGTATATAATAATTGAATTGTTATAATAAAAAAGAAGTTTGGGGAAAAGTAATTTTAATTTGGAGTATCTAAACAGACTTTTATGAGGACATTGGTTTATTTAATTTAATATTTATCTACATATGTGTCTTTTTTCATGTTCTTATTTTTTATTTAGTAGCTATGAATAGATGTTTCTGTGTACTAATTATTGAAAAAAAATATGACAATTATACATACAATTTTTTTATTCTTGTGTTTAAAAACTGAATTAGGCCTATATAGCATAATGATTTATACGTGATTATGCATACATATTCATACAGAGTATTGAAATAACATATGTATATATTTCTTGGGAATTTTACAATAATTTTAAACTCTGATATGTATTCAGTCTCATGTTGAAGCAATAGGAATTGATAAAGACATAAGAAGAAATATATCAATATTAGGAAAAGTTGGGTATATTTCTTTTATTCAAGCACTTGAAGATAATTGAGTTAAAAGTTGTACTTCAAACACAGCTCAGCTTATGCAAGCTTAATTTCTTTGATACTGTATCAATAAATTAGGTATGTCCAAAGATTACAATGCCATGTTCTCTACTGGCTGTGTCAGTGGTCACTTTAGGTGTTAGCCTGAGGTAGCCAGTGCTTTTGTGTACAAATCTTCCTTTCAGAAGAATAAGGAACAGTGGAATAATATGACATTTAAGGAAGGGGCTGTCTTTGCTAAATGATCAGTACATGATAACTAGAAAATCTATTGACAGAGAAAACAATTTAATAATTTTTATAATGTTCATATTTTTAAGTAAAATACATGAATTTTAAGACTAAATAAGAAGGCATATCATATAATTTTGCGTTTAATTATTGAATCATGTTTATGGAATTCCAGATTTTATTTTTTTTATAAATTTATTTATTTATTTTTGGCTGCATTGGGTCTTTACTACTGCGTGCAGGCTTTCTCTGGTTGCAGTGAATGGGGGCTACTCTTTGTTGCTGTGTGCGGGCTTCTCATTGCAGTGGCTTCTCTTTGTTGCAGAGCACGGGCTGTAGGCACGTGGGCTTCAGTAGTTGTGGCACATGGGCTTAGTAGTTGTGGCTCGTGGGCTCTAGAGTGCAGTCTCAGTAGTTGTGGCGCATGGGCTTAGTTGCTCAGCAGCATGTGGGATCTTCCTGGACCAGGGCTCGAACCTGTGTTCACTGCATTGGCAGGTGGATTCTTAACCACTGCACCACCAGGGAAGTCCCTGTAATTCCAGATTTTATATTCAAATCATTCTTTCCTAAAATAATAGAACAGCAAGGCTAGAAATGACCTTGACGCAAACTTTCCTCAATATTTAGGGAGATTCGTATAAATTAAAGAGAGAAAGCTTGCTTTCTAAAAAGCAAGTAGAATATCCTAAGCAGTAAATTATCACAAAATGGACAATGTGTTTTAAGCACTTACATTCCACACCCATAAGAATTTTGATTGCTATGTAGACTTATTATTACTTTTTATCATCATTAAAACACTCTAAAATTTATATACTAAAGTTGTTAAAAAGTCTTGAGAGTATAAACAGTCTTTATAATTAATGGAAAGGACTTAGGGGATCTAGTGGTTCATAAAAGATGAATTAAGGAGGTGTGAAGTGAGAATCTCAGTAGGATTGAAAGAGCAAGGCACAGGTTCCAGGTCTTAATTGTGTAATCTACAGGAAAGTGCTTGCACTTAGTAATAGTTTCAACTAGATGGTCATGTTACTCTACTGTGTATAAAGGTAAATGTAATGGTATTATGTTCTTCGGCATTTTAACATGAAAAATCTAAATATTGTTAAAAATAATGAACCTATTATTCAATTAGAGACTGCTAGATGAAAAGTGATTATAGTCACCTGAGACAAGAGAAAGAATTAGACTGTGTTTGACTAAAAAACAACCTTTCATGCAGACAAATCAAACTTAGGTGCGCTGAGCATTTTATTGTAGACAAAGGCCTTACCTACTCATAGGAGAAAATTCAAAACAATTGTCACTTTGATAGAAATGTAAACTTCCAATATGTTGACACTTTTAAAATAGAGCATTAAGTTAGTTGATTAAAAATTATAAAGTGGCAGTAGTTAAAAATGGAATTTATTAGACCTTTGGTAAGCATCAGATATAGCACCTCATATATAAAGTACTATTTATTATATAATAAAGATACCATTTCAAATGAGTAGTACTAAATTATTTAATAAATAGTGCTGGAATAGTTATGGATGAAGAACTTGTTTTTCATTGCAACACAGAAATTATAATAAAATTAATCTCCAGATGGATTAACATGGCACCTCTAAATTATATCATGAAAAAGAAGAAGTAGCTGTAAGTTTTTCAGACATACTGGCTAATTACAACCTTTCAAAGGAAAAGAGATAATAACCAAACAAAATATGAACTAAAATAGAACAACTTAAAACATACGCTGAAGCTATGTTGGACAGAAGAGGTAATTTTGACTACATAAAATTAAATATTTCTGCCCAGGAATCAAGCCATTGCAAACTCAAAAGGGAAATGATATTAAGAAAAATATTTGCAAAACAAAAGACAATGTTTAGAAAAGTTACTGTATTTAATACATTAAAAAATTAAGATTAATTTAAAAAATACAATTGAGCAAAGTACATGAACTGATTATTCATAGAAAAACCAATACTGAAGACTCATGAAAAAAGGTTGTAACTAGTAGATCAATAAATTTTGATGATGATTTCTTTTAAATTTCAACTGGACAAATAGAGAAAAGTTCAGATAAGATTGTAAAATGATAATTAAAGTATAAAGGTATAAGAGAGACAGTATTTCAACTCACCCAACTCATTAGAAATCTGGGTGTTTCCCTTTTATTAACTTTAGAGAAAGGGTGGGAAATTACATAAAGGGTCTAATAAAATAACCAACCAACAAAGTTTTCAGTGATCTGACGCCCGATCACCAATTGAAGACAACCTTCGCTTGTAGTGTTAGCCCTAAATAGTTGAAATGCCTCTGCGTACAAATTGCCTTTTAGTCATGAAGTTATTATAGGGATCAAGGAGAAATTGCTGCTCTTAAAAAATTAATACATACATGTTACATGTTTACAAATCTAAGCAGTGATCTGAAAGTTTTAGATAAGTGGTGCTATTATCTTCACATTAACAAGAGGCAACTGAGGCCAAGAGAACTTAAGTAGTTTACACAAGTACACACTAAATTGAACTAAGAATTAAATATAGATTAGTTTTCTACAAGAACCTTTACAAGAAGATATATATATGTGTGTGTGTGTGTATATATATATGTATACATACATGTATATATTGAGTTATAAGGTTTATCTGCATTGGGAAAGGTTTATTCAACATATTTCATTATGCAGAAATGTCATGTTTATCTAACTTGACTCATTGAATATTTAAATGTGATTTTTGGTTGCAGACAGCAAGAGATTGTGACACTATTTTCTTCATATTGTGTTTTAAATTCTTCTTCACATTTAAAAATGTTGAAACATTGTTTTATTTTAAAAATTACATTTTTAAAACATTTTAGATTTTTAAAATATTATCTTATTCAAAATATGTTCTTCTCTTCCCCAAATCAGGAAAATCAGATGATCTGCTACCACAGTAGATTTTTTGCTGATAAATGTATTCAAAAAGAAAAGTCTGAAGCCAAACACAGTTAGCTGCAAATTTCTCTCCAAATATGGTAAGTCTAGACTTACCGAGTTCCTGAATTAGTGGTATTTTATTTGGTTTTTACTCTCTAGTGAAATCAAATGCCAGCCTCTCTTTTTTTTTTTTTTTTTTTTTTAAATTTTATTTATTTATTTATTTTTGGCTGTGTTGGGTCTTCGTTTCTGTGCGAGGGCTTTCTCTAGTTGTGGCAAGCGGGGGCCACTCTTCATCGCGGTGCGCGGGCCTCTCACTGTCGCGGCCTCTCGTTGCAGAGCACAGGCTCCAGACGCACAGGCTCAGTAGTTGTGGCTCATGGGCCTAGTTGCTCCACTGCATGTGGGATCTTCCCAGACCAGGGCTCGAACCCGTGTCCCCTGCATTGGCAGGCAGATTCTCAACCACTGCGCCACCAGGGAAGCCCCGCCAGCCTCTCTTTATGAAAGAGAAGAGCTGAGCTAGTAAACAATTATTGAAACTACAGAACTATAATCTAGCTTGAAAAATCACAATTTTAAACACAACAGTAAAATTCTGGCAGGAATTACAAGGCAGATTAAGAGTCATGCATATTTAAAATAATAATAATCAGAGGTTAAGTATATTTATATTCTTTAGGCACTGAATAAATGCTTCTTAGCTGCTTAAAGCGCTAGTTTTGGAAGTAAATGACTGACCTCAATGGATAAAAGTATATTCATTACTCATTGAACAGTTTTATTGAACAGCTACAGTGCAATAGTTACTACCTTTGACCCTGAAGCTATAATGGCAAAGTAATATTGATGTAGTCTCAACCCATATGGAAAATATAGGCATGTGAAAGACAAAGAAAGAACTGAAATGATTGCAAAATGTAAGTAAAGAGACCACCTTGGAAAGCCCTGTGAAATAGAGTTGCTCAGCTCTGTAGTAGGACAGAGCATGGCACATAAATAGCACAGAAAAGATGCCCTTAGGTCTGGAGAAAATACAAAAGGGATTGGGGCACGGGGGGTATGGAGATTGTCAAGGGCCATCCCTGTTAAAGTATTAAAGCAAGTTTATAGTTACTTGTCTTCAAAATGACAAATTCAATTAAAATTCATCAAGTATAGAAAGTCTGTCGATGGGAGACTGGTGTGATTCATTTTGCATCTTCAAAATATCACTTGAATGTGAAGAGTCTATTGGAGGATTTCCACTGACGGGAAATTGGCAGGCCAGGGAATCTGTCCAAATGTGCTGAACACAAAAATGATGCAAACACTTTCCTTAAAAAAATCCTTTAAAACTGTATAGATAATGTTTTGAACTTCACTCTCAGTACAGGAAGATGGAATTGCATGGCAGAGTCAGGTTCTCTTTAGCTATTGCCAATCTAATGAGAAAATGAAAACTACTGGTGTCTAAAAGATGTGTTTTCTACAAGTGAAGACACACACGATTTGCTGATCTAAGGAGTGTGGCTTGCATTCAGCTAGGCATGGAGAGAATAACTGGGTGGTATGGACATGCCCAACTCAGTGCTTATGCCAGGGCAGTCTAAGGAATGTACATTTTCTGAGTATTAATTAAAATTGAACCAAACAATATTATCTGAAAATAGTGTTAATCTGAATGTGCTTTATTTCCCTTCTTGTCACCATTTAACGTATGTTTTCTCACGCTTAAAAATTCTTACATTTCTATTGAGAAAGTTCTTACATGTATGTGAAAATTTTTCAAAGGATTTCATCTAAAAATAGTTATTAATAAGTAAAATTTTCAGATTATTATTTTGTTTGGATTTTTTTCTGCAGGGGGAAGGGATCTGTTTTTGTTGTTCCTTGTTAGGACTTTGCCCCAAGCTATAGCAAAAATGCCTTCCTTGAAAACAGGGTCAACTTTTTTAAAACAAGAAATTAGTTTAAAATTCACCTTTATTAAGCCCAATGAGTGTGTAAATTATAAAAATGAAGTAAAGGTAATATAATATAAAGCAATGCAAAAAAACACCATCAAAATACTCTTTTAGGAAATTGCACCTTTATTAACATTAATAATAAATGATTCACCATTACGATTATTTCCTAGACAATAATTCTCCGTGATGTAATGACAAAGCTAAATATACATGGAGAAAATATAAAAGATAATGGACATATGACACATGAATACATAGAAGCAGTATCTTTTTTCTAAAGGGATTTCCTCTAATTTGTAAAATTCAGAGCAAATCAAATATCTGTCAAAACAATATAAAACTAAAAGCTTGTGCTGAGGGTCTTTGTCCAGTTGTTTTTAAACCTTTACCAAATGAATCAAGTATATTGCAGTGACTGCACTGAGTAGAGAATTAGATGTATGCACCTGTTTATTTCTTTTCTATTGGCTTTATCCAGTTTTAAATTAATTTCTACTATCACCGTAAAATGAGTTCAACAGCCTTCAGTCATCTCTTCTTTGGAACAATCTGTATCAGACAGGAATTATATTTTTCATCTTCAAAGTATAAGTTAGGTAGAACTCTCTATGATATTTTAGATAAGAGTTTTTATGGCATGAATATTTTCAATTTCTTTAGCCATTATCTGTATATTAAAGTTTTCTGTTTCCTCTTTGGTCAAATCTAACATTCTGTAGAAATTAATTTTTTAACTATGTTTCACAGTTTTTATTGGTGTATATTTGTTTATAATTCACTTTAAGTACATTGTACCTACTGTGTCTGAACTTTTGTAATTTTGACACACCATGTTTTATTTAGTGGCAGTCTCTCCATTTTTCTTACTAGGTCCTGTGAGGGTTCTGTTATTACTGTTATTGTTCTTATCAAATTATTTTCAAAGAAACAGCTCTTGTCTTTGTTAATTTTTGATATTGTTTTATATTTGGCTCTTTGTCTCATTAATCCTTTCCTTATCTCTATTTTTATTTTCTTCTTTTGAGAGGGAGGGCAAAGGCATTAACCTGATGGTATTTGGCTAGTTTCTTTAATAGCATAGCATGAATGCTTTCACTTCATATTGTTTTGTTTGACATATTTAAACACCTTTTTAAAATTGCAATAAGTATTGCATTACTGTGTCCAAGATCTGTTGTTATTGTTATTATTGTATCTTACTATTTAACATCACCCTGATTTCTACTTTAACTCAAGGGTTATGCACAGCAAGATTCTATGAATTTCTAAACCTTTTTTCTAGTTTTCATCAGCGATTTTTAAGTATATTAGGCTTCATTCAGAGCACCTGGTCCATACGCATTGATTTTTCAGGATTCTTAAGGCTTTATTGTAGTCTACTACATAGAAGTAAATGCTCTGTTCTCCATAGAAACATACACATTAGCTCTGAATTGATGTTTGTATTATTTAGATTATATTTTAATAAGTTACAATGCTTATTAAATGTTTCATTAAGTTACATGTAATAAGTTACATTGCTTTTCTCTCTGTTATAATCTAACTCTGCTTATTTATATTATTTTCTGCATATATTTTTTTCAGTTTGTACCTTATTTATTTTGAATTTATGCTTTAGTTATCATTGTTTCTTGTTTCTCCTTTTTTTTTATTTTATACATATATTTTTCTTTTTTCCTTAGAAAAGATTTTAAAATTTTGATTTGATTTATATTTTTACATCAAAATTATCTAGGCTTTCTTTCATTTTGTATTTTCCTTTTTAAAATTTTGTTTTGCTTTATCTTATTTTCAACATCACTGCATTATTTAAATAGAAATGCTTAACCTCAAACAATACATTGGTAAATCTTTGGAGACTTTAGGCAGCCTGTCTGCTGATGGGTGGGGCTGTGTTTCCACCCTGTTGGCTGTTTGGCCTGAGGCGTCCCAGCACTAGAGCCTTCAGGCTGTTGGGTGGAGCCAGGTCTCGGTGCCAAAATGGACAGCTCATGCTGATGAATATTCCCTGGGACCTCTGCTACAAGTGTTCTTGTCCCCACAATGAGCCACAGCCAACCCCTGCCTCCCCAGGAGACCCTCCTAGACCCGTCAGTAGGTTTAGCCCAGGCTCCTACGGAGTCACTGCTTTGCCCTGGGTCCCAGTGCACGTGAAAGCTTGTGTGTGCCCTCCAAGAGTGGAGTCTCTGTTTCCCCAGTCCTGTGGAGGAGCTCTTGCCCTCAAGCACCACTGGCTTTCAAAGCCAAATGCTCTGGGAGCTCCTTCTCCCAATACCAGACCTTTAGGCTTGGGAGCCTGATGCGGAGCTCAGAACTCTTACTCCTGTGGGAGAACCTCTGTGATAGAATTATTTTCCAGTTTGTGGGTAGCCCGCCTGGCAGGCATGGGATTTGATTACATCGCAAAAGCGCCTCTCCTACTTTCTTGTTGTGGCTTCTTGTTTGTCTTTGGATGTAAAGTATCTTTTTTGGTAGGTTCCAGTCTTTTTTGTTGATGGTTGTTCAGCAGTTAGTTGTGATTTGGGTGTTTTCGTGAGATCAGGTGAGCTTAAGTCCTTCTACTCCACCATCTTGTCTCTTCCCACTCTCTTTTTTGTTATAATTCAATCTAAGGGCATCTGTTTTTTGATTGGTGGATTTAAAACATTTATTTTAGTCATATGTTATTCAGTAATCTCAGGCCTTAGAATTAATCAGCTAGTTTAATATTAGTTTACCATAATTCATATGAAACAATTAATATGTATGGTATTTTTTCTTTTGGGTATTGTCAGAATCCTCTAGATTCCACATTTTTTCTTCTATGTTCCCTCCAAATTTAAGAAACAATACATTATAATGTGTTAAATTATCAATAATCTCATATTATCCTGGACCAAAATAAAACTATACCATGATGTCAATTTTGGTCTTCTAAACTGTTAACAGATAAACTGAGGCAAATAAAAACTTTTCAAGATTTTTTTGAGCAGACATAGATTCAAATCTGAAAGCACTCCGCAAGCGGGAGCTAGGAGAAATGCTTTTATAGAACAGATGCAGAAGCAAAGAAAGGAAATTATTTGATTGGCTATGACTTATGTGATAGCGCTATTTGGGAAAAGTAGTTGGCTGTTTGTGATTTGTTGTTTTTATTTAATTTTAATTTTTAATTTTTTTAGGGATCCAAAGGCAGTTTATTCCCTCTGGCAAAGCTTCCCTTACAAAATTCTGTGATGATTTGTTGTTTTTAAATGTCATTTTTATTTGGTTAAGAGTACATTTACAGTTGACTGTGGCTTAGGTTTCTGTTTGCTTATGTAGTCTTCCAAGGCACTGAATCATTTCAATCTAATGACCTCCTTGTTTAATTACTTTAACACTACAGTGCCCAGTCAGTATTTTGCTTTTATGTTTTTCATATGAATGTACCTTTTTATGGCATTGATTATTTCCCCCTTAAACAGTAAAACTGTAAGTTACCCCTCAACTCAATGTCATATTTTTCATTGGGTTATTAATGACCCATCTTCATATTTCTGAAGCCTTCAATATCTTCAGAGTGTCTTCAATTTAAGCAGTTGTTGAAACAAATATAATCTTTCAAGTTTGATCTTATTGCTTCAAGCTTAGTATCATTCCCCCCCCTTTTTTTTTTTTCTTAGAGTTTTGCTATTAAAAAAGTCTGATATCAGTATCAAGGAGAGATTGCATTAATGGTATAACTTATTGTGTTTATTCAGTACTTAGATATTTAATCTCTAGAACTGGTCTGACTAGATCTAAATCTCACTCCTGGATTTTCTAATATGTAACTGGGGATAATGATAACATTGTAGAATTGTATTATTAGGTTACTTAGTCATTTAAAACAGGAGAGTCTTAGACCATTTTCACACTGACATTAATTTTATCTTCATTATTAAACATATTAAAATGCTCCCAGATCATTGTAGACAGCATATTAAGTATCCTTACTATTAATTTTGAATCAATACAAGACAAAGCTAGAAGTTCAATATATTGAGAACAAGAAAGTATATTTAATATTGTCAAAGCTACCTATCCAACTGAAAGAAAAACCATTGAATTATGCTTCCTATCATATAAAAAAGTTAATTTCAGATAGGTTAATGTACTAATTAATAAAATAAATAAATAAATATTTTATGAAAATTAGATAATAGCATGTCAAACTCAGATGTCCTTTGTAAAAAAGATCCAAACTTAGCAGGTGTAAAATAATCAATACACTCCACACAAACACACAGCTCCAAAACATATCAAACAATATATAGAACTATGAATCATTCAAGGCAAAAGAGACCACATAGATAGGGAAGAAATGGTTGCAAGTATATAAGAGCTAAAGGGTCACTATATGTAATAAAAATAAAATTAAAGTCAATACATAAAGATTAATAATAAAATAGAAAATCTTATCCAATGTATATCAGTAGTCAATGCAAAGAAATGCTAAAAAAATAAACCATATACAAATTAAAAGATCCCAAACTTAACTAGCAGTCAAGGACATGTAAATAAAGAATCCATCAATATAAATTTATATCCATCATGTAGTCAAAAAAATTAAGAAACTATAATAATTATTGTTAGTGAGATATTAGGGGAAATGATAGTTTCATATATTGTAAGTGACCAAATGGATGTATTGTCTTTTATTTTCTTTTTTAATTTTTTTTATTTTTTTGGATATGCTGATATGTTTATTTTTTTTTAAATCTTATTGGAGTATAATTGCTTCACAATGGTGTGTTAGTTTCTGCTTTATAACAAAGTGAATCAGCTATACATATACATATATCCCCATATCTCCTCCCTCTTGCATCTCCCTCCCACCCTCCCTATCCCACCCCCTAGGTGGTCACAAAGCACGGAGCTGAACTCCCTGTGCTATGCGGCTGCTTCCCACTAGCTATCTATTTTACATTTGGTAGTGTATATATGTCCATGCCACTCTCTCACTTCGTCCCAGCTTACCCTTCCCCCTCCCCCTGTCCTCAAGTCCATTCTCTACGTCTGCATCTTTATACCTGTCCTGCCCCTAGGTTCTTCAGAATTTTTTTTTTTCTTAGATTCCATATATATGTGTTAGCATACGGTATTTGTTTTTCTCTTTCTGACTTACTTCACTCTGTATGACAGTCTCTAGGTCCATTCACCTCACTACAAATAACTCAATTTCATTTCTTTTTATGGCTGAGTAATATTCCATTGTATGTATGTGCTACATCTTCTTTATCCATTTATCTGTCAATGGACACTGTCTTTTAGACAATTAAACTGGCAATCTCAATCTCTCTCTTCTTCTCCCTCACTTATCCTGCCACTGGCAGTATCATGTTAATACAGAAACATTTTGACCAAATAATCAAAAAGATAAGTGTGCATTAATATGTATTGAAGCATTTTTCTTGATGTCAATAAAGAATGGTAACTAAGTGCATACAGTGTTTTCAGTAAGGTAGACCATCTGCCAAGGGTTAAAAAAAGGAATATCAAAGATTTGTACTTATGAGGAATATGTCTACCACAATGGCTTTGAATTACAAATCTGTTACAAGATGAATGGAAAATAATTATTTTTTAAATAAAGCACTCACTTTAAAATAACAAAGGAGCTAAAGAAGAAAACTCAAAGGAATTTGGAAAATATTTTGAAACTATAATTTAAAAAAATATCAAAATCTATGGAATGAAGCTAAAGCAGTAATTAAGAGAGGTATACAGGGCTAAATGTTTATATTAGAAGAAAAAGAAAAAGTCTAAAATTAATGATCTAAGCTTCCACCTTAAGGAGCTAGAAAATAGAAGTGAAACTCAGTGTCAGTAGAAACAATGAAATAATCAGAGCAGAATTCAATGAAATAATAAATAGACAAATGATAGAGAAAATTTATTAAACTAAAACTGTCTCTCTTTTCATTGCTTTTTATTGTGATAAAATACACAAAACATAATATTTACCATTTTAACCATTTTTAAGTGTCCTGTTCAATGGTATTAAATGCATCCATCCTGTTATGCAAACATCACCATCATCTATCTCCGAAATGCTTTCTTCTTGCAAAACTAAAACTCTATATCCATTAAACAATAATTCCCCATTTTTTCCTACCCCTAGTCCCTGGAAACTACCTCTATGAATTTCACTACTCTAGGTACCTCATATAAGTGGAACTATACAATATTGGGTTTTTTGCTATTGGTTTATTTCACTTACTGTAATGTCTTCAAGGTTTATCCGTGTTGTAACATATGTCAGAATTTCCTTCCTTTCCTAGGCTAATATCCCATTATATATAAATACAACATTTTACTTATCCATTCATCTGTCAGTGGACATTTGGGCTGCTTCCATGTTTAATCTATTGTGACCAATACTGCTATGGACACGGGTGTACACATATCTCTTCAAGACCTGTTTCAAAATATTTTAATTATATACCCTGAAGTGGAATTGCTGTATCATATGGTAATTCTATTTTTAAGTTTTTGAGGAATCACCTTACTGTGTTGGCAGCAGCCATAACATTTTAGTTTCACAACAACAATGCACAAGGTTTCCAAATTTCTTCACATCCCCACCAACACTTGTTATTTCTGTATTTGTTTTGTTTCGTTTTAATATTAGCCATCCTAATGGGCATGAGGTGGTATCTCATTGTGGTTTGATTTGCATTTCCCTAAGGATTAGTAATGGTGATCATCTTTTCATGAGCTTATTAGTCATTCATATGTCTTTTTTTGGAGAACTATCTATTCCAGTCCTTTGCCCATTTTTTGAACCAAGCTGTTTGTTTTCTTACTTTTGAGTGTTAGGAGTCCTCCATATATTCTAGATATAAAAACCTCATCAAAACTATGATTTGTGAATATTTTCTTTCATCTTGTGGGTTTTCTTTTTACTCTGTTCATAGTATCTTTTGATGCACAACTGAAAAAATATAATAAAATCCAATTTGTCTATTTTGTCTTTTGTTGCCTATGCCTTTGATGTCATACCCAAGAAATCATTGACAAATACAATGTCATAAAGTTTTTGCCTTTGTTTTCTTCTCAGAGTTTTATAGTTTTAGATCTTATATTTATGTCACAAATTCATTTTGAGATTTTTTTGTATATAATACTCAGTAAAGGTCCAACTTTATTCTAATAGTGAATGTTTAATTTTCCCAGCACCATTTGCCGAAAAGACTGTCTCCTCCATTGAATGGTCTTGGAACTCTTGTCAAAAATAATCTGACCTAATATTATTTCTGTACATTCTATTTTATTCTATTGGTCTCTATGTCTATCTTTATGTCAGGACTACAGTGTTTTGATTATTGTAGCTTTGTAGCATGCTTTGAGATTAGGACATGTGAGTCCTCCAGATTTGTTCTTTTTCAGGATCGTTTTGGCTGTTTGAGTTTACTTAAGATTCCATATGAATTTTAGGATTATTTTTTATTTCTTCAAAAAATGTCATTGGGATTTTGATAGAGATAGTATTAAATCTGTAGGCTGATTTGGATTGTATCAACATATTAACAATATTAAGCTCTCTAATTCATGAGCATGGGATGTCTTTCCATTTATTTATGTCTTTCGTGATTTCTTTAAGCAATGTTTTGTGATTTTCAGTGTGAAAATCATTCACCTCCTTGGTTAAGTTAATTCCTAAGTATTCTTTTTTTTTTTTTTAGTTTCATTTTAAGTGAATTTTTTTCTCAATTTCCTTTTTAGTTTGTTCATTGTTAGTGTATAGAAATGAAACTGATTTTTGTGTATTGACTTTGTTTCTTGCTACCTTGATGAATTTATTAGTTCTAGCATTTTTGTGTGTGTGGAATCTTTAGAGTTTTCTACTTATAAGATCATATGTTCAAACAGAGATAATTTTACTTCTTCCTTTCCAGTTTGGATGCCTTTTATTTCTTTTTCTTGCTTAATTGATTTGTCTAGGACTTCTAGTACTCTGTTGACGAAAAGTGGCCAAAGCAGATATCCTTACCTTATTCTTGATCTTAGAGGAAAAGCTTTCAGTCTTTCATCATTAAGTATGCTGTTTGCTGTAGGTTACTCATATATGGCTTTTATTGTGTTGAATAGTTTACTTCCTAGTTTGTTGAACGTTTTTTATCATGAAAGGATGTTGAATTTTTTTCAAGTTTTCTTCTTCATCAACTGAGATGATCATTTGTTTTTTTTCCTTCATTCTGCTAATGTGGTATATTAAATTGACTAATTTTCATATGCTACACACCCTTGCATTCTAGGAATAAACCTCATTTGGTCATGGTATAAAAAAACCTTTTAGTGTGCTGCTGAATTCAATTTGATAATATTGCATCTATATTCATAAAGAATTTTGGCCTGCAGTTTTCTTTTCTTGCAGTGGCTTTGTCTGGCTTTGACACCAGGGCAATTCTGGCCTCCTGGATGAGTTAGATATGTTCCCTCATTTCTAAATTCTGGCAAACTTTGAGAAGAATTGGCATTAGTTTATTTTTAATATTTGATAGAACTTACATTTGATGCCATATAGACAGATGATAGGTAAGGAGATAGAGGACTTGTACAAAACAATAAACCAAGTAGATCCAACAGATATATACAGAGCACTACCCAACAATAGAGGAATACATATTCTTTTCAAGTGCACATATGACATTTTCCAGGGTAGACCATGTGTTAAACCACAAATTACATCTCAGTAGACTTTAAAAGATAGAGATCATGCAAACTATCTTCTCCAACTACAACAGGGTGAAGTTAGAAATTAATTACTGAAGGAAAACTGGAAAATTCACAAATTTGTGGCAGTTAAACAACACAATCAAACAACCAAAGAAGAACTTACTTACGAGGGAAATTAGAAAATGATTAGAGATGAATGAAACAGCAAAACAGTATATCACACGTTATGGGATAGAGCAAAAGCAGTACTAACTGGGGAATGTAGAGCTATGAATGTTTACATTAAAACACAAGAAAGATCTCAAATCAACAATCTAACTTTATACTTTAAGAAACAAGAAAAAGCAGAATAAACTAAACCAAAAGCTAACAGAAGGAAGGAAAAATAAAGATTAGAGCAGAGATAAACAAAAGCTGTTTCAAAAAGGTTATAAAAGCATACATCATAAACAGAAAATATGTATATATAAAAGAAATTTATATTTCATTTGTTAAATTTACTTTACCCAATATTTGATCATTTTACACATATTGGAAAAATGAATCATATATAGTATTTGGTGGCTATCAATGTGGAATATTTTAAACCTCATGCAAATTCTTTAATATTGAATATGAGAAAGAAACTCTTAGCTGAATGTACTATGGAGTTATTTGGGTATATATTTCCCATTTTCTCATGAATTAAAACATTCAAACTTATAAATTTTAAGTACAAGATACTCATTGTTTTAGTTTTGCCAGAATACTAACAGAACCGTAACCAACACATCTTTCAATAATTTCTGGATCCTTTTGATGTGTGAAAAGTATGGCTTCACATATATGAAAATAATGTGATAAGTGAAATGTATTGATATATAATTTGGCTTTGAGTTCAGGCTATCCATTATTAAGTAGTGAAAATATTTATTCTGATAACATTTTCCCTGGAATATATATCAATTGTTAATGTATTAAGTTAAAGATGTTTTAATTTTATGATACTTAAAATTTATGATGTTTTAAAAATGTTTACATGTGTATTCTTCTCTGGGTGCATTCCATAATACAATAAAAAGTGTGAAGTGATGAACATTTCATATATATATATATATATATATATATATATATATATATATATATAAATACATAAATAAATATGTATTTATACATATACATTTATGTATATAAATACATACATAAATAAATATATATAAATTATATATATATACATTTATATATATATATGATTCTACTTTGATCTTAATGCACTGAGTAAAATGCTTACAAACCTGATGTCAGAGGGCCACTGGTAGGTTAGATTGTGATCTTACTCTGCATCAGCTTGAAAACAGTCTTGGGAATAGTCTCGATATTTCTAGGAATCTTGCCTAAAGAATGCAGTATGTATCCAAATTTTCTGCTATGTGACCCGGTTTCACTGTTGTCATAATAGCTCAGCTTTCCTGTCAGGCCACAGGCAACTCAGTCTCAGCCATAAACACTATACCATCTTCATAGTTAAAATATTAGACATGGGACACTTTAATATTTTTCTCACAACAACTTTGACACAGTAATATGGAGGCCATACAAAGTAGACGTTAATAGCCATAGGTACCAAAATGTATATTTCTCAGAAAACCTAGCACAGAAATCTGAATAAACTTCTAGTCCACTCCTTAATCCTGGCCCTCAGTTCCTCGCCTCTGGGCCAAAGATGTCCTTGCAGGAAGTCTGGTTTGACCTCATAAAGAATGTCATAAAATCCATGGTTTATGACTTCTTTTTACTATATCAAATATCCTCTAAATTGTTATCTTACCATTTATTTTTCTTCTTTGAAAAAAAGACTTTCTCTCATTCTTATTTTTAAATCCAGACAAGACCCCCTTCTCAACACACTGCTTTTAGTCATTGACTTGTTTCAGAAAGCTTGTCAGTTGCCCAGGAGAGTGTTCCACATTGTGGATTTTTCTGTTTGTGTCTTTTGGTATTCCTTAATTGTTTTTCCATCCCTCAAATTTCCTGTAAATAAACATTAGATCTAGAGGATTAATTAGACTCAGATTCAAACTTTTGGCAAGAAAATTTATAGATGGCGTCTTGTGTTTTATATTTAAAACCAAAGAGTAAGATTTGGTAAATAAGCACAATCAATTCCAACTATCTATCATGAGCTGAGTTGCTTTTAAAAATTATATGAAATGGTTATTTTTATTTTCAACTGGTATAAAAGAACATTTTTAATTATCTCTTCAAATATAAAAATCAGAAATTACTAAAATAGAGGTTTTTTGGTTTTGGTTTTTCTACAATCTAATGGTTCTTAGTGGTAGAAGTTACTTTGGTTTGTAAGCTAAAGTAGATATTTGACAATACAATCTGCATTAAATAAACCAATCTATTATAATTGAATTTGCATATTTCCATTTTTCTTCAGTAGATATAGTGTTTGTTCTTTTTTTTCTGATCATTGTTTCAGCTCTCTTGTTAAGCTTCTACACTATATATCATTCTTCAAAAAGGAAGCAAAATAAATATAATCACTCATGAAAATCTTACAGCCTATTTTGAGAAAAGAATATGTTAAATTACCTGAGAACAATATAAATAGTAAGGATAAAAGTATTTTGTTACTGCATATTAAATATGAAAGTTTGGAACACAAGTGAAAGGTTTATATGTAAAATGTTTCCTATGTAACAACATTTTGAAATCAGATGTGTACATGTATAAAGAAAAATGTAATCTATAAATATAATGTTATGAAAGGAAATTTGCAAGTATACAGAAAAATAAGCAACAGTGATAATTAATTTTTATATATAAAGGCATTACATTTTATTGTCTGCATTATTTATTCATGCAAAAAAAATATGACACACACTAGTTGGTTAACTTTGTATGTATTTGCCTCCACATGACATACTTATGAATTTAATATTATACTGCTTTCTGGGTGTATATTAAATAGACAGGACTATCTTTTTCCCAATCATTAAAAGTGTTTTCATGATATTTTAAATTTAATTTCAAATAATCTTTATTTTTAATATGCTTTGACATCAGTTAATAGCTGCAAATTTATTTGCCTAGCTCAGACCTTTCTTTTGACCCCCCAAAGAGTTCATCCATTTTCACTTGGATGTTTTATGGGAAGCCCACAAAAATATATCCAAATCAGAAATAATGACTTCCACTGTTTCTCAAGTACAAAATGCTATATATGGGAACAAAGAACAAATCTTTGTGTTTCCACCTCACAAGTATTTCTCTAAACTGTCTACTTCTCTCCATATTTACCAACACCAACTCAGCCAAATCTTCTACTCTAATTTATTCTCCATTCTGAGCCAGAGTAACAATGTTTAAGCAGAAAATTATCATGGTACTACTCTGATAAAAACTCAATATATTACTATTGCTCTTATTTGAACGAAAAAAAATAATGCTTAACATGGTCTAACTTGCCCTGCTTATCTCCCCAAACTCACCCATGCCACTCTCCATCTGGGTCCTCTACCCTCTATTGATATATGTGTCCTCTTTTATCCAGATACTGAAATTCCTCTATGATGTATCAGGACCTTCACATATTCAAGTCTCACTCCCTGAAATGTTCTGTACCAGCATCATCAAATAGCTAATTCTTATTATACCTGGTTTCACATTCAATGTCACTGAAGATTTTCTTTTCCACAAATAAGCGTCAGTCTCACTGTCACATGCTCCAGTAACACCTATACATTAGTATTATCCTTAATACTTGCATTACCTTTCCTATATCTCTCTCCTTTCAAGACTGAAATTTCAGTCATTCAGAGATTATGTCTTTCATTCATCACTGAATAGCTCAGAATTCATTATGGTTCCCATAATACAGTAGATTTAAAACAATCATTTGCTGAAAGAATCAGTGATTAGATGAGGAAAATATATAATAGATAACAAAGGATTGATTTAACCAACTTTAATGTTTTGACTTAGATCAAAGCTCTGTTTATTTATTTTCACAGGACTAATACATTCTTTAGTCTTTGTGTGAGTGAGACTTTAAAATTTGTAGAAATATAGCATTTAAAGATTTCCTCACATGATAGCAGATTCCCTGACAGGATAAACAGGTAAGAAAGGTTAAGATATCATTAAAAAGCCAACCTTAATTCTGTTTTCTATATTTTGTAGAGGATTTTTATATTTATGACATCAAGAATATTGGCCTATTATTCTCTTTTCTTATAGTGTCCTTGTCTGAGTATAGTATCAAAGTAATGCAAACCAAATTTAATAGCACATTAAAATGATCATACACTATGATCAGGTGATATTGATCCCTGGGATGTAAAGATGGTTCAATTTAGCAAATAAATAAATGTTGTACACCACACTAAAAAAAGCAGGAGAAAAATCATATGACCGTATCAGTAGATGCAGAAAATGCATTTGTCAAAATATATATGCATTTTCTGATAGACTCTCAACAGATTAGGTATGGAAGGAATGTATCTCATCATCATAAAGGCCATATATGACAAGCACACACCTAACATCACACTTGATGGTAAAGGTGAAAGCTTTTCCTCTAAGATCAGAAATAAGATTAAAATGCCCAATCTTGCCACTTCTATTCAATATAGTGTTGGAAGTCTTAGCCAAGGCAATTAGGTAGGAAACAGAAATAAGGCATCTAAATCAAAAAGAAAGGAATAATACTGTTTCTGTTTGCAGATGATACATCATGCAATTTTATCAAATATATATATATACTTACATATATATATGTTTGTATTTCTATATACATACATGTGTATATATGTACTTACATATATATAGTATTGTATAGGAATTCTCTTTCCACTACTTTTTTTTTTTTTTCTGTTGAGCTTTATCCCAAATTGAAATAGCAGGGTACTGTGAATATTCATTATTTGAGTCAAGATTATTTTAAACAAATGGGAAATGCCAGTTGAATGGTACATTTAGAACTCAATGACTCAGCTCAAAAGCCATCAAAGTGTGTTATTTTATTGCATAAAATTTTAGTTATTTTTTCTGGTACTATCTGAATTTAGATGCTACAATAGGAGAATTGAAAAAGACACATTCTATATTTAAGGAATTGGGTTTGTTCCCATGGGAACATTTTGGCAATGAGTTTTGCAAGAGAAAATGACTGAGCATTTCAGATTCTAATGCTCCAGTGTTTAATTGTTTTTAAAAAAATGTTCAAGAGCCTTTGACAATTAAACAATTGAGATTTCAACTATTTGGTTGAAATGCCTGACAAACCCCATTTCTACTTGAAAATTTAAAGGAAAAAAAAAGTTTCTGATTCATTCCAGTTTCATTTTTAGGTACTTTGAAAGAAAGTTAATGCTGGAAATTCTTTCCATGTATTTTGTGTAGATTTTGTAATATCATTTACATTTTATTCCATTTCTTGCTACTTGTATTTTTGAACAGTATCTTTTAGAAGTTTATGATTATTTTATTATATTTTTGTTTTTTATAATTTAAAAGGAGGATATGTAAGCAGTAATTAAGGCTTAACATCACATAAGCTCATTTCTGCTGAAAGAATTTTTATTGAAAAAAAACTTCAGTTTATCATGTTTCCTTTGAAATGAAATGTTCTATTTTACATAAAACAAAGGAGAAAAGACAGTAGTTCCTATGGTCCCTTTTATTTCTGTGGCATTAATTGCAATGTGTTCTTTTTCATCTCTAATTTATTTATTTGAAACTTCTCTCTCTTTTTCTTAATATAGCTAAAGTTTTGTCAATTTTGTTTATTTTTTTCAAAAAACCAACTTGTTGATTTTTTCTATTTTTTATTCTCTATTTTCTTTATTTTTTATTTGATTATTATTCCCATCCTTTGGCTAACTCTGAATTTAATCTGTTTTTTCCCTAATTTATTGTTATGTCAATTTAGGTTTCTTTATTTGAGATCTTTCTTCATTTTAGCGTAGGTTTTTATTGCTGTAAGCTTCCCTCTTAGGACGCTACATACCATAAGTTTTAGTATGTTGTGTTTTTATTTTTATTTGTCCAGTATATTTTCTGATTTTCTTTTTGAATTTTTTCTTGGACCACTGGTTGTTCAGGAATGTATTTTTTCGTTTCCATGTATTTGTGAATTTTCCATTTCTCCTTCTTATTGATTAATAATTATTGACTTCCAGTTTCACACTGTGAGTTGGAAAACATACTTGATATGACTTCACTATGAAAAATTGTATGTCAAAATTTGGATAACCTAGAAAAATGAATATGTTTTTAGAAACATACAACATATCAAGTATGAACAATAAAGAAACAGAAAATTAAAAAAAAAAAGAAAGAAACAGAAAATTTGAACAGACCAATGATTAAAGAGATTGAATAAAAAAAAAAAAAAAGAAAAAAAAAAAACCTCCCAGCAAAGAAAAGCCTAGGAACAGATGGCTTCTCTGGTAAATTTTACCAAACGTATAAAGAAGAATGATTACCAATCCTTCTCAAAGTCCCAAAATTTTGAAGAAACGGGAACATTATCAGCTCATTTTATGAGGCTAGCATTACCTGGATACTAAAATCAGACAAAGATCCTGCAGGAAAAGAAATTACAGGCCTACATCCCTTGATGCAAAAATCCTCACACATATATAGTCAACTGACCTTCGATAAAGATGCCAAGAATACAGAATGATGAAAGGGAAGTCTCTTCAACAACTGGTATTGGGAAAACTGGATATTCACATGCAAAAGACTGAAACTGAACCTCTATCTTACACTATATTCAAAGATCAACTCAGAATGGATTAAGAACTTAAATGAAAGACCTAAAACTGTAAAACTCCTAGAAGAAAACTAGAGAAATAGGTTCTTGACATTGGTTTTGGCAATGGTTTTCGCAGTGGTTTCTTGGACATGACACAAAAACACAAGACAAAAGTAGACAAATAGGACTACATTGAACTGAAAAACTTCTGCCCTGCACAGGGGGGGAAAAAAAAAACATCAAAAGTGAAAGGCAACCTATGGAATGGAAGAAAATATTTGCAAACCATTTATCTAAGAAGAAGTTTATATCAAAAATGTATAAGAAACTTCTACATCTCAACAACAACCAAAAAAACAAAAACAAATAACTTGATCCACTTTTCCTGTAGATTTTTCTTTCTCTTCTTTCACCCTCCTGTTTATAACAGCAAACACACACATACACATACACTCACACACACACCTTCAAATCATTATTCCCTTTGGGAATTAATGTCCCTAGACAGAAAAGAAGGGTCACATATTCTTCCTCTTCTATATTGTTCTTACTTCCACTGCCATAATTGGTGAAGAAATAACTCTTGATTATGCTAACTTATAGTCTTCTTCCTTTTTTTCTCTCTTCCTTTGCATGTGTTTTAAATGTTCATAAGAAAAATATGTCATGGATTCATCGATGGCTTTTAAGGTTGGAAGGATACAAACATAAAAAAAAAATCCAAGGTAAAGCAAGATACTAGAAGAAGAAAAATAAAAAGAGACTCAAAAATGTAAAGATAATGTGAAATGGCAATTAAAAAACCAACTAGCATTCATTATGGGACTGGTAAGCAGGTAACTATACAGATGACAAGTTAGTCAATCTTTCTTTCACACTGTGTCATTTCTATTCTTTATAAAGACAAAATTATTGGCCTAATCTACCAAGCGAAAACTATCACAGGTGGAAGTTAGATATAAATGTGAATCCAGCCCTTTTTCCATGTTGAGGAAAACAAAGTTCCTAATAAGGAGTATAAGAAAAGATTTTGATGTCATCTTCTTTTGATGATACCTCAAAAAAAGATCACATTTTGAAGATGCTCACTTCAGTGCACTGAGCTAAAAATGAGCTGCTGTGAAGTCTGTAGGGAAAGGACCTTTTATAACTTCTCTAAAATAACTTTGAACACAGAGTTGCCTAAAAGTCAAAAGTGGCATAAAAGGTTCATGTTGTTATTTAATTGCAAAATCACATTTTATTGTATTATACACAGTTATTGGGTTTTGATAAAAAGTGATATTTTTAATCTGAAGAATTCCATTTCAGGTAAGCAAAGGTTGTTAGGGACTGGAACACAATTGAGTACTTCCTAATTTTCCTTAAATTTGTCCTAGGATTATCAATTATTAATACTTAGAAGAAGAATAAAATGCTTTTTTTAGTAACATGGTTAATCATTCCAAAAGTATTAAATATTCCATTTTTTACTAGTTAATATTTTAAGGAATACATTTATTTCCAGTTTTTATAATGTCAGATTCTAACTGTGGCTATTCATCTTAAAACAAAACAAAACAAAAAATGAATCATACATAGTAGTCTCTAATATTGTTATCTTTTATTGAATAACTGTGACATATTTTTATTCTGTACTAAAAAGAAGGTGAAATTTTTGAAAATTGATTTTATATATATCATATGCAAATAGACATGAATTAGAGTCAGTTTTTAATATACATAATAAATAAAATTAAAAGTTATGGCAAATGTACACTATATATATATATATATACATATAAATTATTAAGGCACATATCTTGCTGCAATAATTTTTAAAAATTATTTAGATCACAACTTTAAAACTTCTTGGGCTTAGACTTTTATAGATAGCTTGAAATTACCTGAAACATACTTTAATTCATTCCAAAGGTGTCAAAGGAGAAAGAAAAAGGTAATATATGAGATGTATATTAGAAATCAATTAACAGAAAAAAAATGTGTTTTCTCTAATATGTATCTCTCTTTGACTAATCCATGTATTAGTCTATAACAACAACAATGTTAAATACTTTTATTTTATCTTTGACCTATAAGGCAAACTCAAATATTGACAATTTTGAAATATTATGTTATATATAAATTATACAGAGAGAGATACAGGTATATACCACTTAATATCTTTTAAACAATCCTAAAATTCATATGGAGCCATGAAAGTTCCAGAATAGCCAAAGTGATCTTGAGAAAGAAGAACAAAGCTGGAGTCATCATACTTCCTGATTGCAAAATATATTACAAAAATACAGTAATCAAAACAGTGTGATAGTGGCATAAAAAGAGACCTATAAACTAATGGAACAGAATAGAGATCCCATAAATAAACCCATGCATATATGGTCAACTGATCTTTGACAGGTGTGCCAGGAACACACAATGGGGAGGGACAGTCTCTTCAAAAAATGGTGCTAGGATAACTGGATATTCAAATGCAAAAGATTAAAATTGGACCCCTATCTTAAACTATACACAAAGGTCACCTCAAAAGAGATTAAGGACTTACACATAAGAAAGCTGTAAATTTCCTAGCAGAAAACATAGGAGAAAAGATTCCTGACATTGGTCTTGGCAATGGATTCTTGGATATGACACCAAATGCACAGGTACAGTTAACGGAAGCTGAAATAGACAATTGGGACTACTCAAAAGAGATTAAGGACTTACACATAAGAAAGCTGTAAATTTCCTAGCAGAAAACATAGGAGAAAAGATTCCTGACATTGGTCTTGGCAATGGATTCTTGGATATGACACCAAATGCACAGGTACAGTTAATGGAAGCTGAAATAGACAAGTGGGACTACGTGAAATGTAAAAACTTCTGCACAGCAAAGGAAACAATTTAAAAAGTGAAAAGTCAACCTACGGAAATGGGAAAAAATGTTTGCAAGCCACTTATGTGATAAGAGGTTAATGCAACATATATATATATATATATATATATATATATATACACACACACATATATATGAAATATAAGAAATGTAAGCATTTCATATATACATATATGAAATGCTTACAACTTAACATCTTTAAAAAGAAAGATTAAAAATGGGCAAAGGAGTTGAACAGACATTCTCCAAAGAAGATATACAAATTCCCAATATGTATATGAAAAGGTGCTCAACATCACTAATCATCAAGGAAATGCAAATCAAAACACACTGAAATATCATCTCACTCCTGTTAGGATGGCTGTTATCAAAAAGTCAAAAGATGACAAGTGTTGGCAAGGATGTGGAGAAATTGGAACCCTTGGAACCCTTGTAAACTGGGAATGTAAAATGGTACAGCTGCTTTGGAATACAGTATAAAGGTTTCTCAAAACATTAAAAGTAAAACTACCATATGATCCAACAACTCCATTTCTAGGTATATATCCATTATAATGGAAATCAGGATCCTGAAGAGATATCTGCATTCCCATGCTCATTGCAGCATTATTTACAATAGCTAAAATGCAGAAACAGCCCAAGTTTCCATCAAGAGATAAATGGATAAATAAAATGTGAGATTATATCTCTATATGTATACCTATATAATTGAATATTATTAGCCTTAGTAAGGAATGAAATCCTGCCATTTGCAAAAAATGGATGAACCTGGAGGACATTATGCTAAGTGAAATAAGCCAGTCTCAGAAGGACAAATACTAAATGTTTCCACTTATAAGAGATACCTAAAATAATCAGACTCATAGAAGAAGGGAGTAGAATGGGGTTGACAGGGACTGGGGTATGGAGGAAGTAGGAAGTTACTGTTCAATGGGTATAAAGTTTCAATTATGCAAAAGAATAATTTCTTGAGATCTGTATAACATAATACCTATGGTAAGCAATATGGTATTGCGCACTTCAAAATGTGTGAAGAGAGTAGATTCTATGTTAAGTATTCTTACCACAAAAACAAAAACAAAAAAAAACAAAAATGTACAAGGAAACTTTGAGAGGCTTTGGCTCTATTTCCTCTACTGTGGTGCGGCTTTCATGGATTTTTGCATACATCTAAACTCATCAAATTGTACATATTAAGTGTGTGCAGTTCACTTTTTATATCAATTATACCTCAATAAAGCTGTTAAAAATTTTAAAGTTACAAATGTGATAATCATAGAATGTCATAGATCTATGCTATATAGAAATGTAAGTCAGACTAATTTACACAAAAATTTACTCTCTCTTTCAACACACAGGAGTCATTTTGACACAATAAAATTGGTGAATAAGGTTTTAAATGTCAATTCTACTAGTTCCTATCTCCAAGGCCCTGAGCAAGTAACTGAAACTCTCAAAGCTTCAGTTTTGTCATCTGTCAAATGAATGATTAATAATACCTTCCTCATAAAAATGCCATTAAAGAGAAATGAGATACAGTACACAAGAACTCAGGACATTTTCCTAGCCCATAGTCAGTGTTTAATGAATGTTAACTACTATTTTATATTTTAAAAACCCTTGATCTACTCTGTGTGTCATCTGGTTCACTTTTGATTCCCAGGACTCAGCTGCATTCCTGGCAAACATTAGATATTCAATAATTATTTATGGACACATGAAAAAACCTTGAGTTTCATAAATCATCTTTTATATATATTTCTGAGTAATGGCATTTCCAAATAATTATCAGTATACAGTGGAAAGAAAGAAAATTGTAACCTAAAGCAACATCTCATTTTGAAGGTCAACAAATAAAATAAGCAATATTTCGTACTAAAGGAAGAAAAATCTCACTGAATGTAGTAGATTGCAATGTGATGTCATTGTTTAGGTTATAAAGTTATCATTTTGTAGCATGTTTTTGAAGTCAAGCAACTTCTGAATCTTTTTTACATTTATTATATCATTCAATGCTCTACTTGCTCAGATCAACTCTATGAGTTAGATACTATTATTATCCTTATTTTACAACAAAGGGAGATTGATGAGGTTAAGATAGTCTCTCAAAGTCACTCAGCTGATGTCATTTAGAATGTTTAATATTTGTTGTATGAGTATGTATGTGAGTGTGTGTGTGTGTGTCTGTATAGGGTAATTGCAGTTTGATTGTGCATGCATATTGGAATTTAATTTATTAACCATATACATTTGAAAACCTAGATTATTTTTAGCTTACAATTTAAATTTGCAAATAATATTTTATTTTCCTTGTGATTTAATTAATATTTCATGGAACAAGTTAAATATTAAATTTCCCCAAATGATCATACTCCATTTACAAATTTGGCTAATTAAATTACAATAACATTTTATTTTATATTTCTGGAGTTAAAATGATATTCTTAAGTACTCTCAATACCTCATAGAATACTATTAGGATTTATCAAGTAAACTATATCTAAGCATTTAAAGAAATCTTATAAATATAATAAACCAAAATAATAAATGTAGTAAATTAAGTTCTCTTACACATTCCAATATCATTTACAAGCCTTAACAAATCTGATTATGCTATGCGACTTAACCTCACACACTTAAGAGTTCCAATTTCCTCTTTCAAATTAAAATCATGCCTAGTGTTCTGGGTTCTCTCATATTTCATATTCTCTTAAAGATTAATCTTCAATAATAAACACAATAAGTATACTGCAATAAAACAACTTCTTTCTAGGCTGCAAAAACACATTAATACTGTGGGTTGAAATACTTCATCATCTTATTCCTAAAATGTTTTCAGTTATAAAGTCATTTGACGACATCGTGAGTCAGTTTTGCCCTATTGTTCTGAGCTTATTGGGTCAGAAAATCATAGGCAAGATACAGATCAGTCATATATTAAAGATTAAAAATTGGGACCACTGCATCACAGACTGTTACACTGATTTACCTGAACAACTATGAAACTATGGAGTCATTTCTTACTGTCAAGCTCTCTGTTCTGTCTGCAAAGTCAACAAAGAACTTTGAAGCAAACACATTTTATTTAGGATTTAGTTTCACAACCTAGTACAACGTGCATACCCTGAATAATTTTTAAATTCCAAATTACTCAATTTTTGTAACTTTTCCTAAATAAACAGCTAATTTGGATAGATGGAATTTTGCACATCACTCCACACTGACCCATGTCCACACCCACACATACATACACATATCCATGTAGGCATGCGCATACATAAGATGCACGATTATCTGCATTAGAGTTAACCACCATTCATAGTCACTTATGTTGTAATAATTATAATCTTTCTTTCTGAGAATATTATCTCATCTTTATTATATTATCTGTCTCATTTGCATTGTTTATAAAATTTCCAATACATAGAGATACACAATAAGCAGAGTACCAGATAATAAGAATAGTCAAATATTTAGGAAATGGCTATTACCTATTGAAAGAACTCTGTTGACGTAATTCATTCAGATCAACACTTTGTACACAACTGTAGAAAATTTCCTGAAGTGATGATAGGTGATCTTTATTTCAAAGCATGCTCCTACATATTTCTGTTCTTTCCATGAATTCGTCTCACAGTCCAGAGATTGCCCTGTATCTGTTTCCTTCTGGAAGCTTTCTTCCAGTCCAAAATTGGGATACATATCCTTCCAGTGGCCTTTCTGCTAATTCTATCATAATGCCCCACTCTCTGCATTGATTGTGTCTACTTAGCTTGCTTCTGCTGATACACTATGGACTACTTGAGGATGGAGTTAGTGATTGGCCATCACTTTGTCTGTAAAAGCCAATATAAATACTGAAATATAATAAATAGTCAAAATTATTTATTAAATGAGAAAATTAAATGTAATTGGTACACAAAATGTATTTAGTTATATACGTCACCTCAAACAATTATCAAACATTCTATAAGAGAAACTCAGAAATCTACTGATAGAGGTAAATGTGTAACATTTGATAATGAATGAGGATTTTTTTTTTTTTTTTTTTTTTTTTTTTTTTTTTTTAAAGGATTTTCTTATTTTTTTTATTATTTATTTATTTATTTATTTTTGGCTGTGTTGGGTCTTCGGTTCGTGCGAGGGCTTTCTCCAGTTGCGGCAAGCGGGGGCCACTCTTCATCGCGGTGCGGGGACCGCTCTTCATCGCGGTGCGCGGGCCTTTCTCTATCGCGGCCCCTCCCGTCACGGGGCACAGGCTCCAGACGCGCAGGCTCAGCAATTGTGGCTCACGGGCCCAGCTGCTCCGTGGCATGTGGGATCTTCCCAGACCAGGGCTCGAACCCGTGTCCCCTGCATTAGCAGGCAGATTCTCAACCACTGCGCCACCAGGGAAGCCCTGAATGAGGATTTTTAATACACTTCAAAACCCCTCCTCACTCCAGTAGTTGTATGGATTATAACAATAAATTAGCTAATACCTATTCATGTTTCAGATCAGTGTAATAATATGCTAATTAGCCTAGCTGAAACTTCTGATACCACAGTTCTTAGAATGCGCTACACGAAGCATTTCCAAGGTTAATGGAGGGAACGTGGATAGTGGTATAAAAATAAATTTCCACATCTGTAATTTCCCTATGGTCTCTTTACTAAAATTGATCTGCCTGAGAACTAACCTATATGTGTCTCTAGGTTCTCCTTTTCCACATCCTCTTCCCTGAAATCTCCTACCTAAAAAAAGAAATACATCCTCTTGCTGTCTGGAATTTTATTCTGATGTATTGCTCCTGGGTGTGAAATCACCTGGGATGTGAAAGAAAGTGTCAATTAGAATTATTGGTTCTTGCGGAAGCCCCTTTTATGATTTATTATATCATAAAACATGTGTGTTTTTATACATATTTTTGTTGAGTTAATGAGGCTTTAGAAGCAAAGTATTTTGGCACTTGTTGAGATATTTAAAATTCAAAGATACTGTAGAGAAGTTGGTGAAAGTGATTTTCTTCTTCCGTCTTTCAACAGTTATTGTCAAATAATGCATGCCTCCTCAGGAAGAGATTTTAAAACTAAATCAAATAAAATATCAAAAGATAAAAATGATTAAGCAGTGTTTAAGAGTAAGCAGTGTTTTTAAGCTTTCTCACAACTCATCGTTAGGAAGAGTGAGTATGTGGAAAGGAAAGGCATGAAAAAAAAAAAAGCTAAATTTGTTTATGATGCCAAATCTTTTAAATGTCACTGTAGTGCTTCCCAGTATGGTCAAACTATTCAGGATACATTAAAGGAAAAACAATGTGACTTCTTTTAGATAAGTTGTTCATAATTCTATAAAATAGGTAACATAATTTTATTAAAATGTCATAAAATATTTATTCCACTTATGGTCATTTCTCATTTTTTCTTATAGTGTATTTTTCTATTTACTATTACTATATTAGCTGTTTGATTTTAGCAGTATGTAATTTTCTTTTTTATTAAATACAAGGGAAATTATAGTTAAAACTAAAAATAAAAGGATTCATTTCTTATTCATGTTCTTATTTAATTATTACTTAGATATCAGAATTAGAGTTCTGCATATCCATCCATAAATATAACTTGGAAATAATACTCTTTATTTTATCATACATCTCACTTCATAAATAACATATAATTTTAACAACATATTATACTACTTTATTTTAATATAGATGATGAGAAACATATCATCTTATTTCATAGTTTATTATAAACATAGACAAATTAATTATATTGCCTGTAAATGCTGTTGGTCATGACTTTAAAACTGGATTTTATAATTTATATCTATTGTTTTTAAAATATTTCTTTAAATATACATTAATATGTTATATGAATTGAAAAATGAAAATAAACATTTTCTAGAGAACTGAATCTGATTTGGCTAATTGGTTTGACAATGAAGATTGCTTTTGCTAAATTGTTAAATTATATAAAAACTTCAAAAATGTAGAAAATAGATAAAATTCAATTTTAAAGTTTTGACAAGAAGCATTTAAACATACAAGAGATTTTTTTAAAACATTTCATTTGAATACTGTAATAGCATATGTGTAATGATATTATAATTTTTATTTTCCCAAAATAGTTTGTAAATCTGATAAAAGAATGTCTCTGTACATGAAACTGTAATACGTATAATTATTAGTCTTATGACTTGCTAAAGGCATTTGTAAAATTTCAGAAAATTGAAAAAGTTAACAGGCACCTAATGACAGAGAAACAAATCCTATTACATATCAGATGTTTTTTGTTCCTTTGATTTAAACAAAATTGAAAAGTTGCTTAGCCTAGTTATCAGTTGATCAATCATTAATTATATTTTGTGATGATAGATTGTTGTATACATTTTGACTTATAACTTGAAATGAGCTAGAATAATGGTATTCTATAAACATATTAAAATTCCTTCCATTTCCATCTACTATTTTATGTGGCCAAGTTTCCTCAGAGGTTATACCTATGAAAACAAAACACTAATTCTAACAAAAGCAATAATCCGTGGGGATATAAAAACTACTTGAAGCAAACAAAATAAAATAAAATATCTCCATTCATCTCAATAAGAAATATATTTCTAAAGAAAATTATTTTTGACTTTGAAATTGCTGATCAGTATGCTGACATGATTAATTGTATACTAAAAAAAATTGCAATAATAGAAAACAATTAAAGTCTTTGGAGCCACCATATATTGTTGGTGGTAAACATGACAGTAATCAATAAAGGACTTGCAAGCTAGAAATATAAAATATTAAGATAAAAATTAAAGTCATAAATGGAAGGTCAGTACAATTTCATAGAAACAAAGCAAACAGGTAAAATTTCTGGCTATTAAAAAAGACTTGTTCTTGTATATTTTAAGTAAATGATGTGGGTGTCAAGTTGCTAGGTTATTTTAATTCCCCAGAGAATAATATGATGATTTTATTTTAAATGTCAACATCTGAATAGATTGAGAAGTGAGGGTCATATGTGGCAGATCACTAAAAGTCATAATCAACTGATACGAAACCTACTGCTTCCAGAATAAATATTCATGATTCATTTGATTTATCTAGTATAAAAAGAGTCTTGTGTAAACTTTCCAGATCATCAATGAAGAAGTAGCAATTACAGAAACATTGAATTTTATGTTTAGGACTTCCACCAAAGCAGCTCTTCAGTTTTTAAAACTAATACTTACTGAATGCCTAATATATATCCAAATACCAGGTACGCACTAGATATACAAGTATAAAAAACAAAAGATGATTTTCTTTTAAAAAAGTATTTTTTTGGAGGGGGAAGTACTCGTGTGTGAGGTAAGGGATTGGGGTCAGATTGTAAATCGTGCTAATATAACCACGTAATCACAATTGGCCTGATTTAAACATGGGTTTGCATTCAAATAAAACTCAATGCAAAAATCCAAGAATAATTGAAACTGTGTTATATCTTTCTGATTTCCAGCAGAAAAAAAGCCAATAAGAAAAGAGGGTCTCTGCCTCCCATATCTCGTGCTGGCGCAAAATGATGCATAATGTTAATTCTAAACGTCTGTAATTGCATAATATTTGTTACACCAGATAGCCAATGGGGGCAGAAGATAAGATTTGGTCTATATGTCTAAACAACTTGCTGCTTAATAACCTTGAAGAGCTCATGAATTGGTGAACTAGGAATTCAGTAAAGGTGAGTTAGAGTTGATAACACTGGAGCTGAGTCCAAAGAATGAATAGATTAAGAAAGGGTAGGATTTAAATACTTCCAGGTAAGAAGAAAATCTGTCAAAGGAAAGCATGTGTATAACATTGTGGAGTGTTCCGAGAATGAAAAGCAAGTCAATGATCGTAGTGGTAAAGTGAAAGTTAGGATGTAGAAGGAAATGCAATTCAAAAAGTCACCAAGATACCCAGGCATCAGTTCTGTTTTCCACTCAGTTGAACTCTCTGGAGTTTATGCTGCTGCCAATGTAAAGATCCCAATAAAATAGAAAAAGGCAGGAGTTGTTATAGTTGATTTTGCCATATGGACTTGAGCTGTCATAACCCTCATCCATTCCATTGTTACTCTCACTAGGATGGCTGCAGTATACTTCTATTCCGTTTTCATCTTCTATCTTTCTCACCTTTCCCTTTCCTCACTCCTCACCTATAAAATTTCACATAATAGTCAGTGTTGTTTTTACTTAAATTAGGTCATGTCTGTCCATTGTTACCTTTCAAAAAGTTCTCAATTAACTTATCGTACATGTTAGATGCCAGTCTTTTAACATATTCTGTAAATAGAATGATTGTATAATTCCTTGTGTAAAAGTTTCTGTAAAAGTTTCTGAGGGTGAACATTAGGGAATGTTATTAATAATTACACCCAAACAACATTTATGACCTCATTTGGGGCATGCTGGAATGCATAGTCCCTCTCTACAATGGCCCATGACATCTGCCTCCTGACTATCCAGCCAACCTCATCACATTGCGGTCTCTGGACAACTTATCCTCTCCAATTTATTTGCGATGGTTTCCTATCTGTTCAATACAAATGCTTTTATAATTGCTATTCCCTTTGTCCCTCCATCCTATTCAAATTTGCCCCTGCTTTCTCAGTTGCTGCTTACCATATAGTATTTTTATTTTTTACATATTATTTTTACTCTCTGATTTTGTTATTGAATATGTTTAATTTCATGTTATTTGTCTCCTTTCACAAGAATGGGGTTATTTAAAATAATGTACTTTGTCTAACTTATTCATTACTCTATCATCAGTGCCTAGAAAAATGTCTGGCATATTCAAGGCACTTAAAAATTGTTGAGTAAATACATGAGTGATTCAATTCATGCAACATTTCAGAAAATATTGCAGTAAAATAGCCAAGATCTTATGAGATCTTGAAACAGAAATTGGTATTAGAGATGAAACATAAGAAACAAATGTAAAAAATATTGCAGCAGTAAAAGAAGGAGGATTTTAGATTGGCACACTGTGGATAGCACATTGTTTTTAAGACAGGTAATATTGGCATTTTGGAAGGATAATTCTTTGTTTATTATTATCTAGTGTATTACAGGACTTGGGGGTATCTGGCTTTGGTCTACTAAAAACCAGTGATACTTCTGTCTTTGTGACAATAAAATGTGTTCTCACATATTTTAAATATACCTTAGAGAGGCAGTAAAGATTGAAAATCATTGATTTAAAAAAAAAAAAGCTTAATGACCTAAAGATTTATGGCATAAGAAAAAAAGATTTATGGCATGCAGATGAGGTAGAAGTTGGTGAAAACCTAAAATAAAAGCACTGAAGGAGTAGGGACAAATCTTCTGTGAGGTTTTTAAATAATTATAGAATAATTAGAGTCTTAACATGTGCCTTAAATGTTCAAGCAGTTTTTTTTTTTAAGTAGGTTCTAGACTAAGCTATAAATGTAGATTTGAATATTGCTCATATAATAACTTGTGTGAGCACATTACCTTCTGCAGTAAAAACAGAAAAGAAAGGGGCAGTGACCTGAGGATAGAAATTCAAGGGTCACCAACACCCAGGAAGCAGGGCACAGAAGTTCACAGAAAAGACTGAGAAGAAACAGTCAAACTTGTGGAGAAATCTGTGAGATTAATCACTGGCAAACCAAGTTTCTTTTTGACATTAAGAGGTGATTTCAATATTCTTCTGAATTAGTTTTGAATTAGAAAATAATGGAAGCAAGACATCTGATCTTTGATCTTTTCCTCTATGAATTTTAATATTGAATGATGACAAGAACTTAATGTTTATGACTGTCTCTGTTAAAGAATGAAATGGATAAATCATGCTTGAATAAACTCAAGTTAGATAATTTGATTTCCTAAATGGAAATTCAATGTGTAATATTTAAAGAACACTATAAACATACGCTAATAAGGATATGACATATAAAGTCTTCAAAATATTGTTATCTGAAAGTGTTCACTGTAGCATAATATAATTCATGGAATATTATTTTAAATTTGAGTATTGATTATTTTAGCCCTATACAAATTTCTTGAAATAATTTATTACTACATAATATTTGTGTCTATACTTATGTTTCTGAAATTGAAATATGAAGTTGAAATAAGCATGTTATTTTGAACAAAGAAAAAGTCTTTAACATGGATGAATGCAGAATATACTAGTTTCAACTCTCAGTCACACAATTTTGAGTATAGATTCCTTATCATTTATGTTTGGGCTTCATATTGGCAGGGTGTTTAATGATCCACCTTTAATTCTGAATTTTTCAACCCCCTAATGCTTACAGGTTAAATGATTTTGACATTGAAACCTAATTCCTGGAGGCAGAAATCAGTTGAGTCAATAATGTTTCCAATGTCTAATCTCCTTTGATATATCTTAATTATACTCCATATATTCATTCATTCAATAAATATTCACTGCTAGGTATAATGACTGAAATTGACATAGTGAAAGGCCTTGATTATAAAATGATAAATAAAGCAAACATACCCCTGCCCTCTTGTGCTTACTATATAGGAAGTCAATGAGAACCTACAGGGAAGTAAATAGACAATTTTAATTTTCAATATAGGGTCTAAGAAGGTATTTCACATGTGTGAGGGCAATCAGGTCCATGACCATCGCATGTTTATAGCAAAGTCCAGGACTCTAGAGGTTTTTCTAATCCCTACATATACAATCTTTCTGAAAATAAATGACTTAGAAATTTGGGACCATATTTCAGACACAAAATTTTGACAAGTTCACTTTCTTAATACATAGTTCATCCATCTAAAAAATAAAAATAATAATAATCCTATACCATACGGTTTTGATGAAAGTTAAATTAGGCATTAGCTGTAATGCATAGTGTCTAAAATATATGTGTGTGTCCCCATAATCTCAATATATTATTGATATTATTATATATTTAGTGAGTTCCAAGCCAAGAGGGAAAGACTGAATATCAGAAAAGATGTAAAAAGGAGAAAAGGAGAATAAAATATGATACTCTGTTGACCCTGAATGGTAATCAATCTTCAGTAGGTAGGCAGACAAGAGGACTTTAAAGACTGAGAATATATTAACAAAAGAATTTTAAATGTAATTTTTAGTGAGGTACAGTGTTTGAGCCTCTCATAAGTCCCAAAAGTCTTCATAAATATCTATCACAATTTTAAGTACCTTGTGATATATATAAGAATGAATATATATATGAATAAATATACTACTGACACCAGTGGTTAAGCAGGAAACTGGTGACAGAATTTATCATGAAAATGTTTTTTTATTTCTTTCTCCAGAAAACTGCATTAACCTTGGTCTTGGGCAGGACATTTTTCTTTCACACAATATGCAGTTGGGTATTTTAAACCATTCGTATATAGATTTCAAGGTCAAAACAGGACTCAACTCGGTTATATACTCATGTAATAAAATCATTCCCCCAAAAAGAGAAAAAAAAAAATCCTTCAAAATTTATACGTGTTTACTGTAGCTTTGTAGTATTGTCTGAAGTCAGGGAGTGCGATTCCTCCAGCTCTGTTCTTCCTTCTCAAGATTGTTTTGGCTATTCAGGGTCTTTTGTATTTCCATACAAAATTTAAAATTGCTTGTTCTAGTTCTGTAAAAGATGCTATTAGTATTTCAATGAGGATTGCATTGAATCTGTAGATTGCCTTGGGTAGTATAGTCATTTTGACAATAATGATTCTTCTAAACCAAGAACATGGTCTATCTTTCAATTTGCATGTCATCATCTTCATTTTCTTTCATCAGCGTCTTAACAGCTTTCAGAGTACAGGTCTTTTGCCTCCTTAGGTAGGTTTATTCCTAGGTATTTTATTATTTTTGATGTGATGGTAAATGGGATTGTTTCCTTAATTTCTCTTTCTGATAGTTTGTTATTAGTGTATAGGAAAGCAACAGATTTCTATATATAAGTTTTGAATCCTGCAGCTTTACCGAATTCATTGATGATCTCTGCTAGTTTTCTGGTAGCATCTTTAGGACTTTCTGTGTATAGTATTATGTCATCTGCAAACAGTGACAGTTTTACTTCTTTTGCAATTTGGATTCCTTTTATTTCTTTTTCTTCTCTAACTACTGTGGCTAGGACTTCCAAAACTATCTTGAGCAAAAGTGGCAAGAGTAGGCATCCTTGTCTTGTTCCTGATCTTAGAGGAAATGCTTTCTGCTTTTTACTGTTGAGTGTTATGTTAGCTGTGGGGTTTTCATATATGGCCTTTATTATGTTGAGGTATGTTCCCTCTATGCCCACTTTCTGGAGAGTTTTTATCATAAATACATGTTGAATCTTATCAAAATCTTTTTCTGCATCTATTGAGATGATCATATGATTTTTATTCTTCAATTTGTTGACGTGGTGTATCACACTGATTGATTTGTGAATATTGAAAAATCCTTCCATCCCTGGAATAAATCCCACCCGATCCCACTTGGTATATTGTAATATATTGTTGGATTTCATTTGTTATCATTTTGTTGAGGATTTTTGCATCTATGTTCATCAGTGATATTGGCCTATAATTTTATTTTTTTGTGATATCTTTGGCTTGCTTTGCTGTCAGGGTGATGGTGGCCTCATAGAATGAGTTCAGAAGTGTCCCTTCCTCTGCAATTTTTTGGAATAGTTTGAGAAGAATAGGTGTTAACTCTCTTCTCTAAATTTTAGTAGAATTCACCTATAAAGCCATTATGGGATTATATGAAATCAGGCCTTCATTGCCAGCCCTCTCTGTGAATTATACAATATCCTTTTACTGATCTCATTGTCTGCTTAAAGCAGCTGCATCCGGCCCAGCTTGTGACTAGGAATTCTGACTGTCACAATGATTATGCAGACAGATGGCAAGAAATCCAATAACAGAATCCAGAGGACTACAGCCTTTTTCTCCTAAGAATAATGAGGAACTAGGAATAGCAATCCATTTGAACTAATGTGAGCTAATATTTTTTAAAGATATATTATAGAGATAACGTGAGGAACTTCAATTTTAGGAACCTCAGCTGTAGGAGGTTTTGAACTCTCCTATAACAATTTGCAGGTACATGTCACACAGTTCTCTTCTGTTCTGCTAAGTGATTTAGGTTATCAGTGTCACATTTCCAAATTTCTTGCAGAAAAATCTGTATTTCCCACTTAAAACAAGTCTGATGTAAATATTCTTTGTCTGATGGCTGTCTTTGAAGGCTCTTCTCCAAGCAATAAACTCAATGATTCATGCTTCTTCCATTTTATATCTATATTAACATGCATTCATATAGACCAGGATAGAGAGTGTGGGAAAGATCATGATCAAAATGACTTTTCCCCATAGTCCTTTGACTAGAACTCAATCATAAGAACCCACATGGGTGGAAGACAGGTTAGGAATATATTTTTCTATGTGCAGACAAAAAAATAAGTCATTTCATGAATATATATTATTGTCTCTGCCACACTGTGCAATGGTTGAGCTTGATGAATGGGATCAGGTTCTCTGAGAGAGGCAGGTAAGTAACACCCTGTAAAGCATTTAAGTATGATTATTATGAGTGAACATGTTTAGAAATAGAAAGTATTCACAAAATTCAGGAGAGAAGATATTTTTAGAAGTTATTCTTTAAAAAAAAAAGTTGGTGGAGTGGATACCAAGGCATAAATAACCCATTTTAATTAAAAAAAAAAAATACCAGGAAAGCAGTAGTTTTTCCTCAGCAGATATGGAAATAGTATGGTCCAGAAACAGATCAATTAGGATTTATATAAAAGAACAAAATTTCTCTTCCTTACACACGGCAGAGAGAACTCTGGATATGAGAAAATGAGATTTTTTTAAAAAGTAAAAAAAGGGGAATTCCCTGGTGGTCCAGTGGTTAGGACTCTGTGCTCCCACTACAGGGGACATGGGTTCAATCCATGGTTGGGGAACTAAGATCCCGTGAGCCGCATGGTGCAGCCAAAAAAATTTTTTTTTAAATAAATAAATAAAATAAAAATTGCATGAAACTACAAAAGAAAAATACAATCAGACATTCTTAAAAATCTATAATACTTTCTGAAATCAATTCAAACATTCTTAATATGATAAAAAAGAAGAAAATTTTAAACAGGGGTGTTCCATACTCAAAGAAATTTAAAAGACCACAGTGATCAAAGATGAAAAATCAGAACTAAGGAAACATTGAAGACAACATTAATATTATTGGAGAATCACTTAGGAAAAAAACAAATCAATGCAGCAGACAAGCAAAACATTGTTAAGGATGATTGGTTTAAAATATTCAGAATGAACAGATTATAAGAAAAAGATAAAATTGCACAGAATAAAAGAGAAGTATGAGGTACACAGTGAGGTTTACTTAACATCTCTGAAATAGATATTAAGAAAGGAAATTAAACATGCTACATCTATTTAACATGAAATGTTAAAATATTAAACATATAAAATTTGACCTTAAACCTATAAATCAAATGCATATGAAATAATTTTCATTCATCTCTACTTTCTATTAAAGGATTTTTTGTGATTATCAATATTATATTCAGACTGAGAGGGAGAAATAAACATCAACCATAAATTAATGCAGTGAACGATGAGAATTTCAGTGTCTTCATTTGGAAAAGGTAAAAAGTGTATTGTTAATTATTTTGTGGTCTGGTTGCATTTTAGGCAAAAATAGGTTTCAATTAGTGATTTTATTGTTTAGAATTTATAAATGAAAGAAAAATGTATAGTTCAAGGGATAGAATATGGCAGATATCAAAATATGGTTTCAAATCTTTCCAGTCACTTTAATATGACTTTCTCCCTTTATTGGTTGCAAATTTTTAAACTAAATTTCTCAGACCTCTTTCTGATTGGAGTACCAACATTTGAACCAGAATCACCTAATCAGGTGTATAGAGAAGACTTGAAAATTAAGAGAGTAAATGTAAACAGAGAGAGACAGGTGTTTGGGCTTTTCAGACTATTTTTATTAGTATTCCAGAATTCATTCTCTGGCATAGCAGCTGTTCAGAAGCAGATTGAAGCAGCACCAATGTTTCCATGAAAAAGCTTCCTGGTATCATTTTGCTCTCTTTCCAGCAGGAAGAGCTTTAGTTTTCACAGTACCCAAGGGGTTCTGTGAACTATATCATACACTTACATTCCTCCTTTTCTGCTTAATATAGCTAGACTGGTTCCTCTTATTTGTTTCTATAATTCTTAACTTAGATATGGTTAAAGTTTTAAGAAAGTTTAATGTATATCTTTTGAGACAAAACTATCTTTTAAAGAGCAGCTGAAGGTTTTACTTTCAATGAGGTCCAATTTTTCAATTTTATCTTCTACATTTGTGCTTTCTCTGTTCTTTTTTAGAAATCTTTGCCTCTACCAAAGTTGCAAACATATTCTTGTATTTTTATTTGAGCAAATTTTTGTAACATTTAATTTAGGTGTATGGCTCATCGCAATTTGATTTTTTTCTCTATGGTGTGAGACTAGGGTCAAGTTTCTTCTCTTCTCTGTATGGATAGTAAGTTTTTTCAGTTTCATTTGTTGGTGATATATTTTCCTTTTCTTATGGAACTGCTTTAGTGCTCTCATCAATATCCACTTAGCCAGTCCAACATGTAAAGAGCCTGGAAGTCATCACCCCTATCAGTACAACAAGAAAAAAGATGAACAAACTGAATATAAACAATTTTTAGATCCATTAGAGAATTGAGATCTCAGTGCAAACTGAAGCATTGAAAAACTTTAAAAACATACAGACAGTTATAGAAAAATCTCAGCTTATCAGGAGCAGAAGCCCAGAATCAAACAACTACAACTAGAGCCAATATCAGAAGGAACACTTTAAACTGTAATTGATGAATTGCTGGAGGCTCGGTGTAGACTAACTTGAGAGTTAAAAACTCTGAGGGTCCCAGTCTTAGGGGACCACCACATTTTAACGAGCCCTACCAGGTTCTCATGGTGAAGATAGTAGAAAAATCCTCTTATGCTACCAGCTGCCAGAGGGGAAAAGTAACCATTCTTCTCCAGTTTTATTGAGAAATAATTGACATACATCACTGTATAAGTTTAAGGCATAGAGCATAGTGGTTTTATTTACATATATTGTGAAATGATGATCCCAATTGTCTCACCTAACATCCATCCTCTCATATAGATATATGAAAAAGAAAAGAAAAAAAAATTCTCCTTGTATGAGAACTCTTAGGATTACTCTCTCAACAACTTTCCAATATGTTGTGCAGCAGTATTAACAAAAGTCATCACATTGTACATCACATCCCTAGTACTTATCTTATAACTGGAATTTTGTACATTTGACCACCTTCCTCCAGGTTCCTCTCTCTCTCCCCCTCCTTTGGTAACCACAAGCCTGATCTCTTCTTCTCCTATGAGTTTTTTGTTGCTGTTGTTGTTTGTTTTATAGCTTCTGTATATACAAATGAAGTCATTCAGTATTTGTCTTTTTCTGTCTGGCTTATTTCACCTATCATAATGCCTTCCAGGTCCATCCATCATCGATGTTGTCATAAACGGTAGGATTTCCTCTCATGTAGAGCTGAATAATATTACCATACTTATATATCACAACTTCCTTATCCATCTGTCCATTGGTGGACACTAGGGTTGTCTTCATATCTTGGCTATTGTGAATAATGCTGCTGTGAACATTGGTGTGCAGATATCGTTCTGAGTGAGTTTTTTTCATTACTTTGGATATGTTCCCAGAAGTAAAATTGTTGGATGATATGGTAGTTCTATTTTTAATTTTTAGAGGATCCTCCATAGTGGCTGCACCAGTTTACAAACCCACCAACAGTTCACAAAGGTTCTCTTTTCTCCACATCCACACCCGCATTTGTTATTTCTTTTTGATGTCTTTTTAATGATGGTCATTCTAATAGGTGTGAGAAGATATCTCATTGTGGTTTTAATTTGCATTTCCTTAAGGACTCATGATGTTGAGCATCTTTTCATATACCTGTTGGTCTTTCCTATACCTTCTTTGGGGAAATGTCTATTCAGGTCCTTTGCTCATTTTTTAATTGAGTTATTTCTTTTTGCTATTGAGTTGTATGAGTCCTTCATATATTTTGCATATCAACCCCTTACCAGATAAATGGTTTGCAAATTTTTTTTACAATTCTGTAGGTTTTCTTTTCAATTTATTGATGATTTCTTTTGCTATGCAAAAGCTTTTTAATTTGATGCAGTCCACCTGTTTTTTATATTGTTTCTTGTGCTTTAGTTGTTATATCCAAAAAATCATTACCAAGACCCATATCAAGGAGGTTTACTCCTATGTTTCTTCCAGGAGTTTTATGATTTGGGGTCTTACATTTAAGTCTTGAATCTGATTAAGTTCATTTTTATGAGTAATGTAAGATATGGGTCCAGTTTCTTTCTTTTACATGTGAATATCCAAGTATCCAAGCACCATTTATTGAAGAGACTGTCTTTTCTTCATTGCATATTCTTGGGTCCCTAGTCAAATATTAGTTGACCATATATGCTTAGGCTTATTCCTGCACTTTTGATTCAGTTCCATTGGTTTATTTGTCTGTCTTTATGCCAGTACCATACTGTTTTGATATTTATAGCTTTATAGTATACCTTGAAATCAGGAAGTTTGGTGCTTCCTGCTTTGTTCTTTTTTCTCAAGGTTTTTTTGGGGGAGCTATTTGGGATATTTTTAGGTTCTAGATAAATTTTAGTTTTTTCTACTTCTGTACAATTGCCATTGGAATCTTGATTGGGATTGCATTGAATCTATAGATGGCTTTTGGCAGCATTGCCAAGGTAATTCTTCCAAAACATGAACATGAAATACCTTTCCATTTATTTGCTTCTTCTTCAATTTGTTTCATCAATGTCTTGTAGTTTTCAGAGTTGTGATCTTTTACCTCCCTAGTTAAATTTATTCCTAAGTAATTTATTGTTTTTGATGCTATTGTAAATGGGATCAATACCTTTATTTCTTTTTCTATTTCTTT